>NC_081817.1:3661000-3972500 GCF_030704535.1 Vitis vinifera
AGCCCTGATTGCAGCGGTCATCGCTATTCTAGTTTACAGACGGCACCGGCGCATCAAGGAAGCACAAGACCGGCTGGCAAGAGAGAGAGAGGAGATCCTAAACGCCAATGGCGGTGGCAAATTCGCCAAAAACTTCACGGGCAAAGAGATAAAGAGAGCAACAAACAGTTTCTCCCACGACCGCCTGCTCGGGGCTGGCGGCTATGGTGAAGTCTATAAAGGCATCCTTGATGATGGGACCATCGTTGCTATCAAATGCGCTAAGCTCGGCAACGCAAAAGGCACTGATCAGGTCCTCAATGAGGTGGGGATTCTTTGCCAAGTGAACCACAGAAGCCTTGTCCGCCTTCTAGGCTGCTGTGTGGAGCTGGAGCAGCCGATCATGGTTTACGAGTTCATCCCAAATGGGACTCTTCTGGAACATTTGCAAGGCCAACGGCCTGGTGGCCGGGGTTCACTTACATGGAGTCATCGCCTCCGCATTGCCCATGACACGGCTGAGGGTCTGGCTTACCTCCATTCCTCTGCAGTTCCCCCAATCTATCATCGAGATGTCAAATCCAGCAACATTTTGCTTGATGAGAAGATGAATGCTAAGGTTGCAGATTTCGGGTTATCTAGGTTGGCTCATACTGATATGAGTCATGTATCCACATGTGCTCAAGGAACTCTTGGATATCTCGATCCTGAGTATTACAGGAACTATCAGTTGACAGATAAGAGTGATGTTTATAGCTTTGGAGTAGTGTTGTTGGAGCTGTTAACATCGCAGAAAGCCATTGATTTTAATCGACCCGCTGATGATGTGAACTTGGCAGTTTATGTGCAGAGGACAGTGGAGGAGGAGAGGTTGATGGATGCCATTGATCCATTACTCAAAGAGCAGGCCAGCAGTTTGGAGCTTGAGACCATGAAGGCTATGGGATTTCTGGCCGTGGGTTGCTTGGAAGAACGAAGGCAAAATCGACCGTCAATGAAAGAAGTTACAGAGGAGATTGGGTATATCATAAGTATTGCAACAGCAAAGGTGGTAGAGCAGTAGTTTGATTACAGAGTTGCTTTGGAAAAAACTAGACCAGTGACTTGTTGGGCAGAAATAATCTGGGCTTATGTTTGTAATTGTTACTAGTATTGTATAGTTAACGTATTATGACCCGTTTTTATGGTGATCTATGTTGTTGCCCAGGAAGAAGCTTCACTGCTTCACAATAATTTCTTTGGGCTTCTTGCTTCCTTTAGGTTTGTCAGAGATCATTTCTGCGCTCTTTCTTGCTTCCACTGGCCTCATCAGAGTAATTTTGCTATCCTTCTTGTTTCCCATTGTTTTCACCAGAGAAGGCTCTCCTGTGGGTTCTGAAATGATAATGATATGAGAATTATACTGATTAAGTTTTATTTAGAAAAAACTTAAATAAGATTAAGATAATGTTTGTTTTTTTGGTTTTTTTATTGAAAGTAATTTGTTTTTAAAATTTAGGTTGTTTGTTTTATTATTTTTTCATGATTTATTATAAACTTTTTATTGAATAGAAAAAACTAAAATATGTAACTTTTTCTAAATAGGAAAAAATAACATATTGATTTCTTTTTACTTTTTAATACTTAATAGAAATAAAATACTATAAAACTAACAATCTAATATTTAACACTATTAATCATTAAGATTTTATTTAGAATTAAGTAAAAAAACAAACACCACCTAAGTTTTTATTTTATCTTTGAAAAACTCTTTCTAAAAGTGTAAATCACAAAAAATAAAAAAATAAAAAAGAAAATGAAATCAACAACAAAAAAACTATAATAATAAATAAATAAATAAATAAACCTCCAACAAAAACCACTACAAACTCTTACAAGAAATAAATGCAAAAAATATCAACTAAAAATAACTGTAAAAATCCTCAACAAAAAACCCCCATCAAAATAAACAAAAAAAAAAACAATTGCAAAAAATCAAGAGAAAGATAGAGAATGTGATAATCTTAAAAAAGAATGAAAGGTTAAAGAATTTTTGCAATTGATTTTTATCTCTTAAGATAACATAAACTTAGAGAGGAAGCAAAGTATAAAAAATGGACAATGAAGAAAAGAGAGGAAGAAAGAGATTTGAATTTAGAGGGTGATAGGCATGAATGAGAGAAGACTATAAAAAGAGAAAGAGGAAGATAGGTTTAAATTTAGAAGATTTTCTTAAAATTTCTTTTTTATTTGATTTGAAGGATGATTTGGTACAAAATATTTTTGCAGATAAGAGATTATTTTACACCTTTTAACTAAATATTCTTTCGTATTTTCTACTTCTTTTTCTCCTTTTATTCCTCTTATTTGTGCTTTTCTTTTGTGTTAGGTAAGAATATGTTTCATCAAAGTTAAAAATTTCCTTTTATGTTTGGTAATAATAAAGTTAACAACCTTAGCATCATTCCTCGAAATTGATAATAATAAGGTTAACAACCTTAGCATCATTCCTTTTTAAGTATTAAATAATTCCTAGTGACAAGCCAAAACTTAACAGAGGCCAAACAGCAAATGGAAAAACATGGGCAGAAAACAGGCGGCGGTGGATTCTCTGGGGATCATCCTAACTTACGTTGGAGAAAAGTATGATGTTCTAGTTTGTCCTGGGTGTGGCCCATTCCACTCTGAGGATGAGATTGTCATAACCATACCCATTCAGCTTGTTGATAGCCCTCTCTGCATCTTCCTTGTTTACAAAATTGACAAAACCAAAACCTCTGCTCATGCCGGTCTTTTGGTCAATCGCCACGTAGACCCGACTTACTGGGCCAAATGTGCGGAATAGCTCATGCAAGTCAGGCTCCCTTGTGTCCTCTGATAGGTTGGTGACCCGAACTGAATTCTCTTCATTCCTGCGCCTCATATCTGATCCAACTCTCTCTGCACCAGGTCTCATGCCTGGAGGCACATAAGCGGCTTTGCCAGTGCCTGTAGTAGCCACAGTGGTCTCGGCAGCGGGAGGTTTGTCAACGAAGGCATCAGTTTGTGCTGCGAGATCCTTGTATGGGCATCTAGATGTCCAATGGTCACCTTTCTTACCACAAGTTCTGCACACCATGAGAACAGCACCTCCCTTTCCAAGCTGAGCCAAGGAGTCTCCAGCAATCTTGGTTTCTTCTGCTTTGGTACCTGAAGACAGTGTCACGTTTGCACGGACAAAAAAAATTGCATAAAAAAACCGTATGTGAAGCAACAGATAATATAATCTCTGAAGAAGTCGTAGTCCAAATACAACTTGAACCGACCAACTAAAATTTTACTTTGTACTGCAAATTTTGGCCAAATCATAACCTTAAGATTGAAGCTGAAAGACAGTATCTGCAAACAAGAAATTTATTGCTGTTGAAAGGCATAATGCTCAATCATGTCATCTTTAGCCCTTTCCCCATTTCAGAAGGTTAATAATGAAACTGAAAGTTCCTCCCCAACAAAAAATGTTGCCATTGAAGAACAGAGAACTGTCTGATCATTAACGATGCTATGTCTGCCAGGCAATGGAGCTAAAAAATGGCACAAAAAATGTGTCATCCATATCAGGACCACAGTCTTCTGGGCTCATGGCCTAAATGTATATGAATATATAAAATATTAATGCCTGCTATTGATTGGATTGGGACAGAATGATATCATAAAATGCAACATGATATGATATTATTATTTTCATAGGAAAATAATGCCATGTGATGACTCATTACCAGATTGTGACTTAGTTCATATCAAGAACAGATACAAGCCAAAAGGAGCCAATCATGGCTCTGTGTAAGCGGTGTGCGGGTCAGTGAGGGAGTGGAGACTTGGTTTGGTAGAGCGGTGACCTGGCTGCAGTTGCAAGCAGCGATAGATAGTAATGTCTTCTAATGGTTAATAAGCACAATATCACACAAAGACACAGAACATAAAAAGAAAGGTGAAATACTTAAATCAGAAGTCATGAACTAATGAAGATGGTTCTTCTTAGGTTTTCTGATGACATCGCAGTAGCAGGTTATCCATTGCATTATGATCAGCAATCAATTTCTATTGTCTATGCTAAGCCAGATATGTCATGAGGAAAGGACGGGTAGAACAATGGAAGCCCAAGGTACAAAATGAAGTCCCCAAAAAACAATAACAAAGAATGCAACTACCCACATCAAAACATCCCAAGTTGGATTGAGTTGTAATTTTCTAATCCAGATCTGAATGAGAAAAACTAGTACTAAAATAAATGTAAAATATATTTGGTTGTGGTGATAATAATCTTCCTCAAGCAAGTACTGAAAGATATTAACTTTCAGGGAAGAGGAAGAACTTATATATGCTCATCAGAATAGTAAAAATATTATTTAGAAACTGCTGGAATTAACCTAGGCTAACACCAAATCCACGATAGTAATTTTACTAAAACTTAAGAGTGAAAATGATAAGCAGTTGAGATTGACAATGAAGAGCTAGCTACTGAGTGAAATATGCTTGCTCTGTCTTTAGTTCAGTAATTAGAGTTCAAGGTAGAGATTGTGTAAAATAGGCCTTGAGCAGGTATAGTGATCAGATGCATGATGAATACGATCAGATTGGATAGAAGGGTCAATGATAAGATCAGTTTTATTAATCATCACCAGAAAAGGGTAGTTAAGGAACAACAAGTTTACAAAAGAGTGTATCTAAACTGAGGATGTTGGGATGTATCAGTGCTCAAAAAAGTAGGGATCAAGTTTGAACAGAATTGATCCTTGATCCTTGCAAAGTAGGGATCAAGATGGGACGAAGAACAGTTTGACTAATTTGGCATGTACATTAAAAAACAATCTCCTTTGACAGCAATGAGGAAGTTAAGATGGATAAGTACCTTGACAAGAAAGAATATGATTGGAAACGACTAAGTAGTTGAAGGTAGCACCAACTGGGAATAAGAGAGGAAGAGATAGTTTGCAACGTGCAATAAGCCAATGGTTGGTTAGTGAGAGGTGGTGCAATTCATGTTTAAGGTGCTCCAAAAAGATTTGAGACTTGAGGCAGTGAGAAAAAATATGTTGAGCAACAAGTTCACATATCCTAGATAGAAAACTTGCATAACAAATCCCACATAGTTGGGATAAAGGATTTTGTAGGGCTGATTTGACTTAAACCATTGACACATATATTAGAGCTACATAATGAATTAAAATGACCTTTTGCCTATGTTGTATAATGTTTGTAATCTTCATATGGTGGCACACATACTGAATTCTCCAACAAAAGCACTGAAAATAAGCCATACAACACATTGTGCACAAGCTAAAATCTAACAATTTCTCAAAATCGATTAAATTTTAGCAGTGCAAAGTTATCATCCTCTATTTTAGCAACACTATGCCCTGTGGTTGGGCTAAATCCCTCCTCCCCCCCCCCCCCCCCCCCCCCCCCCCCCCCCCCCGCCCCCCCCCCCCCCCGCCCCCCCTAATAAAATAAAAAATAAAAATAAAAAAGAAGAAAAAATGACAAGATAAAACAGAGATTGACCCAGAAAATATATTTCCACTATGGAGCAAGTATAAGGAAACGTACTGCAAGTAAAGAGAAATTGTGGGTGGTTTAGTTGTTGGAGAAGGCTCATTATAAAGACAAATCAAATAAAAAAATTATTGACACAGTAAGAGTATTAAGCTACTTTACGAAACAATGACTCAAAAAGTAAATGAAAATGAGCCAGTTAACCTGACAGATAAAACAGGAGGTAGGAGGAGAAATTGAGCTGTCAAATTTCCGGGATTGCCATATACAAACCCCAAATATGGCAAAAATAATGCAATCAACTCAGTTTAACTGGAATTGTGAAACCATACACACTTCCACAAAGCTGACAATAGAGTTCTGTCCTATACTAAACTCATTGGAGCCTAACATCCCTGAGAATTTTTGTAAATTCTGCAAAAACCCTTCCTGCTGTTTGGTTCCTTTCTCAGACAATATCCAGCATTTTTTTTCCAATTACTAAACTACATTTAGTATTTCAGCTCATTTAGTAATAAAGTAAGAATTGTTTATAAATTTTCCAATGAAGACAACATGAAATCAAAACAAAAATTCAGAGTTTCGTCTATCTAAGATCATCAGAATCCACACACGGCAAGGAAAAAATCTAGAAAAAAAAATGCAATTGAACATTAATCTAAGTTTTTTTTGTTTACAAGAAGATACGGTAACCAAACAACTAAATAAACAAATAGATAAAACCAACTCGAATGATAAAGCACTTTTCTTTTACCGCATAATAAAAAGATAAGATCCCCAGTTTCTCAGCAACCAAACAGAGAGGGCAACAGAGAGGAACGTACCCGGAGCTCTAGGTCTTTCAAGAAGAATCTCTTCAGTGGAGACCATGGTAAGCCTACTCCCGACATCCTCATGAACCGCGTCCCCGAACTTAGCCCATGAGCGACGCTCCACGGCTCGCTTACTGAGGCGAGCCTTGGCAAGCTTCCGAACACGAGTGGTGGTGGTGATCTTGACCTTGTTTCCATCTTCATTGAACTTGTACTCAATCACCTTCTTGATGCCATTCTCTTCCGGCCCAATCACTTGGCGGGGTGGCAGTAGAAAATCGAGGTCTTCTCCGTCGTCTTCATCGAGCTCTCCCCACCGGATCTTCTCCGCTTTTGGCGGATTCGAATTCCAACCTGACCCGGATCTGTCGACCAACGCCATGAATGAGTTTGCGCCCTACTGGTTTTAGGGGTTTCGAAAGTGCGGCTTCCGTTGTAGATGGAGGTGATGAGATGACAATAGGATCTTAAGGCGACGTCGTTTGAGCGTTATGTTGTCAAAACGACAGCGTTTTTTTGTCTGGTTTCTGAATTGCCTTGTCAACTAACATTCTCGATCTCTTAGATGTGCTCATCAGGCGGTGTTAGGCGGTAGCGCCGGCCCAGCCCAAAAGTAATGTAGAAGGTGAGTTGTAGCCCAGCCCATATTAGAATCAAATCCCATAGGCCCAAACAGCCCACAAAGGATTATGAAGCTTGGGCTTTGGAGGCACCGTACGAATAACTTCAATTGTTATGAAAATTAAAAAATAAATTAAATTAAATTAAAAAAACCATCACAAAGGTCCGTTCTTAAAAAATAGTTTTTAAGTTAAAAATAATATTTTTCATTTATTCTTCATATTTTATATCTATATATAATTTAAATTTTTTTAAACATTCTTCATATTTTTTAATTATTACTTAGATATTAATCATATGATAAAAAGAACAATAAAAAAATATCCTAAATTTATTTTAAAAAATAAATTAGGGATTGTTTGGTAACTATTTTCAAAAATAATTATAAAAACGGTTTTTAAAAACTGTTATAAGATATTTTATAAAATAAAAGTTTATTTGAAAACTTAAAATATTTTTAAATATATTTTAAAAATAATTTTTATGTGTGATTTTTATTTTTAATCATTCTAAATGTTTGTCTAATTAATGATCTTTGAAAACATCATAGTTTATATTCTTAAAAACAAAAAAAAACAATTTTTGGTTACCAAACAAGTTTTCAATATTTTTTGTTTTAGAGATAAAGAGAATTTTTATTCTTGTATTTTCTTACTTTATGTACATCATTTCACTATTTATACAAGTTATAACTATTATTGAACTGTATAACAATTTTAAAAATTTTAAGTTACAATTGACTAATAATGGAAGATACTTTTAATATAGTGTAATTGATCAGTTTTTTTATTATATGAGAATTGTTGTTTGTCGGCTGAGGGTTTTCAAGAGAATAAAAAAAAATGTTTTAAAAAACAGTTGTCAAACAAACCCTTATTTTCGAAAAGATTTCTAAACAACGCCTATAATTATTATTTTTATAAAATAAATATGACTTATTTAATAATGAAAATGAAAGCTTTTCTCACTTTAAGAAATAAAATACATGAAAGAATATAAGAAAATGTATTTAATAAAAAAGTTTTTTTTTAAATTGAAATTATTATTATTTAATTAACATTAAATAAAAAATTAAAATAATTTTATTTAAAAATCAAACTAATTTTTAAAATTAAAATTAATCCATGAGACGACACAGGTTTTGATTTTGGGAGGATGTGCCCCACGTGGCTCCTCACTGGCATGTTATGTCAGATTTTTAATCCAACAAATGCAGCATAAATAAATAAATAATATAAATCATGTGCCACTCTCGTCTCCAGTCTGGATTCAAACTTAACCTTGAAGCCAACAATATAATTTAAGCACATTTTAAAATTTTGTTCAAAATGATTCCTTCTCTTTCATCCTTACTTTTTAAAATTAAAAATATTTAAAATCACAATTTCAAAACAAATGTCAATAAACTATATTTTAAATTTTGTATTATTATTATTATTATTATTTAAATTTGAGATGGTTATATCAAGCAGTTAGTGTGTCGCCTTTCCCCACCTTTCCCAACACCTTCATTTTGAAAGGATTTTAATATTCAAAGGAGGAAGATTGCCCACCTTTTACATTCGATGTTTAAAGTAGGTAATGATGGAAAATAGAGCCTGAAAAACCCACTTATTTGCTATCAATAATGTGGACCTTTCAACATCCAATCCACCAAAGGATATGGAATTCAATCCGGTTAGGAGCCACCATGATTCCTCACTATTAATAATCACTAATTCTAAAATTATGATAATAATTCTTGATATTTTATTTTAAATAAACTTCATTTTGGGAATAAAATCTTCACCCGAAAATTAATACAATACTTAATGTAAATTGCATGTGTGAGGGTTTATTAAATATTTATATTAATATATAAAGAAAAAAAAAGGGAATTATGCAAATATGGATGAATCTAGAATTCAATAAAATTATTTTTATGAGAATGCAGTTTTTAAAAAATAATTATCATTTCATGCATTGGAACCGTACTTACCTCACATTACTCATATTAGTCAACCGAGGCCAAGGGTAATTATCCCCTTAAATAATATGAAAGTTTGACTATTGGATTAAAGCTCAATATTAATTCAACTTAGAAAAAAATATATAAGTAGGGTTCGTTAAAGTATAATACCGACTCTGTCATTATTTATGTGAGTTGGATTGATATGGGTGATAACTTATATGCATATATAAGAGCAGATAGATATTATTTTAGCGCATGAAATGAGAATTATTCTCTCAAAAAATGTACTCTTTATTAAAATAATTTTTTGAGGTTTTTGTTTCGTGTAAGTTTACGTAAATGCCCCAAATAAAAAATGGTAAGTTGTTGTCACCTTCATTTAAAATACATTGAAAAATAACGAAAACATGTTGTTTTTGTTTTTTAAAAATATGAAGCAAAAAGAAAAAGGGGACGGTGACCACCCATTGTGTGAGCTGTCCTTCTGCTGAGGTCCCTAGCCACATACAATCTGCCAAGCCCTAACCGACACAAATCAATGGGGAAAGAGAATGCTATTCTAACAGCTAGTCTCGTGGGTTTTTATGCAACCAATACAAAGTGATGACACCTACGACTGACGAGAGCGAAGAGCTGACTACCATGTGCGGTTTTATGAAAGGTCCCTGACACGACCCGTGAGTTTATCATGGTTGGACTCAATCGTTTATGCCATCGAGGTCATGGGCCCCATGTATCCACATCTGCGAACAGTGGGGACTGATTCCCCCCACATTTTGTTTATTTATTTATTTTATTAAATATTCGTCACATCTACTTTTTATCATCCTCAAGGAATATGTACGGGTAAAAACTCAAAAGGATAAGGTTAAATATCATTATTTTTCATCTATGAAGGGAATTTACCATGGGACAACATGGACTGATTGCAATTTTATTTGATTATATCATCCTCTAATGATTCATAATTTACCATATAACATAATCACTTCAATAAAAATTTTAATAGGTACTACACAACGAGCACAAAAAAAGAAAGAAGTGATCATTGATGTGATCATATGACCATGAAATGCATCAATACTCGATAATTCATTAATCAAAAGACAAGAAAAAAAGGATTATAATGGTACAATTGAAAAGCATCTCAATTATAATTGTATTTCTTAAAAATAAAATCTTAAAACATAAAATAATTAAATATAAGGTTTAATACACTTTAACCCTTAACCTATCACATGTTTTTCTACATTGTCTCATCGGGTTTAAAATCGAACATATTATCCTCCAAGTTTCTTAAATACCTAGTATATTTATTGGACAGTGTTAATTTTTATTGACAAAGTTGTCACATACTATACATATAACTGAATATGTAAAGATAAATTTATAAATTCAATCACGTAAACACCTTAAATAGAACTTTCCCTTATCTTTCATCTTCATTCTTCATTTGACGATTCAAAGGGTTAGAGCCTTAAAGGAATAATGAAGACAAAAGGTAAGGAAGAGCTCTACTTGAAACTTTTGAATGATTGAATTTATAAATTTACCTTTACTTATTTAGTCACATGTACAACACGTGATATTTCCGTATATTGAAACTAACACCCTTTAACCAAAAAAATACAATTCTAAAAATTAAGAAGTTTTAAGGGCAATATGTTTGATTTTAAACAAGTTATAACAATGTGTAAAACATGGTATAGATTAAAGAATAAAGTATATTAAACTACAAACAAATACATGACATAAAAACTCGAGCTCCCGATATAATGTTGATCTCAAATTGCTACAAATCCAAAAAAATGAGAATATAGACCGCGTGTTGATTTTAAAAAGTTTAATACCATTAATGCATAATGCGCCCTTGGTGCCACATACCACTCTATCCCAATGTGACTCACGTGGTCAAGGTCGTCTCTGGATCTTGTTTTAATGGCCGGAGACACGAAGGAATTTTTCCAAAGATATCTATCTCCACATTTAGTAAATGCGCCACCCTCTCACATGTGGAAATATATTAAACGAAATAATCTCCGAAAGTAGAGGTGAATCAAAAAAGTTGTTGGTCTATTGTTACTTTTTCTTCTATTGAAAAAGGTATCTTCAACGTTACCATATTTTTGATATTTCAAAATTTGTATTAAATATAAATTAATTTTTTTATAAATCAAAATATAATTTTAAATAATTTTTTTTTTTAATCCTCTCATAAAAATAATATAAGAATTTGGTCAGTGGCACCTCAACGGACAGCATGTGTGGTGTGAGTCCTGAGGCATCTGGTACACAGACACTAAGAAGCAAAGTAACACCTCAAAAGAGGACCCTTACCCAAAGCAAAGCTGTTGATGACTTGGTATTTTGTCAAAGCACCCCACCACATGTCAACGCCTAATATTTGTTAGGTTATTTGCATGAAATCTTGGCGTCTACCTCAATTTATGCCCCCTCCCAACTCCAAATGCCTTTGTGTTGGTGTAAAGCCACTGCCCACAGGTTTGAAACTTTAATTTGAAAGCCTAATGACAACTATTTTGAATCAGATTGGTTGTATATTATAAATACCATTTTTAGTTAAACAATCTATTATTTTATTTATTTTTTTATAAATATGACGGCAATCGTAAATATTTATATCCCGAGATAACTTCCAAATAAATCCATCACTCCACGGGGATTTCAATACACTCTTGTATTGAGTTCTGTATCCATTACCGTATTTACATTCAACTTAACGCGTATTAAAGAAATTAACCCCTTTTTAAAGGAATCTTGATACCGCAATAATTGGGAGAGAGGCAGGCAGGAAAGTTTTATCAAGTAGTGGTGTTCCGCCAATTTCCGAAACAGCCCCGAAACATCCCTGAAAAAGACATGACCCCGGAGCGGACGTGAACCGATCTATTTGACCCGTAAAAGGGACGCCCAATTAAATCAATTTTCAAATCCGCCAAAGGCAGTGGTAGTTATCCAAACCCCTCAGTATAAAGAGCTCAGATCTTTTCTTTACCAACGTCCTTCTTCCACCTCAGACTCTGACGCGACGAAAGCGCGAGCCTCGAAACTCGCTGAGTCGACTCTCGTTACGCCGTCGAAGCTCGCCGGCGTCGTGAGTCTAGCTCGTTTCTGAACTCTTCCGGCCCGGAATTCAGATCTGAGTGGATCTAGGTAATTCTCTGGTAATTTTGGTTTCTGCATGATTGGTTGTGAATTTTGTTAGATCTGTGGTTTTGGATGATGCGTTTGAAGGTGTGTTGAGGTTTTTGAGATTTGTACGGCGTCGTTTGGTCCGTTTTTGAGTGGGTTGTGTACATCCTGGGACGAATCTGACAATGTAGTTTCATATGATTCTTTAAATGTTTGGTCTGTTTTTCGCTCTTACGTCAGTCTTTGAATGTTTCATATGATTCTTGCCCGGACGCAACGGGAGAAGCAGATTACTGAGGTTTTAATGAAAATTCTCAAAAGCTTGCTCCTTTTTAGAAAGATTATATTATACCCCATGCATTCTAACCCGATTCGTTCCTCTCCCTTTGATTATTGTTTGATCTAAGCTCTGGTATGTTTTTTGAATCTAAAATCCTGGTACTCACTCTCTCTCTATCTCTCTCTCTCTTAACAGCTGTTAAAATTGCAGGGAAATTATCAAAAATTGATTATTTTTCCTTCATTTTTTCGATCATCCAATTCATATGGCACCGATATATTGTGTGTGCGCTTTCCTTTCCTTTAAACACTCAAGTCAGTGAAACTGACAGATTGTGCTGGAACCTGCTTTTCGTAGGTTCTCTCTCTCTCTCTCTCTCTCTCTCTCTCTTTTATTTTATTTTTTGGTTTTACTTGGGTTTTCAGAAACGAAAGTGCAGGCCATACCACCATTTTTACAACCTTATTGGGTGGGAGGTGGTGGTAAAAGTGTTGGTGCATGTACTACCACCCTCTTAGAAAAAGATATAACTAGGATGTGATTATGCTTTTCTTTGGGTCTTATATATTATTTTATAAGACTTTGGGTTGTATACTATATTTTATTTTCTCAATTTTGATGTTATTAGTTGTTTGGGGTTTCAAAATTTGAAGATAGTGTCGACCTTTTCTCCTTTTCGAAGGGAAAGTGAAGTCAGGGGACCCAGTGAGTGAATGGGCTTAGGGTTGTGGTCTCTCCTTTGCTTGAAGTTCTGTTGATGTTCTTTACTTAATCTGTTGGGGATGGCCCTTTGTTTTTTCAAAATTTGGATCACACACATAAAATGCTGTTTACTTGTTTCATTAGTAGAACGAACAAAAGACTACAGCTGGATGTATTAAAACGTTTTTGTCAGGAAGGACATTATAATTCTTGTATGTGTGAGGAGAATATTTAGGCTTGTAATGGATTTCAAAGTGATATATTATATTACTAAAAAAACCTGGTTGATTGTGCATTACTAAATAATGATTAGGAAAACACTTTTATGATGATCATGCTGCTGAACAATTTAGAAAAACTAGAAAAATCATATCATGCCACTATGTTAATGATATGAACTTTTTTTCTGTTTGTAATTTTTAGAACTAAATTGTGCAATGTTTATAAGATTATCACCAAATCACTTTTAACATAACCAAACAGATAAAAGAATGCTTTTTTGTATGGATAAGAATTTAACTTTAAGATGCTGCCAAGTTTAGCAAATCTTTTTTTGAACAGGCAAAATGGCACTTTCAGTGTCAATATAGCACTTTCAGCATTAGAATTGAGAAGTGCTTCTAAAACTTAGTTAACTCTATTTTTTTTCCTACGTATAGCCTTTACTTCAAATGATATCATGAATATAGCAAGGGAGAAATCTATTGAACTTCTTGTGGTTATGAATCAATTTGTAGTCCAGTGCTTAATTTATTCTAGTATTTAATTTGTAAAGAAAATGCTTGCAAATTTCACACATTGTTGTGCCAGTGCTACTAAATTTCTTAAACTTAATTACCTTTTCTTGTTATTGTCAAAGTTGGCACTGCCACATTCTGTTCAAGCAATTCAAGAAAGGAGAAATTCAGAAAGCATTTTCCTTCGTCAAATGGTTGAAAACAGTGGTTACTGCTTTCAATTTATATGTTGGACATGTGGAAATTGTGAGATAAGGTGTAGTAGTTATAAGGCTTTGTCAAGTCGAGCAAGTGTTGTAATGTTAGTGTTGTTAAGTTGATTTTCTTGCACTTTATTTTTGTGGAAAGTACCCACAAAGAGATAAGGTGCAGAGCTTCTTTGAATTCTTTTAGTTTGACATTACATACTGTCTTATTGTTATAGCTACCTGTCTCAAAGGTATCTGAAGAAATTATTGAATCCTTTGTCATTGTGATTCTATTGGTGACTCTGATTTTTATATTCTCTATATCCATATGTCAATAGTTGAAGTTTGGTGAGAGTATCTTGGGAATTTTGAGAATTGCAGAAAGGTATTGGCTTAGCCAAGCTCAGATAGTAAGGATGAGTTTTCTCAATTTGTTTTTTATTTTGGTAACATTTAAATTAAACCATCTGGCGACTCACTTGAAGCAATAGTTTAATTTGCACCTAGATTCTGGTCTGCCTTCCATATCCAAGTGCAATAACTCATCAAAAAATTTATTGTTTTTTCTATTCACATTAAAAAAATCCAGGCCGTGGTTTAGCTGGAACTTGTTTCCTTATACCAGCTAATGCGCTTGGACGGGTCTTCACTTACTCCCTTAGCTATGGTTTTTATTATGACGCGATACTTTTGGCGGTTTTCTTCAATGGATGCCATTAAATCCCGGGCACTTTATTTTTGGCTTCTGTCATACACCGGTGTTCTCTCCTCTTTCATGCATCTGTTGAACTCGTGTCAAGTTTGATGAACACCCGTCAGCAGAGCTTTGAAAGTTTGGCATTGTAGATGAGCTTGAGTGTTGTCATCTTTGTTGATGTACAAATGTCAATGCAGAGTCATGTATGAGTGTATCTTTCATCCCTTGGCGTAAATAAATAGAGGGATGGGCATCTATCTACTAGCAATTTAGTTTGTGATAAATTGCTACTTATATTCTCACTGTATGATCTACAGGAAAAGCACAGGACACCACAATGAAGGCACTGATTCTCGTTGGGGGGTTTGGGACACGGTTGAGGCCATTGACACTCAGTGTCCCTAAGCCGCTTGTTGATTTTGCTAACAAACCCATGATCCTGCATCAGGTATTTATTTATATGCATGTTCTATCCTGTCAGATAAAACTTTATATGTGTGTTCTTTTTGTCTATGTTCAACAATTTAGTTAAATTGAAGCCTGTTTCTTGGGTGGCCTTCCCTTGTAAACTGTTTGGATCGCCATGCTATTTGTTCGCACTGAGTTTCTTGAATTTTTGTATGGTGAATTAGTTTCATCATGCTAAGATTTTGTTAGATCAAAATCTAAAGCAGGGATATAGCATCCCTGTAAGAGAACTTCTATATATTGTGCAATGAGTTCCTGTTCTAGTGGATGTATGGTTTGTGCTCTGTGTCTCTTATGTGTGTCTTAACCATCAGCTGATAAATCTTTTGAATATCATCAGATAGAGGCTCTAAAAGCTGTTGGAGTGAGTGAAGTGGTTTTGGCCATCAATTATCAACCAGAGGTAAAAGAATTAAGCCCTTAAGAATGAATTCCTTTGCTAAAAAGTTTCATTCAATGCTCAAAAAAGTCGGTGATGCAGTTAAACTAAATTTTGGTGAACTAATGACTTTGCATGTTGTTTCCACAGGTGATGTTGAACTTCCTGAAGGAATTCGAGGCAAAGCTTGGTATCACGATCACATGCTCCCAAGAGACTGAGCCACTAGGCACTGCTGGTCCTCTGGCTCTGGCTAGGGACAAACTGATAGATGATTCTGGTGAGCCATTTTTTGTGCTTAACAGTGATGTTATCAGTGAGTATCCATTCAAAGAAATGATTGAATTCCATAAAGCCCATGGAGGAGAGGCTTCCATTATGGTAACCAAGGTAAGCTTCTTGTTCTAGGATTAGTTTTACATCTAGCTTCCTTTGAAACATCTTGAAATTTTGAGGCAAAGTCAACTTGATTGAAATCATTTTGTTTACTCAATAGGTGGATGAACCCTCGAAGTATGGTGTGGTGGTTATGGAAGAATCAATTGGGAGAGTTGATAGATTTGTAGAAAAGCCAAAACTATTTGTCGGTAACAAGATCAATGCTGGAATTTACTTGTTGAATCCTTCTGTACTAGATCGAATTGAGCTGAGGCCCACCTCAATTGAGAAAGAGGTATTCCCAAAGATTGCAGCAGAGAAGAAGCTATATGCAATGGTCTTACCAGGGTTCTGGATGGACATTGGACAGCCAAGGGACTACATCACAGGCCTGAGACTCTACCTAGACTCCTTGAGAAAGAAGTCTTCTTCTAAATTGGCTTCTGGGGCCCACATTGTTGGAAATGTTCTGGTGGATGAGAGCGCCAAAATTGGAGAAGGATGTCTGATCGGTCCTGATGTTGCCATTGGCCCAGGTTGCGTGGTTGAGGCTGGAGTCAGGCTCTCTCGCTGCACAGTGATGCGTGGAGTGCGCATCAAGAAGCATGCATGCATCTCCAGTAGCATCATCGGGTGGCACTCCACTGTTGGCCAGTGGGCTCGTGTGGAGAACATGACCATACTTGGAGAAGATGTTCATGTGTGTGATGAAATCTACAGCAATGGAGGCGTTGTTCTGCCTCACAAAGAGATCAAATCTAGCATCTTGAAGCCAGAGATAGTCATGTGAGTCAACAGTGTTCTATCACACTGCGTAGACGGTAGTTAAGTTATTTAAGTTCTTTTTTGAGTTTGGAATGTCTTTGCTCCTTCACCTATGCAAGTGTAAAAGTTTGCTTTCTGCCAGTCCAATTCGAATGTTGTGAGCTTATCAAGGGTCAGTGTCCTGTTATGGAAGGTCATAAGTCATAATTAATGGCGTGAATTGTGTAATAATCCTAGTGTATATAGAAATAAAAACCATCAGCTTGTCTCTTTTATCATCTGTACGAGTATTACAATTTTAGCATTTCCAGAATAATGATATCCCTCTTGCATACAGATGCCTGGGTCTCTCTTGTATCAGGTGGCCTTTGTGTATTTTTCAACAGAATTGCAGCAATATAATTTCCCAACCCAGACACCGACTCTGTCGTTGCTGAGATGCTGATGTTTGTTCTTCTTCCCTTCACAAGCATCTGCTTTTTTCTGATGAGCAATAGTAATTGTGTAGCCCTGTTTCAGATCCATGTCTTCTTCCGCTAGCTTAATGGAGGGGACACGTCAAGATATACTTTATAATCATGAAAAAGACAGGTATCCACAAAGAAGGCAACTTGAATCAATCCATATCATGGCCCCATATTGATTGCATTGCTGGTCTTTTGAAGAGCAAAATCCTACACCAAGACATTCAAAATCAGTGGTGGTGTGGGAAGAAATGGTCGTCGGATGTTGTTTAATGCTTGTTTGCAACCCTACTAATTTTTGGATCCAACTCTATTAATGCCACAAATGGTGGAAATTTGGGTACATTCCCATGATTTGATGCCATGCAAGCAAGAAAAGGCGCCATAAATTACAAGCCATTATTTAGAGGTAGAGGTCTTAATCCAAAGACTTTCAGTGAAATTGTTTGTTTGCATTCCTACTCAAATTTTAAATACAAATCACAATCAGGGAGTGATTGGTGGGATGTCTATTGCCGCCTAGTGATTAAATTGTGGTATAAGATAAGTTGGCATTCTAATCTCTCAACAATCAACACTGACATCATCTATAATTTTAATGCTTGGATTCCATTGCTGAAAACAACGTTTCCCAGTAAAGTATGCCATATTAATTAGCGTAATGTTAAGTAGCTGAAAAGAAAAGAAAGAAGACGAAGGGGACAATGTCCCTACCATGTGAGCATGGCACCCATATATACAGAGTGTTGACTTGGATGTCTTTTACCAATCTCTTTCAAGTTTCAATCAATAGTAAATAAATCCCTGCATGAATAAGTGGGTGATATGTTGAAATCAAACTGATATGGAGCAGTTTTATTTATATTCTGTTATGTCCCCGAAATTCGAAGAGAAAACCATGGTATTCTATATAAGATAGAACTTAAATTTATGAACATGGGAAAGAAACATTTTCCTGAACAGGGAAATATAAACCAACTCCAAGAAAATGGAAAGTTCGAAAAATAACTCTATGTACATGGTAATGGAGAAGAATGAGTCATTCAAACTGAGCACAACAGCCAAAACATGACATAAGAAGATATGGCCAGGAGGAACCAGGAGATGAAGGCCAAAGCTACAGAAATTTGGAATTTGGTGCAGGGAGGATGGATTATTGAGCTGCAGAAATTCAAGTCTCTTGCATACAGGAGAACCACACCAGCCGACGCGCTTGCAGCTGCAAGCGAGAGCAGAGATGTCACCTGCATTTTAGATTATTATTGCAGTAATTAGTTAAGTTTATATCAAAAGAATGGAAACAAATGTTATGATTCCAAACAGCAATCTGATTCTCCAAGTAATCAGAACTCTCTGCATTAGTATCCAGTGAAGCACATTGATGGCTACAAGGATTAAAACCTCCCTATCTCAATGCTATACAATATGGCAAATTGGTTAAATTGTGCACATTGACAGAGTCTATGTTTAGGCATTATTTGGTCATGGGAATCAATCTTAACTCAGGAATGAAACGGGAAAAAGATCGTGCAAAAGTCAAGAGTGTTAACAATGGAGTTCAACTAATTTATTTATTTATTTTAAAAAAGATTTAGGGATGCACTTGATTTTGATTTTGGACTCCATGGGAAGGGGTATGCCACACAAAGAAAAATAGAAAATAACAGATATTATTATTTCAGGAATATATTGAAGTAATTTGGCATTTTTCAAATAATTCAGTAGTTCTTCACAACATTCATGGTGGGCTTGAATTTACAATTTTCCCATGCAATTAAGTTTGGCTCCATCTGCAATGGAAAACTCAAGTGTAATTTGTAAACCCTTTAAATATTCATATTAATTTCTTCTGGTGTTGCAGTTGGTGCCAAAACTGTAAATGTTTTGTAGAAATTGAAAGGTAAAAAGGGACAGAAGGATATAATAAGTGCATTACAACATACTCAATGTGAAATAATTGCATTCTCACAAAGGACCCTTCAAAAGGAGCAATTTTTGTAGGTTCTCTTGTGTACAGGGTAGGACCAATAGACTAAAATTAGAAGCAATTAAGAGAGATTGAAATTAGAAAAAAATAAAAATAATAAGAGTTAAGGGAGTATATTGATCAGATTCATCTGTAATGGGTTAAACATAGACTAGAGAGAGGCTTGTAAACCCTGGTCTTGTTTTGTTAATCTACAATGAAGGCAGGTTGCTCATGTTTTCTAACATAGGATGCCCATTGTGAAATAACCCCTGGCACACCCATGGAGACAACAGACACAGCTTGCAAGTTAGCTTTGATTTCTGTCATTTTAATGGGTAATTTGATGCTTAAAGAAAACACACTACAAAGATACACAACAATGAACCTGACAATGATTAAAAAAAATGGCAAATAATTTGACATGAATCAAGGAAACCTTATTTATTGTTTAATTACTTCAAAGCCAGGGCAGGAGCTCCAAGAGAGAATGTGATTGCTTCAGAAGCGATGGAAAGCATTGACTATACATTGAGATGGACCGAAAGGTTTCTCTTTGGGTTTGGTATGCAAGAATAGGAATGGAAATAGAATGAAACTGGAGGTGAATCATAATATCATGTGGAAGAGAGAAATCAAAATCTTAGAAAGAATGAGATTTGGTTTCCATAAGAATGAACTTCCAATTTCTATTCACAATTCTAAAATAATAATAATAATAATAACAATAATAATGCAAACACAATAATGAGTGAGAAATGGAATGGATTTCTTATTCCCTTTCTCTATTCCAACATTCCAAACATGCCCTAGGGTCTATGAGAAACTCAGAAGTGTTGGGTTTCCAAGGTTGTTTGAGCCAGGGGTGGACCTTTGAAATTTTTTTAGTGATTAAGATTCTATTCAATCCACCACTAGGAAAACCCTGGTAATTTTATTCTGTTTTGTTGATTTCACACCAGTTTCTGCCATTAACATTCTTCTTATTTTGAGATATAAGCCATGCCCATAGAAGAGGTCACAAGGAAAGTGTATTCCCTTGTCTTTAGTTTGAATTTCTATTTTAATCAGCTTGATTGGAGTTAACTTCATAAACAAGTTTGCATACTGTTGAGTTTTGATAGATGCATTTAGTCTTTTCAGTCACACTAAAGCAAATTTCCACTCACTTGAAATGGGAAACTGCAGACCCTGATTAAAATAGTTTCTCAAAAATTCAAGCATGTGCCATAAAACAAACAAACCAAAACTACATAATTAAATACTCAGTTATCATTGGTATACATTATGGGCCAATATCCTAACAACTTAAGCTTTTAGGAAAGTTGGTAACATCAACATGGTATTAGAGCGACGTTTAATTAAAGATCTCAAGTGCTCATTTCTCCTAATGCTCATTTCTCCCATCTATTTATCTGAAATTCATAATTATTGATTTGTCTAGTGATATCCCGCATCAGATGAAGGAAAAAGCTTCTAACATTATATATGTATAGGTTCCTCTTAACGGTGTAGAAGGGTTTAAAAGCTGTGAGAGCCTAGAGCGGATAATATCTATACAGTTGGGAGAGTATGTTGTTACAAATAGTATTAAAGTCATCTCCATCCCCGTTGTAGGAGTTTGTTTGGCCCTGTAAGGTTTGTTTGTTTGTTTGACCCTACAATCCTACAGGACACAACGAGGATGTTGTGTATGCATGGAGGGGAGGGGGGTTGATTGTGATATCCCATATTGGATAGGAGAAAAAGTTTTTGACGCTATATATGTATGAACTTCTTTTAACTGTGTAGATGCATTATAAAGTTGTGAGAGACCATTGTGCAAGTATGATACAACATGTGAAGAAGGGTATTAGCCCCATATACATTGTGGGTGCATATTCTAACAATTTAAGCTTTTGGGGAAGTTGGTATCTTAACATACTCTATGTAAAAGTTCTACTTTGCATTAAATGGATTGAGAAAAGAGGAAGAAAATAAAAATCAGTTCAGAAAGAGACTGTCTTTAAGTGATCAGAACTACAGAAAACTTAATTGGTAGTTGTTAACAGAAATCAAGAGAAAGAGAAGGTTGCATAAAGAAAAGCTGCAACTTCACAAAAAGCAATCAAAGTACCTAACATTATCTCCCTTGCAGAGTCATATTTGAGATACAAAGCTACTTACACTAGAACTCAAAATCACAAAATTTGATAAGCAATGGTCAACATATTTGGATTCATTTATTGATAATTTGTTTCTTCCATTTAATGTCATTTAAAAAATTCTCTAGTTGTTTTGATATGTGCAACTGCCCCAGCTTGTGAGCAACAGATCTTCAAAATTAGGAAAACAAATTAGATAAAATAACTAAGTAATTCTCTTCTAATTAGACTGCAAGAATCCAGAAATATGCACACGTCTCAGAATTCTGTTAGATAACGTTCATGCACTAGCAAAATTATGACTAACTTTATGAAGTTTAAAAGAAGAAAGTTACCCAATCACCAACAACAAATAGGCTCAGCAAGACAGGATGTTGAAGGTTTCTTCTTAATCTTAAAGCTTGCATATCAACGCATGCAAGTGTGAAACTCCACAGGATTTGAAGGCCCATGGAGGCAATTAAGTAGCTGAATCCAAAGAAAAAAAAAAAACAAAATAAGACCTGTGATATACGAGCAATGGTGCTTTACCAGTTATTTACAGAAAAAAACCCATCAAAAAGGGAAACTTCCATGTGTATCAAACCAGCCACAATACCAGAATTATTGCTTTAAGCATTATATGAGAACATGACACCACCCTATTAGCAGATTTGAAGACCGAAGACCTGTACCCAGACAAGTTGTGCAAGAACCACTGTTTTCCTTGGCTTTCAATTAATAGTCTTCCAAGATTTTGGCCATGTAAAGATACCTAGCAGATAACCTAGAAGGGGGATTTCTTTTCCTAGGAAAGGTTATGAAAACTGGGCATGAGAAGAAAGATGAATGAAATGAAACAAAATATAATAATTTGAGGTATGAAGTCACAATGTATGAAGATTACTAGTGAGCTTCCCTCATGGTAAAGTAAACATCAGGGCATTGTTTGTGCTTCTCTGGAACTGGCAGAAAAAAGCATTTAAACCACTATTCAGTTTTCTGAGGACCTGTTGTTTACAGAGGGCACTAATATGAAAAATATTCTAAGAGAGAAAAACCTCATTCAAATGACATAGCTAGAAAACCATATTTTTAGTTCTGGGTGCATTTGTTATCATCATAATGGATTAGGAAATGTATTTTCAACTTCTGGAAAAATCAATCATAACAAGCACAGAATAAAATTGAGAGAAGCCATCAAGAGATTCAATCACCTATCAAAAACAATTAAAAGATTGAACATGGAAGTCACAAGTATCAGAGGTAACTTAAAAGTCCATCAGTTCAAGATGGTGCCAATTCTCCAACTTACACTTTGAGGACTTCAGATAGGGAATAACCATTTAATAATTCAACTGAAATGGTTTCAAAATGAAGTAGACACCCTTAAGATAGGAAATCTAGGAATGATTGCAAGAGGATTAGAAAATTACAAATATTGGATTACAAACATGGTTTCTCAACATTAATTCATATTGTGGATTGCTAGAAGACTTCAACTTAGAAACTGAACTCAAAATGCAATCTTAATCCAACTAAATGATGTCACGAAACTTGTAGACTAAATCAAAGTCAACAAATCGACCAAACAACCAAACAACCTATTTCACCTCTGGTCAGAATCATATCACATGACACTAGATCACTCCCCCACTCAATTTGCTACTTTCAAATAATCATTTGATTCAGTTTAGATTTCTCTGAAAAAGGAAAAGAAAAGAAAAATCAAAGGTCCCAATACTCACTCATTTATCAAGTTCAAAGATACTATTGGTATTGATTACTAAATCAACACTCAGCTGGCTCACCATACTTGGAACCAATAATGACAAAGAGATAAGATACATAATCCAACTTGTAGGCAATGGTGTGACTCCAATCATGTATATTCTTTTAACATTTAGTCCTTAGTCTACTAGATACTAACCTCCACGATAAAATCTGAAGTGATCTTACTTCCATTCCGTCAGGTACTATTCTATTTCAGAAAATTTTCTAGTAAATTATGGCCCAAATTTCTATAGAAAAGGGAAATCAAAGATGTAAACTTCTGAATTGGAGCTTAAGCTGCAGCAGTACATGCTGCTCAATCCTTCTATTTTTGGAAACAGATTTTTTCACCATCTTTACAATGTCCCTAAATGCTACTGGTAAATACTACAAATCGTTTGTGGCAAACACTATTAAAGGGTTTTAAATGCTCTTTTCTTTTATTGTTCATTTTTCTCATAAATCAGCTTGGGGAAGAAGGGTGGATGTGGTTAAGTAAATATTCTCTAAAAATTCAATTAACCAAGGCGACATGTAATTTATACAAGCGATGTAGAAACATAGACAACATCAAAACAACAGAACAAAGAAAATGCAAACAAATTTAATGGCAGAAAGAGTAAAATTTACCAGAAGGTACGATTAATAGGGACCTCCGAAGCAAAGACCATCACCCCAATTGAAGAAGCAGCAAACAAACACTGTCCTAGTCTAAGAACAAACCCACTCATGCTCCCTGGGCCCCCAAACAACATGTTCATCTCTTTCTCACACACAGATTTTTGTTCTTCCAATGGCCTTTTCCCAATATTAAAGGGGCCTATGGAAGCCCTAAATTTGAAAAACATTGTTATGAATGCGACTCTTTCAGAAACGAAAACTCAAATTTTCAACAGATTTTGCATTTATGACCCAAAATGGAATTTTTTGCAGTATTTATTGATTTGCAAAAATCTATATATAAAAATGATTTATTAAATGACAATTTTAGCCAAACAAGCAAAACAAAACAGAGGCGAAACCACTAAAGTATGGTACTTTTGAAAAAATGGAGTTTTTTTTACTATATTTTTAATGTTAGTTTCCATTTTGCCATTTGTAAAGACCAATAAAGCATTGAATTATACAGGTCAGAGCTGTTGCATTGTTTGTGCTTCAGCTTGACAGCAGTATAGAATCTTTTCTTTGCCATTGAAAATACCCAAAAAACAAAGGAAAGAAAACCCTCAACAAACCAGATTATTTAACAAAATTTCCTAAATTAAAACAGTGTCTGGAACAACAAAAAAAAAAAGGAAAATGTACAAATTGAATTAGAATTAATAAAATTTCAATATTTGGAAGTAACAAACTTTATAATGAAAATAAATTGGTAGAGAAGAAATTTGACTATCATTTTTAAGTGAAGAGCTTATTTTTCTCTCTTTGCTAATTGTAAATTTCTTTTACATGTGAAACATCACAAATAATCTTGTCATTTGGATTCTAAAATATAAAATAAAATAATAAATTGCTGAACCACAGGCTGCACAAATAATTGTTTCCTTTTTAGAATTAAATTCTGCATGTAAACAACATATCCCATAAATAAGATCCTTTCTTTTTAGAAATTAAATTTCTCGTGTTGTACTACATGCAAATATGAGTGTATTCCTCTAGTGTGTGTTATTGTTATTATTATTATCAGCAATTCCTTGTGTTGTTGGCTCATTGCTTAATAGCTTAACCTTTTAGGTCATATCAATAGCTTAACATAGTGATAGAGCCTTATTTTATGGGAGGTCATGAGTTTGAACTCGATTGATAGCGTAGTAAATTTCATTCAAGGTGGAAGTTGGACTAGCCTCTAATATGCTTGGCAAGCTTGGCCTCATACTTGAGGTAGAACGGTAGAGAGAAAAGAATATAGAAAAGTAAATATAAGTCCTAAAATAAACACAAGTTCATAATTTAATAGATTTATCTCCATTCGTACCACTAAAGAGTTATCAGGTACCACAATCGAAGGGCTTATAATCAAGCCTCTCAAGTGGAAGCTTTTACTCATTCCAAATAACAAAAGAGAGATCAAAGTAGGGATAATTAGTAAAGAGGCGTGGTTAGTGGAGTTGTGGGACTCTTCACGAGAGGAAGGGGTTTGGAGCCCTAGGTTCTCTAGGCCCTTCAATGACTGGGAGGTGGAGGAGGTGGAGAGATTACTTTCGACAATCCGGGGAAGGAGGCTTAATCCTCATTTGGAAGATAGAGTGCTGTGGAAAGAGACTAAGAATGAGATTTTCTCAGTTAAATCTCTTTATAGTGCTCTAGTTTCAAGAAGTGTTGTTCAATTTCCTAATAGCATTATTTGGAGTCCCTGTGCTCCTACCAAAGTGGGTTTTTTTGCTTGGGAAGCCTCTTGGGGTAGGGTGTTAACTTTGGATCAACTTAAAAAGAGGGGGTGGACAATCTATAACTGATAAGGCTGATTCTCTCTTTCCCTTCATCTACTCTTATAAGCATGATAGAAACCATTGCAGAACCTTGATTGACACATTAATGACTTAGGAAATGTGAAGTCATGCAATGGTCCCAAGGTTGCCAAAATTAATAAGAAGCCTAATTTCAATTTCAAATAGTCAACAGATGCACCATAATACTTACTCCCCCCTGAACAAAAACTTTTCTCATCCTTGAGCGTTGTAAGCTAGTGCATGAAGACAACAATGGGGGTTGTGAATTTTCAGCTCCCATCAATTCATGGCATGTAATAGCTTGAATCTTCAAATCTCTAGAAGTGATCCACCTGAGGTCTGGGCACTAACCCTTCACCCATGGAGTAATCATAGTCTGAACAGTAGGTATCAAACTTGAACTTTGAAGGTCCAAGCTTCCTAAATTGCCAGCTAAACTCTGACAGAGTAACAAAGAGCTGCAGGAATTGCAGGAATTTAGAACTCTTCCCTTTTCAGTCTACCCTGATCCACCTGGAACGTGGCTCAAGTTTGGGCTCTCTCTCTCTAGATAATTGCATCCTGATGGATATGTTTTGTTTTTGTTTTTTTTTTTTTTTTTCTCTGTGGAAAATAACTGATTTCATTGTTGGATACTTCTCAACCAGGCAATTTGTCCCAATTCAACTAATTCAATGGTGCCATTGCCTCAACAGTCAAACACTTGCTTTCTTATCATACTTGGATATAAAAAATTATACCTAAATAAGAAAACTTAAATCCAGTATTAATCTAGTGGTTGATCAAATAGGATTTGTGTGACTCTAGTCATTCATATTGTTATAACATTTCAAACTAGTCTGCTAGATGATACCATACATGATACACTTCTAAGTGAGCCTCTAAACTAGGTTTTAAGATTTTCCTTCACTTTGAAGGGTTTCCTGCTGAAAAGTCAACTACAACCACACTCTATCCTTGATTAGTTTCTTTTTCCTTTCTGCTACTTGCAGTTCCTTCATTGATTTACACCTATAGGAAGTAAGCTTTTCCAATGTGTTTTGTACCTGCAAATTGCTCATGCTTGAACAGCATTCAGACAGTCCAGAAACCAACAAATATTGACAGGCGGTTTGTAACTTATTGTCAGAGACCAGTAGCTCTATAGCTAGTCAACAAAATTGAAACATAAAGCTAAAAATCCTCCTAAAGAACCCATTAATACCATATATCACTAAATGGAAGAAATGATTTATATCAAACTCCAAATATTTTCCCATAATAAGAATGCTGAATGTTCACCATCTACACTTGGTTAACCTCCATTCAGCTGCCTTAACACAACTATTCTCACTTTCTTTTTGGGTGTTTCCAGCAGAAAAACAAAATAAAACAATAAATTCTAAATTTCCTTTTCCTCTCTATTCCTCATTTCCCTCATCAATTAAAGGAAGTGTCAAAGCAATCATTTAAAAAGGATTCAGCAAGACCATGACAACAGTCAAATTTCTGTTAGCAAGTAGACAATAGACAGAACCCATAGACATAAAAAATAACATAACATAACAAAAACACAACTAATTTGATAGCAGACAAGAGTGAAATTTACCAGAAGGCAGTGGAAGCAGAATACCCAGAAGCAGATAGCATTATCCCAATAGAAGAAGCAGCAAAAGAACACTGTCCCATTCTCAGAACAAGCCCACTCAGCCTCCCTGGGCTCCCAAACAACACTTTCATCCTCTCTCTAGAACTTCTTTTCTCCAAAAAGCTACTCTCTCTTCCAAGAGCCCTTTCCCAAAACAAGAAAGGCCCCTCTGGAAGCCCTAAATTTCAAAAACAAAATCCATGAATTCCAAACAGAAATCGCCCACTTTTGGAGAGATTGGGGTCTCTGAGAATGGTTTTCTTGCTTTGTTGGCATTCAACGACAAAAACAAAAGCCGAGTAGAAAAACTGTTACTTTTAGAAAGATTGAGGGCTTTTATTTATTCATTTTTAAATTATTGGGGCCAGTTTATATATCTGTAAAGTGTAAAGGAGGCATTTTGAATTATTAAAAATATGGTAGCAGTTCAGGTTGATTTGGTTTTCTTCTGCTTTAATCTAAAAAATTACAAGTCATAATTTTCAATAGTCCACGTCACAAAACTCCAAAAATTGAATTATACCTAAACGTGACATAATATTGTTTATTTAATTTTTTAAATAAAAATAAATAATAAAATTCATATAATATGACACACACAAATGATGGAGACTAGGCTTCCATTAAATCTATATAATTAATTTATATAATATAAGAAATAAATTTTCATTTTGATGGTCCAGAATTAAAGTTGATGAATATAACTTTAAAAAAATTGACCACACCATACCCACAATTAATAGTGTCTTTCATCGGAAGAAGGAAATGGTTAGAATGAGGTGATATTTATGACGACCGATATTTTGACTTTCAATGTTTTAATTGAGGGTTATAAGATTTTTTTAGTTTTATTAATTGTTAGATTTTTTTTTCTTAAAGAAATTATGATTTTTTCTAGGGCAATATTAAATATTTCATAGAAAACTTGTGGCTTGCCAAACAAAGGCTAAAGAATAGGAATGGTAACGGGGCAGGTTCGGGACGGGTCGCCCCCATCCCAACCCTACCCCGTTTAGCAAAAACAATTTACATCACCGTCCCATTTAAAAATTTAAATGGGACGGGACGGGTATGAGAATTCCCAGTTTATCTTTTTTTATTTATTTATTTTTAAAAATTTACTTTAAAATTTTTTAATTACATTAAAATAAATATATTTTATAAATAATAAAATTATTATATTTTTTATAACTTATTTTATTATTATCTATATATTAAAAATAGTAAAATAAAATTTTAAATTAAATTAATTTTAAATTTTAAATTAAATTAAAATTTTAAATTAATTTTATATGTAAACGGGGTGGGATGTGACAATACCTTAACCCTCCCCGGGTTTAAAAAAAAATCTCATACCCGTCCTAAACTGATTTAATAAATTTTAATCCCGTCCCATTAGGGGCGGGTATCCGAAAAAACCAACCTCGGCCATCCCTGCTAAGGAAAGAAAGAAAAAAAAAACTAAATGAAATAATTTTTTTATATTTGACTCTATTATGAAAAACATAAAAGAAAGTCAAATATAATTAAAATTAATAATAAATTTATATATTTTAAATTATTTAATCTTTATATAGATGAATTAATTGAGTGAAATGAGTTTAAAGTACTATATAAAAATAATTTATTGATTTTAATTTTATTTTTTATTTTTTTCTACTTTTTCTCTTTATTTTATTTCTCTCACACTTTCCAGGTCCAAACAAGAGAAAAAAGAGCACGGGTATGACTGACATAATATTTACAATTGGATTAAAAAAAACATAACCTTGGGGTAATTTGGTAAAAATAAAATTACTCAAAGGATAAAATTAAAATAAATATAAATGATCCAATTCACTAGACTGAAAATCATATATATATATGATCTACTTATAATAAAAACTAATAATTTTGAAAATGGTAAAATATGTAGTTATTGAAATCCAAATGGATTTAAATAATAAAATTTTATTTTATTTTAATAATTAAAAGTTACATATTTAATAAAATTAAAATTACAAAATTTAATAATTTTTTTATATTATTCGAGTGATATAAAAATGATAAAATATGTTTAAATTTGTAATTATTTTAATCTTAATAATATATCAATTATATAATTATGATGTCATTAATCGACAATAATTCAAGCATCGATTCGATAACTACACCATGAAACGATAAGTTTATCGATTTAATATTCAGTTGGGTTCTGAAAATATTGGTGGTGAAAGCCTGAAAGGGGGAAAACGTTGGGTGGTAATTTTAGCCTGATTCTCTGTATGTTTTTGAAGGGTGAGGGCTGCTTTTATGTAACCAAATAACCCTATAAATATACCCTTCACGCCAAAAACCCTAAACCCTCCTAAACCCTAAATCAGCGTTCCCGTGTCCAAGCACCTCTAAAACCCTAATTCTCTGCAAGCAAGATGGCTGTCACAACCATTCTTCGCAGATCAATTTCATCTGTAATGCCTCTTGCGGTGCGTGTGGTTCAAAGAAATCATCACCACTCTGCTCTGTTCACTGCTCTTTACCACGGTTCTCTCTTTCACAAGCCCTCTCTAAGGCCATTTGCTTCGACGCTTCACTTCTATTCTTCATCTGCTAAGAGGCCCAGTTCGGATGATAATCTTCTTCGTGTCCTCGAGTCAGAGATCAAATACTCTGAGGAATCCGACGATCATGATGGGGTGGGGTTTTCCTTTTCTTTTTTCATATAGTATGTTTGGATTCTGAGAAATTAAAGCAAAGGAAAAATTTGATCTTGTGTTTTGTAAGTTGTTTTTGCATTTTATAAATGGTAGAGTTAGATTTTCGTCGTAGGCTTACTTGTGTGTGGCTTTTTGATCTTGAAAACATGTTCTGGGGTTTTCTGTTTGAAAGTTTGGAAGTTTGAAGGAAGATTTTCCTCAAAGTTGGCTGCTTTTTTTTTTTTTCAAGGATATTTGCAAACGAAAACAGATGGTTTGAATTGAACGAACACTATTTCAGCGATTATTTTCTGAAACAGATTGTTTTTTATTATTAAAAAGAAAAAGAATTTCCCCTTTCAAATCCTGAAGTCCCAGTGGTATTTTGGAGTTGAACTCAAGGATAGCTGATTGTCCTGTAGCATCATCAGCTGGTTGTTTAGATCGTTTATTATTTGCTTACACTGGTTACAATAGGATATTTATAGTTTTTGAGCTCAGGTAGCCTGATGGGGTGCCCATTTGGCTAGGGGGAGTCCTGTAATGTGTGGTAGAGGTGCACGGCCTTGGTTGAATGCCCTGATTACCCAGTAGTTGTGCTGGTTATGGTGGGTGTAGTTAGCACCCCGAGGTTGGGGTTCCCGTGGAGAGTCCCAAGGGCTCAAACATGAATGGTTCCAGGGTAATCCAAAAAAAAAATTTGAGTTCAGGCATTTGTTTAACTTGTATTACCCAGTGTCCTCGATGTTGATTGGATTGATTACTACTCAGTGAGAATTAAACCCTAATTAACAGTTCTTATTAGCCCCTTACTGTCTAATGAATAAGCTCACAAACTGAAGTTTTGGTAACTAGTCTTTTCTCCTTAAGAGTGTACAATGTCGACAACACACATGGGTTATGGCCTTATCTATTGTAATCACCCGTATTGTACACTTATTTTGCTTCCCAAAATAGAAAAGGGAACTGCAGCAACAAGTTAATAATCACTGCTAGGATCAACCCCAGTTTTGTGCTGAAAGTATTTTGTTTTTTTGGTTGTACCGACCAGTTTACTGGTTTTGTTAAAGATTTGATATGAAAGTTCACACTCTACTATGTTTTAATAGACAGTTATAGGATACTTCTTTTCTTTTAGTTAATTTTGCTTGTGTGGACAACTTTTTAATACCATTACCTTGATGTATGAATGTTTCTTAAATATTGCTATAACATCTGATCATATAAGATTGTGTTTGTCTAAAGAAGTTGATAGTTATGATCGGAATTTTCTTTTTCATAGAATGAAGAGGCTCCAGATGGTTTTCCTTTTGAAATTCAAGATAACCCTGGACAACAAACCATATCACTAGCAAGAGAGTATCAGGGCGAAGTCATCAAAGTTGAAGTTCACATGCCTGACCTTGTTACTGGAGAGGGTGATGATGACAACAATGATGATGATAATGAAAAGGGCAACCAATCCAGCATCCCTTTGGTTGTTAGTGTTTCAAAGAAAAATGGACCCTTTCTAGAGTTTGGTTGCACTGCTTTCGCAGATGAGATTGCAATTGATTCCCTGTCAGTCAAAAATCCAGAAATTTCTGAGGAGCAAATTGCATATGAGGGGCCTGACTTCACGTAAGCCTTTTCAGTTAAATATACGTTTATGTTGATCATTTGTTATATGGTTTAACTTTTCCCCTTTAATGCGGCTGTTTTCCTTGTTCAATAGGGATTTGGATGAGAATCTGCAGAAGGCTTTCCACAAGTATTTGGAGATTAGAGGAATTAAACCCAGCACAACCAATTTCTTGCATGAGTACATGATCAACAAGGACAGCAGAGAGTACTTGTTGTGGTTGAAGAACCTTAAGAAGTTTGTGGAGGCTTAGAATTTTGCCTGGCACAACAGTTTTGGTAGAAAAAAATTGTATGGTCTAAACTATTAGTTTATTTTTCCTTTTCAAGTTGGAGTCTACCATTACTACCATCTCTTTTACTCACCTTAGAATAAGATGTTTAGTTATTAAAAACACTTATTGAGGGGACAACTTATCGGAGGGGAACTCATTGAACCCACAGGATTGTTGAGCTGTTATTCCAGACAGATTAAGTTCATGATTTAAAATGGAAACTTAAGTTTCATTTCTTTTGCTGTGTCTTTTCTCCAAATATTTCCATTTGTGTTTTTGTTCAAATATTGGATTGCTTCCTTATAACTAGAAGGCATTGGGCCTAGCTCATCATATTTTCTTGAACCTGTGAGTGATGCTTACAGGATGAGGTAAAAGTGAATTGTATGCCGATATGATACTGCCCTAAGTCTCTGGTACAATGGGGACTTTTAGGCTAATGGGTGGTCATATAATGATTAAGATTTAGGATCTAATCTGTGGGTTTTACTTTATTATGATGTGATGGTATTGGTATCATGCTAGTGTACGGAAGATTTTGCATTTTCTTTGGATGGAGGAGATTGAAGTTGACGGGAAGGAAGGGGACATCAAAATAAGGTTCGGACTAAATTACCCTTTTATTTTTTCAACTTTCTCAAATAATAATGTATGAAGAATTTTCATGAGAAGTGGAGAATTGTTATTTTTCTATTTTTCATAATTCTTGAGATTCAAGGGTTAATTAATCGCACAATTTGTTTTTCCCTATTCATGAGAAGGGAGGGTGTTTGTGTTACTGTGTACTTGAGAGGCTTAATAGCATTGAGTTTTGATAAAAAACGATCCATTTAAAAAAAAAATCCACAAATTAAAGTTTAGTAGCAAAATAATTCTCAATTTATTGCATTCCAATCCTGTCTTTGTAAAATTGTAACGGGTAACTATGGTTTTGAATTTTTTTTTAAATAATTAAAATTATAGTTATCAATTACGATTTTAAATTTAAGTTTAAATTTATAGTTTGTAACATGGTTTTAAGCTTGATTTTGAACTATAGTTTGAGCTTTGATTTAATATATATATATTATATTCCATGGAAATGGTGGGCATTAAGATGGCTTGAATATGAACAAGTTTTGGGAAAATTATGCCATTTTTTTTAACAAAATTAAACCAATTTTAAAAATAAAAAACTTGTAAAAGACTAAAAGATTAAAAACTAACACTTAAAAAACATTATACCATATATATATATATATATATATATATATATATATATTAAGTTCAATTCAGAACGGTAATCAATAACTATAACTTTAAATTTAAGTTTGAAATCGTTGATAATTATAATTTTAAAATCAAATTCAAAATTGTAGTCAACTATTATGGAATTAAGCTTAAATTTAAAATTATAGTTGTTTACTATAATTTTAATCATTTTAAAAATAATTTAAAACCGTAATTATCAATTACGATTTTATGACATGAATATTTACATAACTAAAATGTGCTCAATTAGGAAATATTTTGCAACTCAACTTAGTTTGTTGATTTTTTTTAAATGGATTATTTTTGGTCAAAAATCTAATAGCACATCGTGTGTACGGTTGGGTGCTAGGCATTAGCATGATTGCGATGGTACACATGGACTTCCCCACACAACTCACCACATCGGTGGTGTAGCATGATAAAAATTCAAGTGAGATTTGGATAGGTTATTTCTATTAGAATGCAAAGAACTTAAAAAGGTCTTTTAAGGGAGGGATGAGACTCTAGATGATGAACGCAGGTGGCAATGAGTTAGCTACTCCAAAGACACATGAAGCCTCGAATATGGGTAATGCGTGATGATGAGTCTTGTCAAGTGTGAGACTCAAGTAAGTTACTCCAAAGGCACAACATGAAGCCTTGAATACGAGTAGGGCGTAATGACGAGTCTTGTCAACATGGGTGGTAACAAGGTAAGTTACTCTAAAATCACAACATGAAGCCTCGAATATGAGTAAGGTGCGATGATAAGTCTTATTAACACACACATGAACCTAATGCTTATGAATATGATACAATGACATGAGCGCAATGTCATCGGTTGCGACTATGGCCACAACATAGACTATGCATGCTTCAGAGAAGGAATCACCAACATTTACATTGACTAACAATGCAACAAATGAAATCCATGGTTGACAAGAAAGTTTGACATGCAAGGGTCAATTTACATCGAAGTATATAGGCTAAGAGGAGACATGGCACACACCAGGCTGCCTAGATAATCAGTAGCCTGGGTTTCACACGAAGCATGGTGTAACACTTGACACTGGTGCAAAGACAAATCAAGGGCTGGTGCCACAATAAGAATATGACACCCAGTGGCATAAGGATGTGACTCGTTCACATTTGAGGAAGCCCTAGCAACATACTGCTTGTATTTTAAGCAGATAACACTTGGGAAGGTCCACAATACACTAGCATGAAACTCATGGCATGTTGTAATGCTTGCAAGAAAACAGAAGATTCTCGACAACTATGGAGTAGATGTCGTGCAATGGTGCCACGAGGCTAATAAAGGTGGCACGGGCTTTTGAGCTTGACCTCAGATGACATGAGCAGGACCGTGCCACTACCGCGACAAGTGAGAAAAGCATGAGCATGGAATGCAATTGCTAAAACCGGTGGCAATGCTGAAGCCATGGGTTGAAGAACTACCTAGTATGTGGGATGCTGGTTCATTCCTAAATCGTAACTATGACTTATGTCTATATATAAAGTGTGTATCACCAGGCATAGCGAAAGAAGGTGTGCTTGCGCAAAAAATCTAGCACATGCTATGTGAAAATTGCTATCGTTGGTACCTGAGTTTTGGTGCAGGAACATGCCAATGATCGAGGATTTCTTTATGGGGACCTGATGATACATGCTCCAAACTTGGACCTTTGCAATGGTTTCTCAGGATCAGTCCTAGGGGTGATAAGGATCAGATCCAAGCACTGCCTCGTGTAAAGGCATTAACATCTGAAGATGCAAGCCAGTTTTATCGCTAGCCTCTTTCTTAAGTTCTGTAGGGGTGGGAATCGTCACCAGCCATTGTTTAGGTCCTGCCCATCCTTCAATAGGAAACCCCCTGCTTCTAATGCATTCTAAATATGGCAGCTGTGATATGCGGCCGTATTCAACAAATGCTTCAATGATAGTCAAGCACAAAAAGGGAGAGAGAAACCACCAAAAGCTATTATAGGATACATATATTGTTTTATTGATAAATTACCTCTTTAAGGTCCAAGGTCCAGTTGACCCTTCTACCGTTACAAAAACTGAAATCAAAAGTACCCAATCCTACATTATTCAATAAATCGCCACCAAGCAAACTATGGGATAGGCTTAGGGCTGCAAAGTAAGCTCCTTGTGGGTGTAAGTAACCCCTTTATCGCCATTCACCACTTGGCCATTTCCTCTGAGAATCCTGCATATTTCACAGCGTAGCAACAGCTAAAAGTCAGCATGCCAAACATAAAACTCTTCACATGCATTGATAAGCAAAGACGAATAATTGGAGGTGGGGTGAATCAGGTGGAAGGGATTGTCTGGAATTTAAGGAAGGAAAATATTACTCGAGATCTTCCCTGGATGCTCCATGGAAAGAAACTCACTCCTTTTAATTCCCATAGAATTTGAAGGTGTGGATATATGCTTCAGAGTGGAATCATAACAGAAAATGGAGCCATCAGGCCCATCGCCATGGACAGTGTAAATCATGTTATTGAACAAAGTCAACCAAGTACAACTTGATTTATCCCATGCATTCCCACATTCCTATCTAAAACTTCAGTTGCAATGCAGCTATTCATTTTCTCATCTGTAAGAATCTTGCAGTGTCCATAGGTCCTTATTCATTTTCACATTATCTTTTACAGATGCAACAACACCCCTTACAGAACCTAAGAATTAAAATTTTCACTATTACAGATCTTATCAACTTGTAAATCTTGAAGGAATACAAGGGAAGATAAGTTGGCATTGTTTCATGCAGTAGTTTCAAATATAGCTTAGGGAGGCTACAGCGATGATCCAGAAGAACTTCAACTTTGATAATGACAGAGAGTCATCAGTAATTAGAGATTCACAACCAAATCTTGGTGTTCCCCCAATATTAGTCAGATGAACCAACAGAATTTAGATTTGTGCAAAACAAATTCATCTTTTGAAATCCAAAGAATCAAAAGACTCTATATTTGTTCCAGAAAGGTAAAAGGTATAGGGTTATGTACAGCCATCCTACATCATAGTATTCATTTTGGTCCTTTATTCTTACAGTGATAAAATGAATCAACCTTTAAAAAAGAAAAGTCTTCGAGTTCTACAGTTTGTTACTAGGCAACATACCACTCAAGTGCTACTTGATCTATTACTTCAACTGATTGCTTCTAATCATATTCATGTTCTACGATCATACTAGATGAGTTTTTAAGCCAGATGCACAACAAAAATGCATAGCATCTATAATGCCCCTTTTCAAAATTAAGAAATTAAGAAAAAAAGGAAGAAAAAGCATTAATTTCCTAAGTTATCCATAAAATGCAATTTTTGGAAAGAAGAAAAGAAAAGAAAAGTGAATCTCATTGAGGGTGCTCATGTAAACAAAGGCTGACATTTTTTCTATAAGAAGGCATAATTTAAAACTTAAGAGAAAACCAAGGAACATGTTGCAGGTTGCATACCATCTTGTTGTTAACAATCCTTCAACTCCGACTGGACCTCGAGCATGAATCCTACTTGTACTTATTCCAACCTATTCAGCATTAAGAAAAATGAAAACCATCAGGGGTAAGGACCTCAACCACATGGATTAATGTCCAATAAACGTGGTAATTGAAACATACCTCGGCCCCAAGTCCAAAACGAGCCCCATCACAAAATCTTGTGCTAGCATTGTGAAAGACAGCAGCACTGCCAATATACACAAACCACATTACTTGCTACCAATGTAAACAAGATGTGAAAGACAACAGCATTGCGTATATTTAAAAAGCTAACATTCTGGAAGTAAAATACAGGGAAGGTTCTGTATCAAGGAGTAAACTGGCTACCACAATTGCACGTCCTGTGGTTCTTATAACATGAATGACCAAAACTACCAAACTTTGGAGGTAATGGAACAAAATGACACTGGTTTTCTAGGATAAGATAATTAACACTGAGCACATTCTTACCTATCAACTTGGCGCAAAAACACTTCAGCAACTTCAAGGTCTTCTGCAATGATGCAATCGGTGTGTGCACTGGCAAGAAGAGAAGACAAATGAGACATCTCTACATACATATATTATCCAATATGGATGAGGGAGAGCAAGGGTGAAAGAGAGTGCCTTCCATGTCGGTGAATATGATCAATGGCAGAATGTACATCATCAACAATCTCAACAGTGCAAGCCATTGAATTATACTCATGATGAAAAGAGTGAGCCTCTGGAAGATTCAGCAAGGCACTTGCCCTTGGTCCACCATATAAAGTAACCCCTGAAATAGATGCTCATCAGCAAGCCATTCTTTAGATCTTTCTGATGGTTTATTTTACTAAATAAGCCCTCAAATGTGGCTAGAAGAATATACATAAGCCTAGGATATGCAGCACAATTTTAAGATAGTGAATACCAAATAGAGAATATGTAGTTAAATATATTCCATCGGAAGGACCAAACTGGAACGAGGATGTCCCAAAAACTCTGTTTCTTTAGAGGCTCATACAATTATCCAAGATTGCAAGCACTGGCTAAGCCATCGTATCAATCTTAAAGTTGAAACAGGAGGTTAAAATTTCAAAACAGATGCAGAGTTTCATTGAAGAACATTTGAAATACTGAAAATGCTAAAAAGAAGTCCAAATCCAAACACTTCAGTTGCCTGAAAATTTGTACTACGATGTTAAATTTGAAGTGAAGAAAGGAACAGACTGGTACAGGGTAGAATAACAAAATGAAGTAGCCCACTTCTTTGAGGTGGAAGGATTTATATTGAACATAACTAATATATCAAAATTTCACATGCATACCCCAACAAAACCAAGGTGTCCAATAAATAAGAGACAACAATATGACAATAAGTGATCTAAGTAACAGACTATAATATGAAAATAAATCATCTTAGCCAATCAAGCTTAACCTGATGTTAGACTCTCCTGACTTGAAGGTGATCAACAAAGCTCTGAAGCAAATTTATTTGAAGATTGTTTCAAAGTGAGACAGTACTAAAAATTTAATGGTTGGGGCATTATATAATGGCATGAGGCTAAATGAGATTGGATTCATTCTCCAGGGACACCAAGAAGTTTGGAGTCATTTACTCAATGGAACATTTGGACACTAATGAATTGATAAATAAGCATCATCATTGTTCAATAAATGGCTGAGTGGAAAGATGATATGACATTTTTGAGCTGGATTTTATGTTGGTATGAAGCTGCTTCAGGGCTGAGGATAAATTTGGCCAAAAGTGAGATCATTCCGGTAGGGGAGGTGGAGGAAATTCTTGAGATGGCTGTGGAGTTGGGTTGCAAGGTAGGTCAGTTGCCTTCAACTTATCTGGGACTGCCCCTAGGTGCGCCCAATAAGGCTGTGAGCGTGTGGGATGGGGTGGAGGAAAGGATGAGGTGGAAGCTGGCCCTCTGGAAGCGGCAATACATATCAAAGGGCGGAAGAATTGCACTCATAAAGAGTACTCTGGCTAGCATGCCGCTATATCAGATGTCTCTCTTCCGTATGCCTAGGGTAGTGGCAAGAAGACTAGAAAAGTTGCAAAGAGACTTTTTGTGGGGAGGGGGAAGCACGGAAAGAAAAGCCCACCTTGTCAATTGGGAGAGGGTGTGCGTGGGTAAGGAGAAGGGGGGACTGGGGTTGAGGAAGTTAGTCCCTTTGAACAAAGCCCTTCTTGGAAAATGGGTGTGGAGATTTGCTAATGCTAAGGAGGAGATGTGGAAACGTGTCCTTGTGGCAAAATATGGGCAAGAGGAACTTGGGTGGAGGACTAAGAAGGTAAATGGAGCTTTTGGGGTTGGAGTTTGGAAGGAGATCATGAAAGAAGCTGATTGGTGTTGGGACAAAATGAATTTTAAGGTCGGAAAAGGCACCAAAATCAGGTTTTGGAAGGACCCTTGTTGTGGGGAGGTGGAGTTGGCTCATAGGTTCCCTCAACTCTTCAATGTGGCTGCCCAAAGGAGTGCCACTGTGGGGGAGTTATGGGACTACAATTCTGATCAAGGAAGTTGGAACTTAAGGTTTTCTAGGGGCTTCAATGATTGGGAGCTGAACATGGTTGATGAATTGCTACAAATCATAAGGAGTCAAAGAATCACCTTGGAGGAGGACTTGGCACTTTGGAAGGGGGGGAAAAATGGGAAGTTTGAAGTGAAGGAAGCGTATGAGCTGCTGATCAGCCATAGTACCCTGCTCTTTCCCAAAAAGGGCCTTTGGGTGGAGAATGTTCCTTCCAAGCTAGTGTTTTTTGCGTGGGAAGCTACTTGGGGGAGGGTTCTCACGCTTGATAGGCTACAAAAGAGAGGGTGGCAGCTTCCTAATCGCTGCTATTTATGTGGTTTGGATGAGGAAAACGTCAACCATCTTCTTATACATTGTACAGTGGCTAGAGTGTTATGGGGGATAGTTCTTGGCTTAGTTGGAGCCCAATGGGTCTTTCCAGAAACTGTAAAGGAGGTGATTGTCAGCTGGAAGGATTCTTTTGTGGGAAAAAAGAGGGAGAAAATTTGGAGATCCATACCGTTATTTATTTTTTGGACGGTTTGGAAGGAGAGGAATAGATTAGCATTCGGGGGGGGGGAGTTAGCTATACAGAAAGTTAAGAATTCTTTTGTTTGTAATCTGTGGGGGTGGGCAAAATTGTATAGTGGTGCGGAGTCTCGCTCCCTTATAGGTTTCCTGGAGTGGATAGCCTCCAGTTAAGGGTTGGTTGGTTTTTTGTTGTTTCTTTGGTAAGCTTGTGAGGCCCCCGTCGCCTCGTATACTTCCTGTATGCTTTGCGGCGTTTTGCCTTTTGCTAATATATGTGTTTGCTTATCAAAAAATAAATGGCTGAGTGGAGGGATAACAACTTGCACCTAATAATAGACAGGATAAAGATAACTCCACCTTTATTTTTATTTTTTTCTTTTTTGTTGAAAAAAGAAAAGAGGTGATAAAGAGATTTATGCTTATAGAAAAGGATATTAACCACATGAATAACTTATATAGGAGCCAAACTCATTACCTATTTGAACATATATGTGCATAAATTGACACAAAGGTTGCAGTTTCTGTTGAATAAATGGATAGAACTTAGCAACAGCATCACTCACCAACTGGCACACTGTGCACAACAATCTAATCCCAAAACATCCTTAAAGAGGACAATAACAGTCGCAAAATAAATAAAAAATGACAATAAACATACTATGAAGGCAATTAAAGGTAATTGATGTTGTGCCTAAATAATAAGGACATACAACTAAGCTCCAGGAGTAACGTAACTAAGATTTTCTACGTCATCTGGTTCCTGATTCATTTCAACTATTGGGTTCTCCTAACTTGGTAGAAGTACTCACATATTATTATTCCAGCTATCCAATCAACTTGTACAAAATCTTTTGTCAGACTATTTAAGATCTATGAAGTGCTGGCACTTGATACCATTCCTACTACAGTGATAAAATTTTATGTAGGACTCTACTTTGCATAAGGAAAATTACTAGACAGCAAAATCCAACTAGACTGTCCTAGTTTACAAATTATGAAAAAAAATTTAAACATAGTAAGAGAAATGACAATAAAGTACGAGCCTGCTCCATCACCAACACCAAACCCAAGAAAAATGGAAAACAGAGAGAGAAGTAAAACAAAAGGTAAGAAATTTAAAACTTAAAATACTACAGGTAAAATAGAAGTTCTTTATTTATGCAGAATGCCCCACCTTCATTGCGGAGCTCTACGATAAGCTGATTGAGGCCACCAGTCTGCACTAAATCCTTGTGTACAAGAAGTGTTTCCTGCAAATAAAAAAGGGAACAGGATAAGTCACTGTGCTAAGACATGAACCAGCAAAGAATATCCAGGGTTGGACAAAGTCAATTCTTTTATTTATTTATTTTTTTCATTTTTTGATATGCAAAGAAAGAATTAAATAAAAAGCACCTAACAAAAGAAGCAGGTAGGGGGAGAGCAGGGGTATACCAAGGGTGACAATAGGTGGAGAAGAGCAAAATAATAATAATAATGTCAATAGACACCCAACCACTATTTACAACTCAACAATCAATAAAATCTGGCTTAGAAGCATGACCAGCTTGAAGAGGCCAATGAGACCAATGGACAAGAGTGCACATGAGGGGAAGTTCTAGTGATAGATATGACCAGTCCACACCTTCAACAGATCTTCCATTACTTTCCAACCAAATTGTCCAAAACAGGCATAAAAAACTGTACACTATGCTTCTCTTCATTTTTAACAACTCTTTCACAGATGAGAGGAGCATCCTAGAGACGTCAAAAAGAGAGAACAAAAGATGCCAAAGCCGTTGGATTTCTCACAATGTATAAGCATATATGATAAGCTGACTCTTCCTTATAATTACACATAAAGCAGCAATTCACCAGAATCCAACCTCTTTTTTTGTGTTGATCCAAAGTTATGATCCTACCTCAAGCTGCCTCCCGTGCAGAAAGGCACGCCTTCAAAGGATCTCAAGAGCCTCATACTTCTTTTGAGGGGAAAGCCACCTCTCCATCCAACTCCAGTTCAGAATAGAGTGATCTTATGAAAAGCACCTCTTCTTATTAGCCTCCCAAACCAGCTTATCCTCTTTTTCACTCTCACTAGGCCTTCCCATCATATAAAGCCGCCTAAAGCAAAGCCTCAGCACTATCCAATTCCCAATCTTGGAAATGGATTAAGAAGCAAGGGTTCCAAACTCTGCTCTCCTACCACCTCATAAACATCAGCCACTCATGCATCCTTATCAAGTGCAAAAGATAAAAGAAAGGAAAAGCAATCTTTCAAAGGCAAATTCCCATACTAAGCATCTTGCCAATATGATTTTCTTCCTATTGCCAAGTATAAATTTGGTTTAGACCTCAAAAGCATCCCAAACTCTTCTCATCAACTTCCATAACTCAACTCTGAAACTCCCCCTCCTTAGATGAGAACACCACCCTCCCAAGACCTCTCCAAATTTTCTCATAATCACACGTCTCCACAAAAGATCCCTCTCTAGGGCAAATTTCCAACTCCACTTACTGAATCAGGCTTTATTTAGAGAAGACAAGACTTTGATGCCAATCCCCCATGCAACCCAGTTAACTAGATGAGGGTTCTCAAAAGCTCCTCACACAACAGAAGATCCCATGAGATTTTTTTCAACTTTATGGTCACCACCACCCTAAGGATAATGAACAGTGACATGAAGAAAATAGGCAAGCTGGAAAAGCTTTTTAGCAAAGTGAGAGTTGCTAACACTTCCAAACTATTGAAGCCTTGAAAGAAGCTCCCAATTATGAGCCCAGGTGGGTATTAGGAAGCTTCCCCACCCCACAACCCAACAAAGAAACAAGCTCCTCCACATTCCCCATAGGAATTAATACACTTTTTTCCATATTAACTTTTGAACTTGAAGAAGCCTCAAATCAAAGAAGAAGCCAACTTTAAAAAGTCGATTGATCAGTAGCAATTGCACAAAAAATGATGGTGTCATCAGTGAAATGAAGGTGGAAACTTCCATTGCCTTTCCTCCCTTACCTCCTAACTTAAAACTCAAAAACAAATCCTCCCTCCTCTACCCTTCTCAACAAAACACTAAGGGCTTCCATCACTAAAACAAATAAAGAAGGGGAAAGGGAATTCCCTTGTCTTAAACCCCTTGTATTTTAGGGTGGGGGGGGAACCCAAAAGAGTTCTTTTCACCAAATCAAAAAGCCTGCCTGTTGAGATGCACTACTGAATCCAATCAATTCACTTTTGCCCTAAGCTCATTTTATGAACCACTGCCAAATAAAAAATCTCCTCTACACTCCTAAACCCTGAGTTAATGGCTTGATTGGCAATAAGAGTTGCATTTAAGAATTTCCTTCCTTCCATAAAGGCATTTGGAGAGTCTAAGATCACTTTCCCACCTGCTTTTTTCCAACCTGTTAGCCACTGCCAAATAAAAAATCTCCTCTACACTCCTAAACCCTGAGTTAACGGCTTGATTGGCCATAAGAGTTGCATTTAAGAATTTCCTTCCTTCCATAAAGGCATTTGGAGAGTCTAAGATCACTTTCCCACATACTTTTTTCCAACCTGTTAGCCAACACCATAGCTATAATCTTATAGAAGCTCCACACAAGGCTAATAGGCTTTAATCCCTCAAATTCCCCACCTCTCCTTTCTGCAAAAATTTCTTCCTTTGGAAAGCTCCTATAACCCACTTAAGTCTTCTCTATCCATAGGGTTAAAGGACAAACCTTTTATTCATGGTCTCCAAATGTCCTACTTCCAATAAGAGAAGCAGAAATAATTCACTACCCTTTCCAAAATCTCAGATTTCTCCAAACCCACTCTACATTCACTCTCAACCTCCCAATGAAGTTTCTCCAACAATGGGTATTAGCCAAATACTGAGCAATTTCATCACCCCTCCTCAACCATAACTCTCTTCATCTCTATCATGTTTCTCATAGAGCTGACCAATGATAAAACCCTTCCAACGCCACCCTTCTAGCCTTCTGACCTTCCAGGACACCAGTCCTTCCCTCTCTTTGCCATCAAAAGAACCAATTTTCTCCAATGCACAACCCTTTTAGTTGCTACATTCCCAATGACCCCTATGTTCCTAGATTTTACAGTCTGCTGCAAAGATTTCAAATTTGATGCCAGAATAAAACCATAAGAGCCATGAAACTCATTACTTTGCTACTAGGTACAAAACCATGTCTCTAAAACCCTTCCATCTTAAGCCATGTATTCTCAAACTGAAAAGGGCTCTGCCCCCTTCTCAACTAACCCAAATCTAATAGAACAAGAGAATGATCTGGCATTGGTTATGGCAGCAGCCTTTGCATCAAATTAGATAACTGATCCTCCCAATCATCCATTACCAGCACCCAATCAAGGCATGTCATTGAGAATTTATTCAGCACCCCACTCCAAGTAAAAGAACACCATTAAGTGGGAGGTCTATCAGCCTATCAGGAACAGCCCCTCCATAAATTCTGGAAAGTATCTCATAGCTGTAAATTCTAGGACAATTCCTTCTTTCCACTAGGAATCTAATCACATTGAAATCCCCATACATACACCAAGGATCCTCCAAGGCCCCTAATGGCCCCCAATTCTTCCCAAAAAAACTTCTCTCTCACGCCCACTCCCATCCACAAGAACATACACAGCATACAACACCCAAATGAAGTTATCTTCACAAGATTTGAAGCAGCAGGAAACTAAAAATGCTTCTATCTCCATATCAAGCAACTCCAGCACTTCATCATCCTAGACAACCACACCCTCCAGCTACCCCTACTGCTTCCAAAGCACCCTAGTTCATGAACCTACCTGCCCCTAAACTTCTGACCACTCCCTATTCACAGTTTCTTCCTTGGTTTCTTGACCAAATACGCATTTTGCGATCTGATTAGGAACTTAATGACTTTCCCCTGTTCCTGCCATTGACCCCCATGACATTTCAAGAAGGAATATTTAACTTCATTGAGCAATTGAAGATAAATCCCACCCAACCTTACCTTCTTTACTCCTTTGTCTTTCCAAATCATTGTTCATGAAGCACTCCAATTTCTCATTTCCCTTTCAGAATATTGGACCCCCTTTAGTTTTTCCTAAAGAGACTAAACCCTTCTTCCTTTTGTTGGCCGCCATCTTCCTTAGCAAAGCTAAAATCTCCCCCTCAAACCTGTCATTACTCGTGCCCACAAACCTATTGGAGTCTGCAAATGTTTTGTTGGACCAACCAAAAGGAAACTCTTCACTCACCTACATGGACTCTTTTTTCTGAACTATAACACCCTGAAGTTCCATAAGCAGGGGTTGGGGGGTTGTGGTTGTCAATTCCACAGGTGATAGATCAGGACCCATAACTGCAAGTGTTGAATTCTCACACCCACCATTTCACAGCAAACTTTGAAGGATTACTCTCCACATTCTCTGGGAATTCCACTGTCCTACAATCTTGCAAAATCATCCTCAGAGGTCCTCCACCAATCCTCGAGACTGCCTTCCCCAATCTGGACACGGCTTTCCTAACAAACTTATTTTACCCTCCCAAAACCACCTCAGGAACAGAAAAATGCTGTGAAAAAGTGGCTGAAACATTTGGACACTATTCAAAAGTATTATTCAACCTAACATTATCAGTCAAAAGATTATGGAAATTACCATTGCATTACAGGCTGCAGGATAATCTACTTTTGCATCCAATACGATGTGCTTTGCAGTATCCATATTAGCAGACTTGTCGACATAAACGTGGCAGATGCCATCTGAGAGCAAATGCTGTATCTTTAATTCTAAATGCAGACATTGTTCTTCCCATAAAAAGAAAATTGTTTGACCAGGTTGAGCATATACTGTTGATATTATATAAATAAATAGCATCTTAAGTTTAGTCTGTCATCATACCAGCATGGCCCAGAACAGGAATTTTTGTTGAATCCTTTATTTGAGAAACAAGTTTATTGCTGCCTCTTGGGATTACAAGGTCGATCACATCATCAAGCTGGAGCACAAAACAAAAATACTGAGTGTGAACATCCATTTTTCATATCACCATTCTGAAAGTTCAAATGTTTTTAACTATCAATGATCATTCTCAGCACATCAGCTCACCTTGAGGAGATTAGGGATCTCCTCTCTTGAAGTCACAAGTCCAATTAGTTTCTTCCCAACACTGTCTGGAATGGCTTCAGTAATAACCTAAAATTTAAGAAAAAAGAGTAATAAGATTCAGAAAATGAAAGAAAACCTTTCATAAATACTCATTTAGACCAAGAAAAATAAAAACCAATGTTGCACTTCAATTATCTTCCATAAATACTTAGTTTAATAAAGAAAACCTTGTGCAAGATTGCATTAGATCGCTTGGCCTCTTTTCCACCTTTCAAGAGAAGTCCATTCCCACTTCGGATTGCTAATGAAGCTATCTGTTCAAATCACACCCCCAAAAATGATGTTGACTTAAAATGATAAGGAAAATAGCACAACAATTAAGAAACAAACAACTTTAATTCCATGTAATAGCTCAGTTATGAGACATAAAGCAGTTTGAATGAGTTCAAGAATTTTGTGCTAATGCAGATAAAAGAGAGAGAAAAATGAAAAACACCATTAATTGAATTCACAAACAATCAAAACTGACCTACTGATGCTCATTCTCACTGAATTACCTTATTAAAAGCACTGCAGTGATGATACTAGAGGATTATATATCAAATTTTGCACAGAATTTAAAAATAAATAAAAATTCATGCAGACATGCAGAGAGGGGCTTTAAGAAAGCAATTTATAGCATAAAATAGGGAAAAACATATTATAAGCTTCCAAGCTCATATTCTTGCTCCCCACAACAGAATCTGTATGAGAATTACATTCAGTAGCAAATGTATTTAGATAAATGAATGCGATCATCTACCAATGATCAGGATCTCTGATCAGCTAGAACATAGCTTCACACAAACAATGTCTCAGATGTTGTTAAAAGAAATCTCAGTGAACTTGGACACATAAAAGAGAATAAAACATGTCAGACGAAATGAATTATATAATTCTCCTAATACAGTGATGTGGGGAACAATCATGACGAGGATATCATTCATACTATCTAATGAAAAAACTATCAAGTTAAACCTAAATTTTGAGGTTCAAAATAAATGGAGATACACTGACACATGAGAAGTTGAAATTTTTTTTGAAAGAGTAGAAATTTGTAGTAAAATGTAATTTTTTTAGCTAAAATCTGAAAACTGCCAAAAGAAGTTAAGTCAATATATATAATTTTTCACATAACAAGCATGTAATATATTGGGCAAAAAGGCATGTGCCAAATGAGCACATGGAAACATTACAAGTATAAAACCATTCATATATTAAAGTTAGAGCCGCCACCAACCCCAAGCTTTGCAATAAAGAAAATGCAAATAAAATAGAGATTTTTTTCCCCTAATAAAAAAGAAGGATCTTCTGCAAAGTAAGTTGTTTTTGTCATATTCTACTTTTGGTTGACTTACTACTTTATCCTCCACCCACAAGACCCAATGAATGCTACAAAGAGAACAATGACAGTCTAGCACAAGTACAACACCAAACAAACTCAGCCACTTCAACAACTCCTGACCATGCAATATGCTCCAAATTTTATCCGGAAATATATCCTATTACCTGTACCAGAGCATCTGGTCGAGACTCAAAAACAATTAGGAGCACACCTAATGGGCATGACATCTTCTCTAGGATAAGTCCATCTGCAACCTGGATGCAAGAACAGGCATCAGAAACATCACAGATAAACGTTTTAACTCAAGGACAATATTCCTGCTGGAAAATGTAAATCTGTTCCAGAAAGTAATAGCTGAGATACAACCAGGTGTGCATGTACATATAAGTTCAAATTCATATGAAATTACATGCTTAAGCCCCCCTTTCTTTACCTCAGTTCTCTTCAAAACATGACCAATTGGTTCTTCCATGTTTGCAAGCACACGAATTGAGTTTGCAAGGCTTGAAATCTGTAAAATGCAACCATAGATAAGATTCAGAAACAAGAATCTGTGCCAAAAATGATTTGAGAAACCAAGAGTTTTTTTTTTTTTTTTTTTCTGATAGGTGAGAAATGAAGAGTTATGGTCCTATGAGAGCATTATACATGAGGAACACCACATTTTAGGGAGTAATTAGAGTTGGAAAAAAAAAAAAAAAAAAAGAAGTCACAAGGAGTAGAAAGAAATGATTTAATCTAGCATAGCCAAAATCCGGGTAGTCAGAATAGTCTTGCCTTTCCAGGCTTTAGAACCAGCCTTGAAACCAATGATTTTTCATATCCAGCCAGTTGTGCTGCCTCAACATCAGCATCATTTTCAATTTTAATCAGTTCTTCATTTGTTTCCAGTGCATTGGCTATGTCCAGTAAAATCTTCTTCCTGTCTTGTGAAGACATTGCCTATATGTACAGCATTACTCAATTATTCACTACAGTTAAGATGAATAATAAAAATAGGAAGTTACTGAAGCAAAAAGTTTCAGAATCAGCAAAAGAGATAGGGATACTTTGTGGCATATTATAAAGCCTTATTTGTTAATAACCATAAAGCAATGTGATGCTACCTGAAGCCGCCTGGAACTTTCCCTTGCTGCAACTGCCATTTCACGTGCGCCAACTTCTTTAACTTGTACCCATTTATAGGCATCTCGATGAAAAAGAGTGCCAATACGCTCCCCATTAAGGACCTTTAAGATACTTCCAGTAGCATACCCACTTTGAAGAAGATGACAAAGAATTTAGTGCAGAATCAATCAAAGACCAGCAAGCAGAAAGCACTAAAACACGAGCTGCATGGGTTTAATGGTTAATGCTTATAACTCATCCCTATTATTGATTCATTAATTTTGAGTTGGAATCATCTCTTAGGATTTTAGAAGAAGAAGAACAGGGATAAATGGAGAACTACATCTCTTTCAAACATCAATTTGTTCTCACTTGCAGCTAATCCATGCAATGTGCTGGAATATGTAGAATTATGAAAAGAAAAGGTGCTAAAGAGACTTTTAAGTTAGAAAAATAAAAAGGAGTTGGCTAGTATAAAAGAAATCGCCGGAAAATTTTGAAGAAATAGGATTTCTTGATTTTAACTGAATAATATTGTCAAAAAACTTATTATAGGGCCTACTAATGTTGCTACTATTTTAGTATTTCTATCAGTGATTTGCCTGGCTCAAGAGCTGTTCAAATTCTCTTTAATGACTCCAGGCAGAGGTGTTGGCAGTGGATCCTAAGGTCTAAATGTCTAGGATGTTGGTATAAAATACCCATCACAAGACACTTAATTGAAGGGCAAGGATTTAAGTTCATTAACAATTCCTTTTTGAGAGCGTTTTATGTCATTACTTGCAAAAGATGCTTTGCAATTACTGTGACACCAATGGATAAGGAAGTGGAGGGAACTTCAGATATTTCTGATGGAGCAAGTAAAGATGGAGAAGGAGTATTTGAATTAAAATTCAGCAGTTGAAAAAGAAGATTCAAAAACAGGTTATAGTTCATCTATAAAACTCATGAATGATATTAAAGGAGGCATTCCAAGATCACAATTTGACTGTCCAAATGTGAGAAAAAGTGTACCTCAGAAGCATACCTAGTAATAACAACAGGAATGCCAGCCTGAGATGAATAAACTGCAGATTTTACTTTCGCAGTCATACCCCCTCTTCCAACCCTCGACTTGTCTCCAAAAGTAATCTGTCCCTGATGACCTTTTTCCAAGTATGTATGGATTAGCTTTGAACGTGGATCACTAGGAGGGCCACTATAAAGACCATCTACATCGCTCAATAGAACAAGGAGGTCAGCCTTTAGCTGCAAAGCCAGTAGGCCTGCTAAACTGTCATTATCCCAAAATATTCCCGAAGAATCCTGCAAAAGAGTTAATATAATCAGACAGGGGTGGATCAAGATAAATAAATTTCAGGATTCAATGAAACTAAGAGCATAGGACAGGATTTAAAAGGACCTTCCAATAATAATTATGTTGGACGTAGAAAGACCTAAATGCCCTATTCCTACTCCAATTCCTTAAATACAGAACAGTGGAATATAGACTTGAAGAAAAAGGCATTATTGGTCCACACCTATTTCCCATTCCTTAAATAGCAAAGCCTGTGTGGTTAAATATAGACTAGAAGAGAAAGGTGGAAATAGACCAAAGAAATTAGAAAGATTTAAGTACCCTTCTCACTAAAACCTCAATCAAATAGAAGCCATTAAATAACTTTCCAAAGACCATCATTTAAATGATCATTTACATAAGATCCATGTACTGTAGTATCAATGGTATGATCAAGTTTGATAAAAAGACTCCAAAGATATAGTTGACTTAAATTTAATTTCAATAGATTATAAATTTGCATCTAGCACTTATTCTGCTATTAAAAAAAACTTACCTCTAACTCAATACCATAATTGATTGATTTCATTATTTTCCTTTTTTCTTTATATTCTTTTGATGGATTACATGTGTCTCAACCATGAATTAGTTTGCAAAGCAGTTATGACACAGACCTTAAAGCAAGAGTCAAAGAAGAGGTTATTCAGTGCTCCAAACACTACTAAAAAAAAAAAAGAAGCAGAAGTCTTAGGTTTCCTAAACCCCATATCTGAGAGCAGTGGGAGTTCTTTGAACCATTGTAGTCTTCCGTTTCTCATGTTCAACTAATGACAGAGAAACAACATGTTTGTGACTCATAAAAAATTAGTCAATGAAGGCATGCCAAAAGAAAAATATTCATTCATGTAAAAAAAAAGTTAAAAAAATTAATGAGTAAATTTAACCTCTCCGCAATGAAAATAAGCAAACCAAAGAAGACTAACATACCTCATATGGAGCTTTCCTTGTACTTACAGCATCATTTTCATTAAATATAGGAATAACCCTCAAAGCTAACAATGAATCCACTGTTTGAGTAAGTTGATTTCGGAAAGCTTCATCCCTAAAATCATTATCAGTCACAAGAAGCTGAGCTGATGTCACATCCAGCTGGATATAAAGAAAATTAAAAAAAGAGGGCATTAGATTCAAAAATTAAAAGAGTAGAGAATGACATGTGTATTGAAAACATCAACCAACAGAACCAACTAGCAAGGGGCGCATTAGTAGATAATCGAAGACAAAATACAAATCAATCCCCTGTACTCACAGAACAGATAAAAAGCAAATTATGTGCTTTACCTGGCTAAATAATGTGTCATAGAGAGCCATAAGGTTATTTTGTCCAACAGCTGCACACGCCTTACCATCAAGCTCAGCTTGTGGTTTTTGGAGATCAGCAAAGCTGCGAGACATCAGCACAACCAAATATGTAGTCAAATCTCAATAACATGAGAATAGAAACTTTCACATTAATTGAAACATATAAAGGTCGAAAATTGTTTGTCCATTTTTTTGTTTAAAAGATATTTTTAAAGATATTAAAGAAACAGCTAGCAACCAAATCTAGCATTCAGCCTCATATAACATCCAAGAAGAAACATCAATGTCTCAGGTTGCTGCCTGCACAAGCATCCAAAGAGTTCCTTCTGTGAAGTAACATGAGTAATGATGCCAACAACTTGTGCCAAGTTAAGGGAATATTAACACCTTCAGATCAATTGAAGAGAAGGTACTTAACAATAACATATACTCACTGGCAAAGAAAAAAAAAATTAAGAAATACATATATGATATCAAGGCAGAAAGGAAATTGTAAAACCTGCTGTTGAGTAAACTCCTGTATCTAAGCCTTTGGCGACCAAGGCCAACAGCACCTGATGTGACCACAATGACCTGATATCCTTGAGAGTTCAATTCTTTGATCTGCATTTTCAACATTTTAAATTGAAAGCATGTCAAATTCAATAAATAAACAGAACAGAAATACCAATATACCCTAAGGCAAAATAATTTTTTAAGCCAAGCCTAACATACCTGCTCACAAAGTGCACCTAGTCTTCCGAGTGCTAATCTTCCATCAGACCGAGTGACAACAGCAGTCCCAAACTTTAATAACCAAAGCACAAAATCAGCAAACACACCAAAGTATCAATTTTTTTAGTTGGCAGTGCATATAAAGATCCAAATTTAGTATTTTTATGGTAAGAAACCAAGGAAAGAAGTAAAAGTAGGAAACATTTTGACAGTTTTCACTTCAATGACAAACCCACTGAGAAATCAAAGATTATTAATGTCTAAAAATCTAAGGTTAAAACAAAAAAATCCAACAGTTAGGGTTGTTAACCAACGCAACCAAATATTGCCTGAGATTAAAATTTCAGACATTTTATGATAGTCCATTATCAATGAAAATGGTCAAATAACTGGGCACAACAAGGTGTGCAGAAATGGTACAGCAGTGAACACCATCTGCAACTGTGATGTTTGCTGTTGTATTTGGCCCCTTGAAAAGTTTCAATTCTTTGGAAATTGTTTTTTAAAACCCAAAAGAGAAACAGAAACTATTGAAGGTGGGCCCTGAGATGTTCATTTTTAGTTGTTACCATTTCCAAAAATATTAATGTAAACACAAATTTACTATAGCTAATCCCATGTGTTTGTGTATATGTATATATATATATATGAAAATATGTAATTTTTTTTGTACACATGGCCTATCAAAAAATAGGTACACACATATACATGAAATCAGATCAATAAAGCTAAACTAGAAAAATGGTAAATATAAATGCTACAGAACAGACCCTACATCATTGGTTGTTGAGTTGTTCTCACTCCAAATATATAAAAAAAAAATGATGATATATATATATATATATAGAATGAACCGTTGCTTCTTTAGTAATTGTTACTATAAAGCATAAAACAGAAATGACAGTAAAAGAAGGCATTTGGTCCTGCATGGGAAGGAAAAAAAAACAAAAACAAAAAGATAAAGAGAAACAGAAATGGTACAAAGTATGCAAAATGTTTTCCTTTTCCCTTTTCGTTTGTGTTTGGATTAAAAGATATGAATATATCTGTATCTATAATACACCCATACACGTACATGAATGAACAGGTCTATACGTACAAGGGGGAACTTATCTACGTTTATGTCTATGAATAAATGAGAAATGAGGAAGTAATTGACAATAAACTACAAAAGTGAAATTAAATTCCCAGAAAAACCCTCAATGAACAGAGCAATGCCCTTAGGCCACTACATTAGCGGGGATATCACATCCAGCTCAGTCAACCTCAACAAACCAAGCATTCATATGAGGACTAGAAGAGTGTCAAATTTGACCTCTTTTCTTTCCTTTTCCTGCATTGTCTCAGCAACCAAAGGGAGCTCACAATCATCTCAAATCGGTAAACACAAGCTCAAACTCGAAAAAGTAAGAGCAAGACAGAGTCAACCTTGGAATGCATTTGAATCAGAACATCAAAATCAAAAAAATTACTTAAAATTTCAAACATTATGACTGTTCAATAAATTCAAAACTTCGCATCAGAACACTAGGGTTTATGAGAAAAAAAAACGCAGCAAGAAGAAAAAACTCTGCTAGCTAAAACCTTGATTACGAGACGCTTAACGTCCTTGACAAAAGCTCGAGTTGGATCCATGGCGTCCATGTGCATCGGAGCGTGTCCAAATCGTTCGACTCAGTCCGGTAAACGTCGCCACTCGGTAGCGGCAGGGCTCAAAATGATACGACTTCGAAGATCAGTTTTTACACGCATTTATATCAAGTCGCCTGATGAAACTGTTGAATATCACCGGGCTACACCCAATGATTACGCGCCACGAATGTAGAAAGGGTGTTTTCGTCATTCAGAAATAAAACATAGCGGAGCCCACGTCCAGCAAGGGTTCACGGCGGCGGTGGTGTTGCCTGGGCATGTGGATTGTCTGTAAAGTAAATAGCGGCTCAAAGGATGCCAGCTCATCCCACTCATTGTCTACTCTCGACTCGTGTCTGTGGTTCATAGCAACGTCGTCGTCCTGGTTTATCAAGAACGGTCCGCCACGGAATTACGTGTGCATTTACTAATTAATACTTTAGGCTAAATTGACGTTCTGCCACATATTTTATTTTTTGGACTGATATTCCAAATTTAATAATTTATCTTCTAAATTATTTAAAAAATACAGTGTTTACGATTTTAATTTCTATTAATAAAAAAATATATGCGATCATACCATTATACCATTATATTTTATGCCAAGTGCCATATATGCGAATTTTTTCTATTAAGAAAAATATATTTTATTAAAAAATATAAAATATAAAATATGCTTATTTACCAAATTTGGGGATGAGTTATTTATTATTTAATTCAAACACTCTTGATTTACAAAAATATCAACCTAATAATACGTGGAATTAACTATGATTTTTTTATTATTATTTAATAGTTTATTTAATGAAATAAATAAGTTTCAAAACATTTACTCATTCAAATACAAGTCTTAAATACACGTAATAATGTTATTCTCAAATTTAATGATAGATCACCTAAAGGATGATTTGTATAACAAGTCCATACAAAATGAGTGTTTGATAAAACTTAATACTTATTATTTAATGAATTAATTTGATTTTAAGTTAAATTATATTTAAGTTATTAACTTAAAATTTATTAGTTAATTGTTATTTTAAGTATTAAGATTATTTGATAAAATTAATTTATAAGTTATTTTAAATCATCAAATCAAATTAATTTATAAATTATTTTATAAGTTATCTATTTTGAAATATTTCGAATAATTCACTCAAATTTTGCCCTGATATCTCCGCATTTTCTGATTTTTCGAAAGTCAATGCGGGGTATGTTGATTCATCCTCATAGATGGCTTAGAACCAATAGTTCATTATCTAATGGATATTTCCGTTCTAATACTTCATCCGAAAGTTATCAATATTTATCAAATTTGTTATTGACTAACGTAAAGGCTATTGAATCGAATGATAAAGACATTATTGAGACATTATTGAGAAAAGACAGCTATTGGATCAAACGACAAAGACAATGTTGAAAAAAATATGGCTATTGGATCAAATGAGAAATACATTATTGAGAAAAATATGGCTTTTCCCATACGAAATGAGAATTGGGTTCATGTAATAGGAGAAAGATTTATCCTTCCTTAGCCGAAAAGATATGTGGTCATGAAATAGGGATTAAGTGGAATGGAATTGACTATGTGGTAGACCAATAATATGCTACTGCTAAAATCAGGAAAACATGGGGTCAAATTTGTTAACACACTTGTTTCTTCCATATTTTGGACTGGGAAAACATAGGGTAATCCTTTAACTACCGTGCCTGCAACAAATGTGTGTTTGTTAATTTATATGCATAATAAATATGTTAAAATTCATTATTTAAAATAATAAATAAATTAATTTTAATTCTCTTTAGGTGATCAATGGTGAGTAGCCTGCTCCAAGCCGCCTCCCAACCAAAGAAGCTAGCCCTAATTAGAACCCAAGGCATCCAGATAAGTCTAGCCAGGAAAGGAGGTCTAGTGCCCCTTAAGAACGAGCCATAAAAAGACTTGACTGAGAAAGTCCGATTCTTGTTCTCTTTCCACCAAAGCAAGTCATCCACTGCTCTTCTAATGGTCAAAGGATGAAGCTTGCTTAACAAGTTTTCTACTTCCCCCACCTCCCAATCATTTAGGTGTCTATTAAAATGTAGCTCCCAACTCCATCCTCCTCCCAAGCATCAACAACCCAACCTTCTTTGTTGACTGCTAAATTAAACAAGTTTGGAAAAACATCTTCTAGAGATTGATTTTCACACCACAAGTCCTTCCAAAATTTCACTCTAGTATCATCCCCTACGATGAAGCCGGAGTGAGTTCTAATGTTCTCCCAATCATTTTTTATGGCCTTCCAAACCCCCACTGCATAACGGTCTCTTACACCTTTGGAGCACCACCCACCCTCTTGAAGGCCGTACTTTTGAGAGATAAGTTGCTTCTATAGGGGATCATTCTCAATAGCAAATCTCCACAACCACTTCCCAAGTAAGGCCTTATTAAAAGCAACTAGGCTGCGGATGCCCAGGCCTCCATCCTTTTTAGCGACACAAATAATTTTCTAACTCACCAAATGAGGTCTATTCTCTAAGGCGCCTCCACCCCATACCTATTGAACTCCTAATCTCTATATTTGAAAATTTATAAAAAGTAAATAAATTTAACCGATTGAATGATGATACATGCAATGGGATAAAGGTATAAAAATAGGATTAAGATAGGAATAAATAAAAACAATGGAAAGATGCCACGTGATAAGAACTAAATACATTTGTGACATGAGTAGATCGATTGCATTTTCTAGCTAGTACTTTTTCAATACTATAATTCAACCCTAAATTATAAGAGAGAAACAACAAAATATGAGGCTATATATGACTGGTGAAAAATAATGAAGGAAAAGAAACATATAAGCGGGCTTACAATAAGTTTGGATTAGTCGGTTTTTGGGTGAAAAATGAATCGAATTGATATAATCAGTATATATATTATAAAAACTGAATTGATCAGATTTTGAGTAAAAAACTGAAACAAATCAAATCTTTTGAGGTCGATTTGGTTTGGTTTTCGTGAAGTTGTTTCAATATAATTTAATGACCTTTTTTAATCCTCAACTTAATTATAAATTTGTGTTTATTTTGAATAAAAAACCCATTAATTTAAGTTTATATTAGACCTAAGTTTAATTTGTTTTTAAAATCAATTGAAACTAACTTAAATTTGATGTTAAAAATATTTTAAATACATTTAGAATTAATTTGATCATAATATAAAAAGAGAATGAATTACTTAAATAGAATCTAATATAAAAAAATTATAAAATATTAAACAATTATATATAAGTTTTAGAATTTTAGTTTAGTTTCATTTTTATCAATTATAGGAAAAGGAAATAAAAAATAAAAAATCGAAAACTAAACCCATAAGATCGGTTTCCAAAATTCTTTAACCAAACCAACCTTTTTTATTATTGAAAATCGAATTAATATGATCGATTTTGATTGGTCTAGATCAGTTTGTCAATTTTTTTCGATTTTGCTTACACCCCCTACTTACAAAAAAAATGATTTTCTTTTATTCAAATATAAAAAATACTAATGTTATTTTTTATTATCTGATATTGGAGAAGGAAAAAAAAACTTTTTTATATTTGAATACATTAACAAGGTAGGAAAAACACATTAAACAAAAAAGAGAATAAAATGTACAAAGATTTATTTATGTCACGTTCTTTAAAAATTGATGAAAAAGATTTTAAAAAGTATATTTATCAATAATTTTATTTTATTTTCTTCAACTTTTCTAAGTACAAAATTACAAATACCCATGACCCCTTTTCTTTTCTTCTATTATTTTCCTTTTCTCACAAATTTTCTAATTTAAATATAGCATAAAAGAATATCATATATTTTCATAGTGCACAACACATCTTTTTTCCTCTCAATCCAAACAAACAATCTACTCTTCCTTTTTCCCAAAACAACATCCTATATCATTTGAAATTAACCACCAAGACTGTTCAAAAAATTTACTGAATAAGAATTTACAAAAGCTTAAAAAAGGGGGAAAAGTCCATCAAACTTATTTCAATATATATATAATAAATAAATAGTACAAATGGACAATTTTGAACCCATGCTACCCTCCACTGAAATGGGAGCAAAGAGGGACAAAGTTTGCCATATGAATCCCTCTCTACCTAATAAGAACCAGGAATGGATTGAACTTTGTATGAAATCATTGACAGCATATAATAAAATCTAAGTCATTGTATAGTCCCTCTCTACCTAATAAGAACCAGGAATGGATTGAACTTTGTATGAAATCATTGACAGCATATAATAAAATCTAAGTCATTGTATAGTGATACAAAAGTATGATCAAAATATATAAGGAATAAGACTAAAAACAAATGATAGAACCAAAATGCATTCTCTCTCTCTCTCTCTCTCTCTCTCTCTCTCTCTAATATATATATATATATATATATTTATTTGTGACCTTCAATCACAGATTTGGGTCTTTACAAATTTTTCTTACTTTTGTCTGATTTCCTTATGAATGCATATGATAAACTAACACCCCTGTTAGAGGGCATGCAAAAGTGAGATTGATTGTTTTTGTTTCAATGTATGTAGTCTTCCGTGTCTTTAGGAATGACTTGACATCATTAGGCTTCAATTGAAGCCGAATTTGGAATGCCTACGCTCAGAACAACCGCTATGATAATGCAAAAGAGACATTGAAACAACATTTTATGATAACATTTCATATTTACACAACCAAGTTTGAAAGATTCCAAGGAAAAACAAAGAACAAAATGTTTTGAAATAACATCGGTTATTCTATCCTCTCCTGAGATTGGTCTCCTAAAAGCTGAGGACCAAAGTACAGTGCCACTCAGACCAACCAACTCCAAAACCAGTATTACACTACACACCACATTCCTCATCAATCTCTCAATCTCTTCATTGCACTACAATACAAGCTAGTGGGTAATTTGAAACCATATAGAAAATTGTTCTCCAGAGAAATTCCATCCCAGCTAACATCTTTTCAATCTTTTGGAGCACAGAAAACAGAAATTTGAAATTGAAGACTTCATATGTTTTCCATACTTGGTGAGACTTTTAAGGAAAGAAGCAGATCTTAATGAAGAGTGCCAGACCCATTTGCAAAACAAATGAAGCAACAATCACCAGAGTTATGTCGTTACCCTGTATGTAGGTCCTCAGGTTCAAGGCAACAAAGCAAGCTGATGCGCCACCTGCAAGGACTATGATGAGCCACCGCAGAAACTCAACCGGAATAATTAACAGGACCTGAAAATGTTCCAGGAGAACACATTAGACGATCACAAGACTACTGCTTAGAAACCCAGAAACTGAAAATTACACTGTTAAGGTTCTGCAGCAATGGAAACCCCTGTGTTAATCCTTTAAGGACAACAGCAGGATAAACAGGCACTGGAGGTACTTGCCATCAATTGGGAGATTTCCTAGATATGATATTGATGAGTCAAGCTAAATTAATAATTAAAACGAGTCTCAATTTCATGTCCAATTTTTTATTTTCCTTTTTCTTTTCCACCTCTTAATACATGTTTCAATTTCCATGTCCAAAATTGTGTCCTTGTGTTTGTGTTTGTGAGAGAGGAGTCTCAATATCAATATCCATATTTTTTTCCTGTGTGAGAGAGAGAGAGTCTCAATTTCAATCCCACAATGTTGTGTGTGAGATAGAGATATCTGTCAATAAAACGGTTCCAACAAACCAAACAGGTCAATTTGTCCCAGACTCATTTTAGTGTTGGACATTAGTTATGATGTCAATAAAATGAATTAATTTGAAAATTTCTTCCCTGCTCACCTCTGATCCAAGTTTCAAATGTGAACAGGATTTAAAAATACTGTTTCAATTCACTTAATTAGAAATTTAAATCCAAAATACCAGGTTCCACATTTAGATAAATTGGTACTAGAATGAGCCCTGCCCCACTAGTGTGTGTGCCTGTTTTCTCCTCCCTCTTTTCATACTTCTGACTTGAGCAACTTCAGGGGAAAAACAAAAGAGAAAACAAAGAGAGCCAAAATGGTGGATGCTTACAGAGCTGAGAATAAAAATGAAGAGAGAATATCCCCACAGGCACCAGAAGCGTACAAGACTAGCATTTGAACCCAGATACTGAAGTAAGAAGTAAAATGCCACTGGCACCACAAGTGCATAGCCATAGATTGAACAAGCGGCCAAATTCAGATAGCCGACATCAAAGCTCCAAGTTGTACTGCTGCTACTCTGTTTCTTTGTCAGGTAGGTGGCACAGTTTCCAAGGGCAGCAATCACAAATATCAATGTAGTGGAGGTCCAGATAAGTCCATATCTAAAATATCAGAAACATTAGCATCAGCATAAACCAAACATATCTAGAAATGAAGTTATAGGGGACCAAATGATGAAACGCTTCAAAAATCTTTCAGGGAGAACAGACAAGAAATGGGAAAAGTGTTGGTTCCAGCCCATTAAGGTGGAAATACGGACACAACCAGGCTTTATTGCACTGAGTAGCACCATCAAGAAGATGTATGAAATGGCCTACATACAATAGTAATTTTAGAAATAGAATAAATCACAGTTTGAAGCATTAATTTGGACAAAGTTCAATTCTCCAAAATTTGAAGATTTCAATTGACATAGTGCAGATTTTCAGAAAATCAATACAGTTTAGATTATGGTTGCTAGAATATACAAAAAAGTTACAAAAACTAAGATTTTGAGCCATGCAATTAATTTTCTAAGCTTTAGCATCAAACACTATTTTAGTGCCACTTTCAATTGGTGGAGTAAATTAACTTCTTTAAGTTTGACATATTATTCATTTGCAAAAGTCAGTCAAAGTTGTGTATATTTATTTCCAACTGATGAGAAGGCAAAGACAAGGTTCTAAACATTAATATAACAATATCATGCACAAGCAACAATTTTCCCCTTTTCCTAAGAAGAAACGGAGATCCTAGAATTCCAGACAAATAATTAAAAATTTATTTTCAAAAGTCTATATATTTATTTGCAACTGAAAAGAAGGAAAAGTCAAGATTTTAAACTGTTACTACAACAACAATTTTTCATTTTAGATCTTAGTTCTATTAGCACATGCATAGAGAGACAGCATGGACCTGCATTATGAACACGTAATGAATAGGATATAGAAACCTTCCATGAAACCGTAAGCAAATGGAAGGATAAATGAGGAACACTTTTAATCAATAATATCCATAAGACAACCAAAATAACACCACAATGTTTTTTGTCTTAACAAAGAAAAATAAAAAGATGTTATGCCAATATAAGAACATAATTCTTAACCATTTGATGTTGGAGGCATGTAAGCCATTTCCATGTGAGCCTTAGAAGTTCAGAATAGTAAGGGATTCTCTCTCTCTCTCTCTCTCTCTCTCTTCTTCTATTTTTTAGGCAGTAAGGAATTGTCACTTTAAACACAATGATTCCAAAACTAAACAAAACAAATAGAATGTAAAAGAGAGTACTGTCCATTTGTTTCAATATACTTGTAACAAAGAATTAAGGACTCACAAATCAGGGTTGGCATCAATCTTGCTGAAAAAATCTCCACCAATGGGATGCAAGGAGCTTATTAATCTGTTCAGGACAACATCTGTATCCACATTGAAATATTGTGTATATGATGAGATGCTAAAAACTCCCTTCCAGTTGCTTGCTGATTGTTGTGGTCCATCTCCTTCTGCATGAACAGGCAGATAGAAAGATCATTAAACATGAATATTACTGGCAGATAACATCTGAATGCAATGCAGTTCATGAGGGAGAATAGTTTGAGTGGGTTCACAAATGTTCCACACAGATCAATTAATGCACCAGTACGAGGGTACTCAAACTCAAAGGAGAGAGAGGAAAATGAAAAAGAACTAGGATCAAGGCAGTGAGAAGATCTGGTGGTTTTTAATTTCATCAGGGCACTGAACAGATAGAACTGAATGGCAGATTGTCATATAAGGCTTGATAATGTCCTAGAATAACTTAAGTCTAATCATATAGTCAACAACTCTCTAAAGCTTAGAGCTGCAATATATGAGAATTAACATTCACGGACTAATTTAAGGGGGTGACTATCAACTAAGTGATACTAAAACTATATTTCCCAATTTCGCAAGATTCAAAGAACTTCAAGGAGTTAAATCGCCTCTCATTTAAACATAAGCAGCAAGCACCAAATAAACTACTGAGAAGTATTAACAATAAACAAAAGGGTCATTAAACAAAATTACGAATGAAATAATGGATTGTTCATCAATGTTAAATTGGATGATATTTGTAATAAATAAATAAGTCGGCTATAAAGACTGTGGAAGAAGCATTGAAGAATCTAATTCCAAACTTTTATGCCACAGAAATAGTAGAATTTAAAAATTCATCCATTCTTCCAAACCAGCAGCTCAACTCACACCTAGTAAAATATTAATGTTCAGAACCCTTTTACGCAAATCTGATTGTTATAAACAAAAAAAAATACAATGATAATTCTAAGCACAATCAAATTGGAAACTTATGCATCTTTGTAATTTTTTTAATTGCATTTGGAAGATGTTCCTTGTTAACGGTCATAGTGGTAACTGGAAAACAGTGCCACAAAAATGGAAATCACAATTCCCATCAAATTCACAACTAGAAAGAACATCATAAGCTAAAATAAGAAACAAATAAATATTATTTATCTTCAAAATCATTCATTTCTTCATCAGTTAGTATTCACTTTCTCACAGGAATCATATGCAACAATTTCATTTTATTAACTAAATGAAGTATCTATTGCCAATTATCAAGCAGCACCAATGAAAGATCAGAGCAAGCTTTGCGATGTTTTCTTAATGAAAACATGCAAATTTGTTGTTTAATTATTCAGATAGCATACCAGCTGGACTTCCAGGAGTTTGATATCCCTGCCCCCCTCTAGCTCCATTATTAGGAGGAAATATTTGTAAATTTGCTTCTGGGACTGCAGTTCAAGAACAAGGAAAAGAAAAAAAAGAAAACTGGTTCAAACTTAACTACAACTCTGAAAATACTTGAATCAATTGAAACAAAATTGGAGCCAGAATTACCCTCATAGGTAGCGATGCTCTTTTCTTCATTGACAACAGCCTGCACACAAATAAAATCACGAAAGGAAAAAAACACAAGCTAAGCGGATATCATAATGCATACTGTATGTGTAAATGAATTGTAATCAAAGAGACAAAATTCAAGAAATTATTTGCTGACAAACCCATGTTTTTATTTCAACCAACAAATAGACTGAATATAAGCAAGGCATTGAGATTAATTAACAAAATTTAAGCAAAATAAGTCTATATTTAACAAAAAGTATAGAATAAATTTGTAGAAATGAGAAAGTAGTAAAATAAAAGACTAATCCATAAAAGCATTCCAAAAAAGGAAATTTCATTTTAAATGCCCCAAAACTTCATATCTAAAAGAACTCCATGAGATTTAATTAATGGGTTAAAAAACAAAACAAAGTTCAAAACACACATAAATACACAACCAATTGAACAGATTGAATCTAAATCCATCATTATTCCACAAATTAACAAAATGGCTAATTAGCATCAATTAGATAACAAAATTTCTAATTTTGCAGTTCACAATGTAACCTAATGCCTCCATTATTAGCTGAGAAAATGTAGAAGAAGGAAGTAAATTAGAATTTGAATTTTAGATTTTCATTATTTCGTAGCCGGCAAACAGAAATCCCCACTGAACTGAGACTAACACAACCATTTTCCAGAAATCAAAACAACATAACACACAAGATTCAAAACTTTCTTTCCTATTTTGTCAGTTTCTCGCCAACCAAACGGAGTAGAAGCCAAAAATTGGCTAATCTCAAACACAAATAAATACATGGAGAGAGAAAGAGAGAATACTGGAACTGAGCCGAGCAAGTGACTGGTGGGAAGGTTATTGTAAGATTCGTCCATGGAGGAAGCGAGAGTAGTATTGGATCAACGTGGCATTTCTCCTGTTGAAATCGATCAAGATTCAGGAACTGGTTCGAAAGCGAGCCCTAATCTTGCTTTTCGTGGTTTCGAAGAAAAACGGGTCGACGACAGACTGACCGGTACGTCCGAGGACCACGCGCCATTAACGCGTGCCTTAGTGCACGCGTTCATCGCATACCGTGTAGTCCGGTTTGAATTCTTGGGCTTGCTTAAGTTTCAAGCAGCCCGTCTGGTCCTCTATGTGATCCGCAATCGCAAGAGGATGCCCTCTGCCCCGCCTGTGTTGGATTTGGACACGTTCTCATAGAAATAAAAAAGTAATCAAATAAGATTTTCGACAACATTTCGAGGAAGTACTTTTAGTAGAAAAAATACTTTTCAAGAAAAATTAAACATTTTACAAAATTTAGAAAACATTTTTCAAATTTCAAAAATAACTTATAGTGCTTGAGGAAGCCTTTGATATATGATTTCTAAAAAGGCACTTATAAATAAATATTTATAATACTAAAAACACTCTAACTAAGTATGCTTTGACAATGATTCTTAAAAGTATTTTTAACTTTAACACATAAAATTTTTTATCATTTAAATATTAAAAATATTAAAAACATTTCCTATAATCACTGTCAAACACACTTTAAATACATGATAAAATATGCTCTAAAAGACATTTAATATGATCAAATAACGGTTATAATTAATTATATCATTATAACATATTGATTGATATATATGAGAATTTTGGGATTAAGTCTTTAGATAGAATGATATAGATGGGATTAAAAAGGGGTTTCACTTCATGTTGGTAGGTCATGTCAAAACTTAAACATTATACTAATTAAGTCAATTCAAACATAATAGGAATAATAATTATGTTAAAAATATAAAAATAAATATAAACACATCATAATTATTAAATTGATAACACATATATAATTTATTTAACCAATTTAATAATCAAATTGAGTTAGGTCTTGTTTTAACTAAACATGTTTATGACTTAATTGATCTATTTATTTAAAAACAAATTTAAAATGAGTTAAATAGTTTATAATTATAATTAAGTCAATCAACACAATTATTAAATGGGTTAATTCGAGTCAAATTCATGTATATGCAAATTTATCTAAAAACTATCTATTTATTATATAAGTTATTCATGACGATATGAATTTGATCCAACACACGATTTTACTCAATTCAAACCAACGAAAAGCATATTGGATTCGATCATATTAGCAAATTGTATCAATTTTTGCCACCCTTATGATTAAGTCTTTATATAGAATGGTTCTTTGATTTGTTTATATGATTTTCTAATAAGGGTAAAATTCGCAAGTTGACTCAATAAAAAAATAAAACACATTTATCCAAATCTAGCTCAACCTGAGTTGTAGATCGAGTTCAACCCAAACATTCTTTTTTTCAAACAAAGGTTGTAATTAGATCCGATTCAAGTTAGAGAAAAATGTATAAAGTAGGTTAAGATTGAGCAAATTACATGGATTAGTTAGGTCAAAACTTGGGTTACTTCATATGGGTGGAGTTTAAGTTTAGTACATTACAGGGATTGTGTGATCGCCTAAATCAATTAATTTTTATTTGCTTAAGTCTACTCCAAATTGCAAGCTAGGCTGTCCAAACCGTTCCAAACATGGGTTCCCTATTTTCTAATGCTTTATGCTAGTTATAGCCGAAAACTGTTGATTTGGTACTTAAGCTAGAGCATAAAATGCCTTGCAGGCTTGCACCCTAATGAATCTGTAAGCAAAAAGCAAATAAATATGCTCACATGGTGCTCAAAAACAAAAGAAACCATTGGCTATGGTAATGTCTGAGCCCGGGTTCGAACCGGGGACCTCTAGTGTGTGAGACTAGCGTGATAACCAACTACACCACCCAGACATTTTATTTGAGAACTTCCACAAAATTTATCTGAACAATAACATACATGAGCAAGTTCTGATTTGTTTATAGTAAGGTTGGAGTCTATGCAATCAAACAGCCAGAAGCAATTTTATTGTGAATAACTTTTCAAAAAGAAAAGGAAAGAGAAACCTCGTGTCCAGAATCTAGAACATTTCAAATTCTTAGTTAAACGAATTATATGATTTTATTTCCATGAACACAGGCCAGTAACTCAATAAAGTTTTAACATCCAACATCATAACACTCCTACTAAACAAACCAAGTCAGCAAGGAGATCACAAGAGAAATGGTCGAGCAACAAGGGACCTGAGGAACTGATCTTGAGAAGCATCCAAAGATATGCAGATGGCATCCATTGTGAGCATGGTAGCTGGATAATCTGGTGGGCATGGGATAGCCTTTGGATTGATAGTTGGGTAAAATCCAGCACAAGCTGTAAAGGAAGATGAAATGCTCAAGCACCCCACTTTTTCTTCCCTCCTTTTCTTCTCTGTTCTGAGCTTTACCTTCTCTTCCCGCAGCTCCATCTTTACGAGGACACAATATTCACAATTAGCACATATGCAGAAAAGACACAGGAACATCATGTCTATCATTGAGCCTGTCCCTTCACACCTTCTGCCAGCAAGGCTGGCTCCCTGGTCCAGCAGAAGTCTTCAGGAGAGCTCTATCAAACAATAATTCATAAACCATCAGCAAAAAGAACAGATAAGTATGGTGATAGCTCCCCTTCCCAATAATAATGAATGAATCATACACAATGAATGCAACAGATGAGTATGGTGATAGCTCAGTCGCCAAGTACAGTGGCCATAGCTTCTTAAGACAGCATTTTCGTGGTAGTGTGTGTTACCAATCTGACATCCAATCTCATCCCCACCTCCACCCACACTCGGCCGTAAAAGAGAAGTGTTTGCATCCTTCAACTAATTAAAACCCACATGCAGGTTAGTGTTCTAATAAACATGCATGCACCTCTAGAAGGAACAAGAAGGAAAAACTAAGAGAATGTTCGTTTTTTTAGCTTTTTGCTTAAAATAATTTGTTTTCAAAATTTAGATTATTTATTTTTCTACTTTTTTATGACTTATTATAATTTTTTTACTAAATAAAAAAAACTAAAATATATAATTTTTTTTAAATAAAAAAATAATATATTAGTTTTTCTTTACTTTTTAATACTTAATAAAAATAAAATACTATAAAAACAAATAACCTAATATTTAACATTATTAAGCATTAAAGTTCTATTTAAAATTAAATAAAAAAAAAACACCACCTAAGAAAAATAGCGTGCAACATATGACCATAATTGCCAGACAGATAGAAAAAAATCACATTTTGAAGCACAAAATTGAGACCACATTTAAAAAAAAGGGTAGATTGAAACATCAAATAGTTGCAAAAAAAAGTATTATTTTTTATAATATAGTTAAACGGAATTGGAGGTATCGGCCATAGAGGATGGCCAACCCGTGGGTCTACTTACTTGCTCATGTCGAGAGGTGGATTTCACTACAACAACGATCTCCCAAAGGGTGTCAGATTCTTTTAGGAAGGGATACTCGAATATTATATTGGTTGAATATCGTCTCATGGTTGAGAAGTCCTCTTGGCTCCATTTAAATCTACAGTAATTTGAGAGCTCGCCATAACTGATCTTAGAAGAACTTGAATGGATCATCGGGAAGAGCCCGTTAGACCATTAACATGGATTACATGGAATGAATACCAAGGACGATGACAAAACGTGTACGAGGAGCAAATGCTGAGGGAAAAACTCGTACTATCACATCAACATGATGCATAAAAAAGAATAACCATGCGTTGCTCAACATAGATTTGCCTAGCCAATGATGTACGCTATGCAACCTCCAATGTTTGACTCCCGACATGCCATTTACCTAAAAGAAGGTTGACTAACTTAGCCAATCAAGATCCGGTATTAGAAGCCTATAAAGGAGAAAGAAGAACAAGAGATGAGAGAGATCCTTCTCCTACGTAGCCAAGATACTCACCAATTGAGAATATGACATTAGAAGATTGGCTAACTCGGATAGTTATTAGATCATTACATTCAAAAGGGTTAAGCACTAGAAATTATAAAAAAGAAAAAAAAAATTAAATAAATAAGAAAATATAAGTATGATATTAAATAAGATTTTATTTATTGTTTAATTATAGCTCAATCTAAATATATTATTTGTAATTAATGGTAAATATTTTTTTTTTTGGTAATAATTTTTAGTTGTCATTATTTTTTATTTTTTTAAATTAAGTTTATATTTTTCAGAGGGGGCCAAATTTTCATTTTGTTTTTTATTTTCCTAAAAAAATTTAACATGGAAGGGAATTTTTTTTGTGTGGAAACATTTCTATGATTCAGGGTGTGATCCATGTAGTCCATGAGCCACCAACAAACCTTCTGATCAGAACCCATCATCACAATGCCTTCAGTTTGAAATGTAACAGTGTGACACACAACAATCATCTTATATGAAATATTCGTAGGAGAGAAAATTAAAAAAAAATTGAAACGAAAATGGAGGCAGCGAACAGGGAATTGCTTCATCTTGAAATGGCGCTTGGATTTTGACAATATCTTCTATGCAATGACATTGATGACAGGGAATCTGATTTGTAGTGCACCTCACCGTACGCTTGTCGGAACTTGTTGTTTGAGTTGTCTAAAATCATACGCCAGCAATGTATCGCACCTTGCGCTAAAGCACGGTGTTAGCTATCAGGTCAGGTGAGCACAGTCAAGTCAACTGAGCAGGTGGCTTTCAACCGAGCTGGCATTCTTCTATTTGTGTGACGGTGGGTGAGTGTAGCCAGCTAGGACTAGGAAGTAAGGGGCGCGTGTTAGGTGGCGCGGGGCTATGAAAGAGCATTTGTCTTGAGGTAACGTCTTTGGCTTGTCTGAGGACCGAGGAGAGAAGTGGGTTGGCCGTGGTTTGCTATTTGCTATGACCGTTCAGAGCCCCCGCGGTCTCACCAATGTTCCCCGTTTGTCCGCCGGAAAAGGAGACGAAAATATTATTTTGATTCTGATTTTTTTTACAGACGCCGGCAGCAACCCAGTTATTTGGATTCATTAAGGTGAGATATTGACAAGAGGAAACCCACGGTGTTCAGTTACTTCCCCTTTTCTGGACGGCCAAACGGAGAGGTGAGGGTTTTGCAATGGCCAAATCATCATTGTCTGTGCTTCTGTTTTTCATTTTAGGCACTTTGAGTTTTGTTCTCTCCACAGCCGTAGCTGACCTCACTTCACCGTACCTCTCTCCAACTACTATTTTTCCAAATTACCAAAAAATGCTCCATACTTTCAGAATCTTCATCTGCTCCCCGCAAAATACAAAAAATCCCATCTCCTACAACACCCCAGCCGAGTCACTCTTCCACACATCTCTCGTGAATAGTCCCTTTGTGACCCAAAACCCCAACGAAGCTCACCTCTTCTTCGTTCTCTTCCCCTCAGATTTCTCCACGCGATCCATCGCGCGCTTAGTTAGAGACCTCCGCATGGAGCTCCCTTACTGGAACCGCACACTCGGTGCTGACCATTTCTATATGTCCTGTGCCGGTATCGGCTATGAATCGGACAGAAATCTCGTTGAGCTAAAGAAAAACTCGATTCAGATCTCGTGCTTCCCTACTCCCTACGGCAAGTTTATTCCTCATAAGGACATAACCCTACCTCCCTTCAATCCCCTGCCACACTCACTTCCTCAAGCTCCGGTCAACAAAACGGCAACATTTCTCGGCTATTTCAGGTCATACGGGGATAGGGGCGACGGCGAGTCACAGTCATCTTTAGTCAACGACTTGAGTGGTGATCCTGAGTTTGTGATCGGTTCAAATGCGTCCGATCAGCTTACTCACATGGTGAGACTTGCAAGCAGTAAGTTTTGCTTGTTTTTCTATGCTGTCGATGTATCGGGGATCGGAGACGCGCTGCGTTTCGGGTGCGTGCCGGTGGTGATAACCGAGGGTCCGATTCAAGATCTGCCGTTCCTGGACGTGATCAGATGGTCGGAGATTGCGGTGTTCGTCGGAACCGGAAGAGGGGCAAAGGAGCTGAAGCACGTGCTGGAGCGCACGTGCAAGGATGGATACGAGCGAATGAGAGGATTAGGAATGAAAGCGAGTCAACACTGGGTTTGGAACGAGTCACCACAGCCATACGACGCCTTTCACACAGTGTTGTTTCAGCTGTGGTCGAGACGGCATGCCATCAGATACGCTCGGAGAGAATGGGTTTAATGACTTCAATCTCCAGCGCTGGTGAACTGGTTGCCTTCTGCATCAACATTATTTAATGGTTTATTATTTCATAAATTTAATTTGATTGGACGATTGTAAATCAACTTCTAAGCAAGTCCAGAGGGAAGTGAATTACATTCAAGCCTTCCAAGTCATTTGTTTTAGAAATATTTTATTAAAACAAAAAATATTTGTTTTATGTTAAGATCACATTATCTTTTGCCATTTACAATTCAATTAAGAAATAAAAACATGAATTTTAGTATAATAAATATTGTTTTCTATAAATTAAATAAGTATTCTTAAAACATTTTTTTCTATTTAGTTTGAATTTTATCTTTGAAAATTGATTTATATTAATTAGTTTTAAAAACAATAAATTATATTATTTTTCTTTTAATTAAATTTTTTCTCAAAATTATAAATAAACGTGATAGATTATAGGATTGTTTTAGGTTTATAGTTATTTTAGATTTTGTTCTTAAAATTATTAAAGTTAATAATTTAGTGTATATTTAATAAATCAATTTAATAATTTAAAGTGATTTAATAACTTAATTTAAGTCATTAAATATGTTTGATAAAATAATTTGAAGTCATAAATAATTTTAAAAAATAAGTAAAAATAATTAAAAGTAACGTATATTTATTTTATTTTAGTTTTTCATTTGTCCTAATCATCTTTGTAATCTTGATTGCTATTCCACGACCTTTATGATTATTTGACTTCATTTGTATTGATAATTATTCATAAAAATAAATATGTCATTTTGACGATTTAAAATAAATTTTAAGTTAATTTTATCAAATAATCTCAATACTTAAAATAAAAATTAAATAATAAATTTTAAGTTTAAAATTTAAGTATAATTTAACTTCAAATTAATTTAAATTATTAAATAATAAATATTAAATTATACCAAATATCTTAAATATTAAGATACGATATTTATCTCTACAAAATCCTAAATTCCGTACTGTGGAATCTATATCATTGGATTGTGACTGTACGGAGATACCATGAAAGTTGTAACTTCAAGCAACGTTAACAATTGGCCCTCCCTTATGTAACACATGCCTCCCTTTCTATTTGTCTCCTTTTAAACTTTTCATAGGTTTTATCTTCTATCATTCAGACTACCGTTTAACCGCACGAAACATGTTATTCTCTCTATATATTTTATAAATTTTCATATTTTATTTGTTTAAAAAAAAATAAAAAATTCCACGGCAATGCGTAGGGCATGAACCAAGGAAAATTCATCAACACTCCTGATGTAGACACATGCTCCTTTGATTGCGGTGGCGTGGACATCTCACCCCCTTTTCCACCAACCAAATTAATACTAGTTCCATGATAAGGAATATATAATCCACTCTATTCAGCCGTCTCACGGGCGGAAGAGTGGAGTGGAGTGGTGACGTTGAGTCAATTACTGGAGTTTTACAGCTTTTAGGTCCGTCAATGGTCCAACCACCCAAGGTTAAAACTATAAACTAATAAAAGGATTTTTGAATCTGGGCACAGTGCCAAATAATTGTATATATGGAATAAGGGAATAAAATACATAGATTCGTCTCCTCCTCTCAAATCTTCCTATCCAACCCAACGCTCCGGCTCCTTACATTCTTTTTCTGCATTGGATTGGCTCCTGCAACGCCTCTCTTCCTCGTTTTCCCCTTTTTTTTTTTTTCTTTTTTTTCTTTATCAATTCATAGATATTTTCTAATTCTCTCTCTTGAATTGAGAAAACACGGCCACATCGATATGACGGACGGTATGTTTCTTTGTCTCTATTTGTTGTTTGGTTCCTGAGAAAGTGGAGGAAAAATTAAGGAATTTTTATTTTTATTTATTTTTGCTTCTTGATTAAAGAATTAGAAAGGAGGAGCGGACTTACTGAGACAACTAGTTGAGTGAGGCGCAGTGTAGTGGAGACTCACTCAATTTGATTCCAAACGATGAAGCATCTGAGATTCAATTTCATGTTTTTTTTTCTTTTCGTATTTTCTCAGAAACTAAACGCAGTGAATGATTTTGAATCTGTTGGTTTATGTTATTGAGCGTTAAGGATTTGAGCTGGCTTTGTTCAGTGGAATGATGCTAACACTTAAATCTCAATTTTCACTAGGAAATTTCTGCTTTCCTTGTTCGTGGAATAAGTGATATATAGTTAAAATGGCTGAAATGTCTGAATCTTTTACCTTTTGATGTGTATGAAGGTGATGATGGACTATTGGAATCTACAGTATCTCCATATCAAGAAGTATTGGATGCTTTGTCCTCTTTGATTACTAAACGCAGTCGTGGTGATAAGAGCAACAAGCGGGTTCTCTTTGATGTATTGTTTGATTATCTAAAGGTAACACTGATGTCAAGATTGGTGTAGTTTTCTGCAATTTTGTACTGTACTTGAGCTGACATTGTATATAAATCTTGAACTTTAGATGCTGGACTTGGATGAACCGATTTCGAAGATGAAAATTATCCATGTGGCAGGCACCAAAGGAAAGGTAGGAACTCTGATTATCATCATCAATTGGTTTTGTAACCATTTTTTAAGTTCTTCTTTACCTCTCTTGTTTGGTTGCTGAGAGAACTGAAAAGGGTAAGAAATAGATTTTCACTGAACATTGGAAAATTTTCCTCAACTAAACCAAATAGTTAATGATTCATGGTAGATTAATCCTGAATGATATCTAATGTTTGAAATTTTTATTTATTTTCTTTTCCTATATTTTCTCTGCCAGCAAATTGACTCATATTGGAATTTACATAATCAAGTCAACAGACCATGAACCATTTGGTTTTGGGTCATTTGGCTACAGAACCCTGTTCTGCCAATATTTTCTGGTTAGGGCCTATTTCAAAAAAACTCCAGCCTTCTCCTATACCTTGCAGACCCCTCAACCCAGCCAGATCAGTCTTTTTTTTTTGATAGACAATCAACTCAGCCAGATCATTGTTCAGCACAGGTTTAGTAATTGGTTTTTGTTTTACATGACTGAGTCATTTTGGTCAACAACTCTCGCATCTGATGAATGCTACATTTTATTTTCTTAATGAATCATTTTTTATTTTTTTATTTATTTGTTTTCTGTTCATCCATCATTATGTCCTCCTTTGGCCATTTATGTATTATTGTATTTCTTGATTGCTCAAGGTTTTGTACCACAAAGCATGGTTGCTCTTTATTGACTTATAGAATTTCTATTCAGTTTGATTAATATTTGTCAATAAGAGAAAACTGTAATGGTTGCATTTTAAGTAAGATGTCCTTCACTATTTTCATTTATAGATTGACCTTTAAAAAATAAATTTAATTCTGCACTTTCAAAAATAATTTGTATTTTTATCCCTTTATTCTGAAGAGAGTTTTTTTCAAACTCCTTGTCACTAGTTTCATTTTCTTTCATTATATGGGGTGTGAATGGGTGATGACATGCTTGTTTGGATGAATAGGTTTTCTTATTGAAGGGGTTCAACAAGGACCTTTTTTCTGGTTAGCCTTAGGCAAATTGCATAGATTAGAGTACACCAGATAGGGGGATGAACCTGGAAAAATGGATGTATATGTAGACCACTGAAGTAAAAGGTGGGAGGACAAAAAGGGCCAATACAAGCGCCTAAGCCCACCTACACACTACAGGCTAACTAGGATTTTTTTTTCTTTTGATAGGTAGGCTAACTAGGAATTGTTGTTATGTGATTACAAATTACTCACTATAATCTTTCATTGATTAAAGGTTACAAAAGGCTGCTTTATGCGATTAGCTTAGGTAGAAAGATCCCCTCTTATCCACTGTGCTTGATTTCCTCCCATTGTGAATGAATGAGAAAGACGCTTCTTGGTTATCTCATGGTCATCAATGTTGCTATTTTCTTTTTTATATACCCATTTAACCACATTCAAATATTATGCTGTAGTTGTTCTTATCTTAAAACCTTCTCGTTTTAAAGTAATCCTCCTTTATTCTAATTTTGCATCACCCTTGCTCAATCTCTTAAGCAAAAACAATGCTATCAGAGATATTACAGAAGTAAATAATTCCTACTTGTTAAACTTGTTTGTATATGGGTTATAACACTCTTTCGTTCCTTTTTTTTTTTTTTTTTAATTTATAAAGGGATCCACATGCACATTTACAGAATCTATATTACGCAACTGTGGCTTTCGCACTGGCCTTTTCACATCTCCTCACCTCATTGATGTCCGAGAAAGATTTCGGTTGGATGGGTGAGTTCTTAAAACTTTGTATCAAAGTATACTCTATTGATATACATAAGTTGACTGGAGGAATGTTATATATTGCCCCTCCTATTCTTAAATCAGGACTAGTGAATGAGCACTGTCAGTTTTTTCTTTTAATGTCTGACAGTTCAAGGAAGTGATTAAATAGTTTGATTTCAGACTTTTTAAACTGTACTAGTTCCTTCATAACTCCTGCTAAAAAGATGGTTCATATCAGTTCTTGAAGCAGTAAATCGCTCTCAGTTGTTGTAGTTGGAAAATTTTGGTGTAATATAATGCCAAGTATTCAGCATAACATATACTCATTTTTTTCTGTTGTGCTGAAAAGACTTTTCTCAACGTATAGAAACTCTAAATGTGGTAACTTCTCAATTCTGTTTAACTGCTGCAGTGTGGAAATATGTGAGGAGAAGTTTTTGGCATACTTCTGGTGGTGTTGGGACAGATTAAAGGTGTGTATGTCTGCATCAACTCTTGATTTTCTTTTGAATTCTTTCCTCAACTCTAGCTTTGCGCACGGTCTTCTTTTGCATTGGTCTTCAAGTTATTTTTGTGACTAATAAACTGAACCACGAAGTGGAAGATTTCATTTTTGTTCTTTTTAAATAAATATCCTTGAAGTTGTTACATAATTTATTAAATGCTTGTCAAATTTTATTTTCTCTATGCACTGTATTCTGCATATGTTCATGCATGATGCCTCGAGTCCATTTCAAAGAGATGTTGACATATCTTATCTAATGAGATATAAAGTGGCATAAAAAGTTGATTTTCAAGAGTTTCTACTGAGCAATTTTATTTGACCTTTTGGGTCAAAAATGTTGTGCAATGACCGCAGGAACAGCTCTAATTTGGAATCAAACTAAAAAAAAAAAAAGGCAATTTTTAAGGTTTAGCACCTGGAATGAATAGAGAAATTTTCTAACGAGAGAGTCAAGTGGTATCCATATGATGTGCACTCGGGGGTCTTTATCTTGAGCATTTTGGGTAACTTTTTTATGATCTTTTGGTAAATTTGGGAGATTTGAGTTAGGGCTTTGTTTTTGGTATTTTCCATGAGATTGTGCTAACTTGTAGGCAACTACATACCATGTCAAGGTTACCTCAATGAGATCGTTACCTATATAAGATGCGTTAACATTGTGAGATTTGGTTTAACCCTGAGGTGGAAAACAATATTTGAATTGTGAGATGGACTCATGGCTATTGAGATTCCTTAAATTTTTATTTTTATTTTTTAATCTTCTTTCTTTTAATAGGAGGATTGTGAGATTATTTGATCTTCATTAAAATCCTATGAAGTTGTTATCATGTATGAAATCAAATCAAGCTGGCCTTCTTTGCTCTTTTCCTTTCTAAACATGTGTGAGAGATGGTATATTTTATGTGTGATCATTATTTGTGCCAACCTATTGATATCCATTATTTGTCAAACTAGGTGATTTGGCTTGGCATTTTGAAATAGTCAAGAGGGACTTGCGTTAGTTTTATATGGAAGTTTAAGTGGACCATATTTTTCTTGTTGGACAGGGGGATAAGAGATTTATATTAATAGGCACCTAGCAAAACAAGGAGAGTTCTACCTTTGGTACATAGGAAGTGTACAAAGTGGCGTTAAAGAAATAAAAACAACAAAACAAAAGTATAGACCCTAAATTATCCTAATCCCCCCCAAACAATCAATGAACTTCCTAAAGGGTCAATTAAGAGATGGTAGTAGTTCCTCGATCTCAATCCAAGGAGCTAAGGTGAGGAGAAGGAAGGTTAGTAGGTATGTGGGTCTATATGGACCATTCAAACATAATATCAAGGGGAGAGGTCTATAGACCCAAATTAGAAGGAAGTATAGGAATTAGGATGAATGAAGAAGATATAGATAAAACTTCAATTACTAAGCTAGAGTGGAGAATTCTTATTAATAGTGATAGCATTTGGCTTAGGGTTATGAGGGAAAAATATATTAAAAACAATCAAGATCCCTAAAAAGGAAGGGGATTCTATTGTTTGGGAGAAAGTTATTGAGCATAGAAAATAAATTGGAGCTAGGCTAAAATGGTACATAAGAGATGGTAGGAAAGTCAGCTTCCAGATAGACTTCTAGGTTTATATGGCGCCTCTTGTTTATGGATAAAAATCATTTACATTATATTGCTTCAATTGAGATGCTAAAATGCATGACTTTTTAATCAGGATTCCTAGGAGTGGAATCTCCAATCTATTCCCTCAATCCAACCCTCAAATATTTTAGCAGATATTAGACCAATTCCTATCTCATCCTCTCCCACCTGTAATAGGATTTCTTGGGGATTCTTTCAAGATGGTAAGTTCACCCTTAAATAAAACAATATGGGCAATGAGAAATCCTTCGACACACCTTAGCTCCAAAGTTATGTATTGGATTTGGAAGTTAAATCTTATATCGAAAAATAAAATTCTTCTTATGGTTGGTCATTAAAGAAATCCTCCCTACTTGTGAGTATCTAATAACTAGAAGAATCAAAATTACAAACATGTGTCATCATGCAATCAAAGTACTGAAAACATTGACCATATTTTTCGAAAATGCCCTTTTGTTCAAGGAATTTGGGATCACTTCAATTTCAATCATCCTATGCCTTTATCATATGATAGCAAATTTTTATCTTAGCTTGAAATAGTGTACAAAAACTACAAAATTAATTATGAAAATTTCAATTGTCTTGTGGAAAATTTTTCATTATCATGTGGAATGTATAAGTTCATAGAAATCAAGTAGTGTTTAAGAAGAATCATCCCAAACTATTTCTTGTTATTGAGAAAGCTACTTTAAACTTACAAAATCTTCAAGAATATATGAGTGACTCTTTTCTTCAAAATGAAGGGTGTAATGTTCTTTGAGTGGTTGAAAAATGGATTCGATGGATTCCTGCCATCAATGAAAGATTCAAACTAAATTTTGATGTATCAGGGATGAGGAATAAAAGTGTTTCAAGATGGATGATTAGAGACTATAATGGAATTATCAAAATGATTGCAAGTAGGTGCCTAGGTAATGCATCAATAATTGTTGTGGAATGTATGACTTTAAGAGATGGCGTGCTAGCTTCTAAGAACAATGGTTCTTGAATCTAGAAATTGAAAGCAACTCAAAAATAGTAATAGATTATTATAATAAAAAGAGTAGAATTCCTCTTTTTATATTAATGTAGGATATTTAGAAGTTAACTCAAAACCTAAATATTTACAATTGTCACCATATTTATAGATAAACAAATTGTTTAGCTACGAAAAGTATTTGTAATGTAGAATCTACAATTGGGAGGTCAAAATTTTCTAGAAATTTGAGTAGAATTTGTAGATATTCTATCTTGTTATTTCTTTCAACAGAGAAAAAAGGCAGGGGTGGAGGACTCTTTCGCAGCTTGCCCTAAGTGTGGAAACCAACCTGAACTGGATGTACTCAAGTCAACCATTTGGTTTTGGATTAGACTCCATGTCTGGACCAACTTGGAGCCAACCTGATTATTTTTATTTTCTTTAAAAAATGATTTTAGAGATTTTTGTGTGTTTATGTGTGTGAGTGTATACATGTGTATTTTTTCCATTGTCCTTCATTAGGGCTGACACCTTAACATATAGGGTGAATCCAAACCATTGCCAGGCTTCTGTTGTCGTTTATTCTGAGCTCTTATTTTGTCATTACTACAAAAGTTAAGGGAATAGCATAAAAATAATCTACTCATGTTGTTTGAATAGTTGATAAATTAGTATCTGCAAATCTATGGTGATATCATATTAAGCACTGATGAGGAAAAATGAAATAATTTCATTTTTATAACTGTTTCTTTTGAGCAAATGATGTTTTCATTCCTGCTTGTGTCTCATTTTCTACATGTGTAGGAAAAAACTGACGAGGATGTACCAATGCCTACTTTCTTTCACTTCATTGCCTTACTTGCCTTCAAGATATTTGCTGCAGAGCAGGTATACGATTGTATATCCTTTATCATATACATTTCTGTTTATCTATGTTTTAAACTCAAAACATCTACTACTCCATGGATCTTTTTTCTTTTCTTTTCTTTGTTTCTCTTATAGAATTATGTGGACCTGAAAACATTGTCTAAACATTACTTACATGCAGATATAAATTTCTAAATTTTTATGTAGGTAGATGTTGTTATATTGGAGGTTGGATTAGGAGGAAGGCTTGATGCAACAAATGTGGTATGTTTAATTGTTGTTTGAACAAGAAACTGAAAGATGTATATGATCTGCAACAATTTATCATTGATATATATATATATGCCACCATTTTTCAGGTGCAGGAGCCTATTGTGTGTGGTATAACTTCCCTTGGGTATGACCACATGGAAATTCTTGGTTAGTACTTATCTCTTGAATGTGTCAGTGTAACTACTTGTCTTGATTTTAGTATGCTGTTTGTGATAATATAAATGTCAGTTTGGTATGCTATCTAAATAGTTCTTGTGAAATGCTGATATATGCCATAATGCTGGTTGTGATATGCAATATGATCTATTCAAATAGAAAAAAAGGGAACTACTTTGTGATTTGTGAGATAACTTTGCATATCTATTTTCCAATACTACTTACTAATAATTGTTTAGTAAACAGTCATACATATAAATTCACAATTCTTGTCTTTCTTTTCCCAATAATAATAAAGTTAAGAAGGCAATCACCTTATAGTCTTGCTTTGGGGGTTCTGGGAGGGATAGATTGGTTATGGACCTGGCTTTCAGTATTTTTGCTTGAGAATTGAAATTATTTCACTCTTGACCACCCAAGAAGGTACCTTGGTCCAGAGCAAGACATGAAAACATGATTCATATGATGCTGGGTTACCTTAGACAATGAGGGCCGCCTTAGGTTACTAGCTGTCTAAAAACTATGCTTATATAATTTAAGATATTATGTGATTTTCATTTCCTTTCAAGTTTAGGAGAGGTTATTGTTCATATACATGGTTATGTTTAAAAATGTGCATAGCCCTGTGTGTGTTTGTCTAAAAATGACATAATATCTCGGCTGTGATCTCTGTGTACATTCTTTCTCATTTTTCATCTTTTATGTGCGAGTTACTGAGAAATATGAAGTCTCAATTCTGAAAGGGTGGCTGAACTTGGAATAATTGCTCACATAATTGTTCTGTTTTGTGCTGGAATACTATTAACAGGACATACACTTGGAGAAATTGCAGGGGAGAAGGCCGGTATCTTCAAGGTGTTGTTTGGAACTACCTTTCATTTAAATACTTAATCTTGGTCAATAAGAAGTGCTTCTTACGTCCAATACAGTTCTGTCTTTCTAATTACTTTGTTTTATACTGTCTTTTTTTTTTTTTCCTTCTCTTTTCCCTTTCATGTAGCGTGGAGTTCCTGCATTTACCGTGCCCCAACCTGAGGAAGCGATGTGTGTACTTGAAGCAAAAGCTTCTCAGTTAGATGTAAGTTATTTTCATTAATAGTTCTGCTTTAAAATTAATGTATGGTTGACCTGAAAGCATAAAGATGGACTTATGCAACTTGATTAACAGAAGGCTGTGGTATCTTTTGATCATCTGATCTAACCATGCTGATTATAGGTACCTCTTCAAGTAATACCCCCAATGGACGCCAGCTTGCTCAATGGTCTAAAACTTGGGCTTGAAGGTGAGCACCAATATCTAAATGCTGGTCTTGCCATTGCACTGTGCTCTACTTGGCTTCAAAGAACCAGCCATCTTGAAATCAACTACCTGGAACAGACTGTAAGTTCTATCACATGGAAAATGTTCTTTCGGGAGCATGTTTTGTTATATTAAATGGGATTTGTTGTTTCTCCATGGAAATAGAGCTCTCTACCTGAGCAGTTTATTAAGGGGCTAACAACAGCCAGTTTACAAGGGCGGGCTCAGATTGTTCCTGATCGTTGTATCAATATTGAAAGCCCTGGAGATTTGGTTTTTTATTTGGATGGAGCTCACAGTCCTGAAAGCATGGAAATATGCGCAAGATGGTTTTCTCTTGCCATTAAAGAAGATGATCAGCAACCGACTTTGAATTATCAACCACAGGATGATGTTGGATCCTCACGTGAATTGGTGCAGAAGGATTATCATGGAACTTCCAGGAAGAACACCACACAGGTAAGCATAATTCTCAGTGCTCTTGGATCTCTTCTCTTTGTGGATTCATTGGAAAGTAGTTGGGAAAGTAAAATTACAAAGCATATAGGCACACACCCACACAAACACATACACAGTGGCAAAAACCCCTCAAAGATGGCTAGGTTTGCCTGAAGGCCCTACCAACTATTTGATAAGTGTGCATTAAGTGAAAAGGAGGAGATTGATAGATCTTACCCCAAAAAGTCCCTTAAAATTTTATTTTTGAAGAAAAACTATTCTTCATGACATAATTATGCTTCATTCACAAAGCACCCAGCCACATGGATGCATCCCTGGAAAATATGCTGGCAAGTGACATTTAGATGAGATGAAAGATATTCAAAACTCTTCAGATAGATGTAAGATTCCCAGCTCTTCTTCATTGAGAGCTTTTATGAATAGGAAGTGTTTATTAGTATCTACTTATCATTGAAAATTTTGGCTATTTGTGTTCTAATGCTTATTTCTATTTTGCATGGTACTAAGATAGTATTGTTGAAAAATACGTGCAGATACTTTTGTTCAATTGTATGTCAGTGCGGGATCCTCATTTGCTTCTTCCACACTTGATGAATACATGTGCTAGTCATGGTAAGTATCAAAAAAATATCCATCTTTAGATTCATTCACTCAAAATCTGTTTGTAACAAGAGATGATTGTCAGATGCAGATGGAATAATATTAGAAATGGTTAAGTTACATGAAACTCCAAACTACTAAGGATGAAGCCTCCTATCTGATCTTAGGGTGTGTTTGGTACCTGAGAATAGGAACGAAAGTAGGAACGGGAACGGAGGTGAATTAGAATGCCATGTGGAAAAGAGGAATCAAAATCCCTATGAGAATGGATTTTAGTTTTCATGATAATGCTTTTTTATTCTTATTCTTATTTCTAATAAGTAATCCAAATATAATAATGAATGAGAAATTTCCCATTCCTATTCCCTATTCCCACATACCAAACACACTATTAGAGTTAATAGTTAAACCATCCTCTGAAGAGCAATAAGAAAGAGAGAATTTATCCAAATAAATAAATAAATAAACAAAAACCTTTGATGGTCATGGAATTTAAAATGTGAAATTGATGGTTCAGGTGTCCACTTCAAGCAGGCGCTCTTTGTGCCAAATATATCAGTATACAATAGGGTTGGATCTCATGCTCTTCCCCTGACCGATTTGCAAGTTGACCTGTCATGGCAGTTGACTCTTCAAAGACTATGGGAGAGCCTCATCCATGGTATGCATTCCTTCAATCTTATTGAGATCATAAAAAATTTCACTGTTTCTTTATCAATATGCTTGTATTCTAACTTCACCTGTTGCTACAGCAGTGAACCAAACTCCTTTTTACCAGTGGTTACACTTAGTATAGTTTGATTATTTCATAATTCTTTCATGGAAATTGGGATGTAATTTGAACTAATCAGTCATTATCTTGTTTCACTTGCTTGGTGGGTGTTTTGATAAATTCTTTCATTAATCAGGAGGTGTTATGAGGCAGCTTGTTTTCTTTGACTTGATCTGTATGTTTGATGAACTTTTGACTTAATAGGAGGGGATGCCAAGAACATAGATACTCGTGAAGAAGGAAAAGATGATACAGAAAAAAGTGTGATAAGTTGTGAGAATAGCACTGTGTTTCCTTCTCTTCCGTTAGCCATTAAATGGCTCAGGGACAGTGTTCGACAGAATCAATCTGTTCGCTTTCAGGTAATGCCAACCTTTTTTTGGAACAAAATTGATATATATATATATATCTCAGATTCATCATCCTGTTTGGTAAAAACTTTTTTATTTTTATTTTGCTCTTTTTAAACTTTGATCTCCTGATTGTTGTCACTGAGCATGTGAAACTGAAGCTTATATTTGAAAGTCGAAAATCTTTGAGAAAGAAGAGAAATTAATATCAATTCAATCTTTTGATGACTTTTCATCACAGGGTTTATGTTGTGGGGTACTATGGTACACTTACTATCAGTTTTGCCCTGCCTATTATGGGATGAAATTGTCTTACTAAATAAAGTCAAGTCATTTAATCTTGATTGCTTGGGAAGCCCTTGAGACCAGTTCTCATAAAAATATAAGAGCTTAGCATATAAAAATCCCATTGATTTTTCTTACTTATCTTTAGTTAATATCGCATTTTCTATTTTCCTTGTAATTGATTCATCAGGTTCTTGTGACGGGCTCATTACATCTTGTGGGTGATGTGTTGAGATTAGTTAAGAAGTGAGGCATGGCATCTAATGCCGAAGACCCCTTTAGTCGCATGCGGGTCGCTCTGCAACGAGGTACCGTATGTATTCCCGATTGCAGGGCTTCATGCAAACATTTAAAGCCCACTTACCCATCTACTCCAATCCAACCTGATACTACTTCACCAAACGCTCAAGAGAAAGAAATGAGTTTTTGGATCATTTTTTGTACGGTAGCCTCCTTTACAATTGAGGCACTGCAGGAGTGGTCCCACTCCACGTTGTAACCGATCTTGGCATCTCTGGGATTTTTAGACATTCGTTACATTTTGTTGAAGATTGTTGTCTTTTAACCACATACTCGGAAGTTTCACATCTCTTGTGCTCGATGCATTTTACATTTTGACTCTAGGCTTTTGGATTCTCATTTCTTGACTTTATTTTTTCCCAAATTAATATTGTATTGGGGATTTTGTTTCAAAAAAAGAATCATAATTCAAAAGAATTGAGGGACATTGGTTACACTGAACTTGGAGAATCATACGAGGATTTACAGGTAACATGCTGTATAAGTAGACATAAAAAGACGCAAATCAAAACTCAATTTCATTAGCTGGAAAAACAATTTGAATTTCTATACACATTCACAAGCTTGAACATTTTCTGCTTCTTTTCTTCATTTCTTTTCCTCGTACTCATCTTCACCACAATTAGTAAAACCGGCATGTCTATCAAAAGGCCAGTAACGAGCTACAAATTGGGAAGACAAACAACAGCCAGCTCCTTAGAGAATAGAACATCATGATATTATATGATGTTAGCAAGAGCTCAAAGCAATTGGCGGAGCTGCTGGTTTTCTTTCCGGAGAGATTGAACTTCTTTCATCAGCTCCACTTGATTTTTCAAAATCGAGCTCATCACACTTGACATATCCGTCTGTGCAGTGAGACTCAGCGACATTAGTTTCAACAAAAGCAGCAGCAAAAGTTAATTAAAACCTGTGAAGGAAACCAGATCTGTACCTCCTGTATATGAAATTGTCTCAGAATTTCAATATGAAGGTTCTTCATATCCTCGTGTATGGACTTCTGAAATGAGCCAAGGGTCTCATCTAGGGTGCGTTGGAACAGCTGAAGCGTAAAGGAGTTTCCCTGCTGTGAATCTGTCTGGATTGGGGCTTTCTGAGGTTGTGACGTTCCTCCCTGCCACAGTAGCACAAATATATAAACCAGATTAACCTCATAAAAGATTATCAAAAACTAGCATAAAAGATGTCTGCAGTTCATTGTCTATTACGGCATGGCTACCTTAAATACTGAGTAACAGCACACAATCAACAGTAGCCAAATGAATTTAGACCTGTGGATGATCTATGCTTTACTCAAGAGCATGATGGCAATGGCAACATTGACGACGAAAAATCAGGGATGATTTATCATGCTCGTACTTTTCTCTAGAAGCAAAGAACTGAATAGTAAGAAGCAAACAGAAAAACATTTATTGAACTCATCTGATATTTCATACATTTATTGATGGAAGAATTCCTGGTTCCATGGCAGTGGATATGTCAGTCCTTGATAGCAAGCTATGTAAAAGTTCTTCCCGGGTTTCAGCTCCTGATTTCTTTGTTTTTGGTGAACCCATTGAAAGTGATATCCCATCACTGAAGGAAGAAGTGGTGCCTATTCTCTCCGCATAAGTGGAAAACCTTCGAGGGAGATTCAAAGATGTTGGTCCTGGCAATTCAAGGTTAGTCTGTCCGGTGACACCTTTTGTGCCTAGAGACATAGATATCGAACTAAAGGGAACATGTTCCGAAAATCCCAAAGAAGTTTCCTGACTGGAAGAGACATCTTTGGGGCGCAAATTTGCATAACCCAAATTTGAATTTGACAAGGAGCTCATACTCGTCTGACTTGTTGACACAGATAGATCTTGTAATCCAGAAAGCATGGACCCTGATGTCAGACCACTGGTTGTCAACATTCCGAAGCGGGATGGCAAATTGGCTGACTGGCGGTGATGAGCAAATTTATCAGACAATCTCTCACCACCCCAAGCTTCTGGAGGAGTGATGGAGTCTTCTCCACTCTTGGAAGATGGAGCAGGAGTAGATCCCAGCAGTGAAAGGGAAGCTCGGGTGTCATCCTGCTCAAAGTGGGGTGAAATAAAACACTAGAGTATACAAATCAAACTCATTCACATAATTTCACCAAGGCCATGAAATTCAGCTATGCAAGAACTAAATTTTGCATCATTATGACATACTAGAAAGTTGCATAAGAGTCACTGTACACCATAACCTAATTTGCTATACATTAATTCAACATTTTCGGTTTACTGTACTGTTTTCTAGATGGGATAGTAACCCAGTACCAGATCTGTATCATCACTCAGGTATTGAACTCAAAGAAGGTTGAACAGTTGATTTTCTAAATTAACAAGTGGTACAAATGTACAGCATTATGCACCAAACAGCAAGTTGTGTTCTTTCCATTTGGTCTTTGGTCTGTGAGATTAAAGCCCTAGCGTCATATCCAAATATTTTAATTGTCCATTTCATAGATTATGAACTGAAAGGACAAATGCTTGAACTATTGATTTTCCAAATTTCATTCAGAAGTGGTCAAAGGTGTAGCACAATATAATGAGGAAGATATATGTGTTATTCTCTTGAATTTGCTAAGAGATACTGACCGATATTATCGAGTAAAAATAAAGGGGCATAGTCACCTAGGCTAGATAATATTTCAGCCAGAAAAAAATAAGAATAATAACAATAAAATAAAAACATATTCTATATAGAGTGATTATCCAGAGGAATGAAGGGTAAAGTAGTATCACACCTGCCTGGAAGTAGAACTGGATTTCCAATCAAATATTGGATGATCAATGGCCCCATCATCTACAAAAGGGAATCTCCTACTGGACGAAGGAAACAATAGAGATGAAGGCTTCTTATCAACAGGCAGATGATCTTTCTTTGCCGCCTCATGATTGTCCCACAGCTTATCGAGTGAGGGCGTAATGGGCTGAATATCCACAAGTGGAGAAAATACCTCCATATCATCCTTGAAGTTATAATTAGAACGAGGAGCATGTAATCTTGCCAATGTTCCACCTGGCCGCAGATGGTTTTTTTGTGGCGTTTCCTCTTCTGTAGATAAATAAAGCGAGCTAGATACAGATCCACCACTGGCTGCTGTAAGAGAAGATGTTTCTGTAGAGGGACCTGAACGGCCAGGATTTCGAGAAGCAGGTATTGCTGTGGAAAGTGAAAGGCTTGATGATGTCACAGAAGGAAGTGGATCTGGCATAAGGATTGAATCCTCAACAGCACCTCCTAAAAGAGCAGTCTCAGGAGTGCAATTGCTTTCATTTACAATAACAGGCTTTGATCTTTGCCAGCATAAACTTGTAACGGCCTGATAAAAAGTATAAACATTATCCTTTAAGAATGGATACTCAGTATTAACAAGATTAGGAAAATTTGGGTAGTTATTCAAATCTGTTAACTGAATGATAATATGTCATCAGTCAGAAAATTTATTAAAGGTGAACCTCTTAGATGGCACAGAGACAGATAGACATGAGTTAACAACCAATTAGATATATTCTGCATCAGAAATGTCATTTGTTCCCAACAGCTTTAACCTAGTCTTTGTATAAATCAGATAATTACCTAGTACCTATATCCAATTAAATACTTTAGATCCACCTCCTAGCTGTTCTATTAGATTTCTCAGCAGAGTGTCATCTACTGATTCATGGGGCCTTCCACACTACCCTTCCCTTTCCCTTGCCTCCCTCTCCTCTGTCATTGTCCTCAAAAACTCCATCATAATGATGCCAGGGCATAAAGATTGATGGCAGTGAGTTATGTCAAAACATATAACTTTAATGTTCTTTGCTCTGAACGCAAAAGAATGTGGAACAAAAATGAAAGAAATGGAAAGAAGATATAAAGCCACAACCAATACGCAGAGCATTAGTAGGAAAAGCCAAATAGAATGGTATTGACTGTGAAATTATGGAGAGAACTTTTAATCTCATCCTAGTAGTAGGAGATAAAGCACATAGAAATTGTGGTTGGTGCTGCCACTTTCCCTTGATATTGTTTTTATGTAACCAAAGAGCTAATATGACATCATTACACATGCTTACATGCAGTAGCATACAAGCAATATCAAATTATATAAGCAGGCAGATATTGCAAAAAATAAAAATAAAATGCCAAGTTAGAATTTAGGGATCTCTAAATTGAAAGGAAAACATTAAGGTAAAAAGGTTCACCTCTGAACTACTGTAAGCACGAAGAACAGTAAAGGGCTGTGGTTTTCCTCGAACATCATAAAATACCACCCGACCATTACTTGTTCCAGCTGCCAGTATCAAACCATCATCTCTAAATGCTAATGAAGAGAAAGGTGCCTCATAAGGAATGCAAGATGAGGGTCTTCTGGAACCCGTATCAAAAGTGTATAACTTTTTATCCAGACCAACAGTAGCAATTATCTGTCATAGAGGAAAAGATTTGGAACAACAGAATGTTTGAATACTTTTATTAGAGATTCTATCGTTACAGAAGCTTCGCTATTAAATGGCATACAAAACATTCAGCATTCTTTGTATAAAGATCAAATAGACAAAAATAAGGTAATGAAGAGACCTTATCATTTGAAGGTGAGAAGCTAACACCAGCAGTTGGTGCAGAATGTTGCTTCAACCAAGAAACCTATTAAGTAGGAAAGTAATCAATTAAATACCTAAAACATTATGCATAACCAAACAACAGAAACACAAGAATTTAAAGAACAAATCAAAATTCAAATTTGATCATGTTAAATAAAGGTGGAGAAACAAAAGGTAAGTGATACAGTAATACCGATTCCATCAACACATCTAGATTGAATAAGGCACCATCTGGTAAAAGAGAAAGTATATCCAATAAGGTGTATTTGGTTTGAAAAGAAATTCCATGAAGGAACACAATTTCTTTTCCTGGATGCTGCTTTCCAGAATATAAGGTGCATATACACCTCACAGCAACACAAACACAAGCAACAGGACCGTCCCAAAACAAGATCAGGATCTATTTTTCCAAGTATTTGCGCAGTGTAAATGTTTTATAAAGTTAACTAAACATGGAAGTTTTTTGGTAGGCATTGAACTTAGTTTCAGCAAAGGAAAAAACAATTTTGATCATATCAGGTTTTCATGTCCATATACATGCTTTTGCATTATTTATAACAGAAATGAACAAACCTTTGGGCTGCGACCAGTTGTATCCCACATATGTATGGACCCATCATCTCCAGCAGTCACCAAAAGGTGTCTGCTAATCCGGGAATAGTCAAGCACTCTCGATACCTGATCATAATTATCCATCCAATAATTAGCATTTAGATGGAAGAGACTCTACCAACCAAATATCAGAAAAGCAGCCCCCAGCTGCACAAACTACATAACCTGCTCATTAGGGTCCTTGAGTTCAGCAGCCCTGGCACCAGAGGCAAGGTTGTGTAAAATAAGATCCCCATTTAAACTGATGGAAGCCAAGTGTTCATCTTTGCAATTGTACATTGCACCCGTAATTGTATCAGTATGACCCCTTAACCATTTAATGCAGCGTTTCCTCTGTAAATCCCATATTCTTACAACTTGACCACTTCCTCCAGAGCATATGTACCTAGATCCCTTGTTGCTAAAGCTGATAGCCAATATAGACTCCTGTAAATAAAAATAAAAGAAATCCAACCAAAACACAATGAACCATGCCATTCTCTTGATCGTGTACCAAAGAAGTAATCACATAAAAAATTGACAACTTGACACAGATTTGTTGAATTGTGGCATGTTTGGAAGTCCCGTGATATCTATTGATTCCCTCATGTTGAAATTGGTCATTGCAGAAAACAACAGCAATCTCACTGAGTTTTGGTAATATTTCAAACATTATCATTTCAAGAGAACGTAGCTTGATCCTATAAACCATCAATTTCCTGCTGGCATCTCCATTTTCTTTAGTATATTCAATTGGGCTAACGAATGTTTACCTTCACATGCCAACTCAAAACACAGAGAGTCCATCCAGTTTCCTAAGGGTGTCCAGATGTGACCTCAAAATGCATGCACATCTAAGCCTGGCAACACATTCTGGATTCTGGCATCTAAATAAATATCTACAGTATCTACCGCATTTTTAGGAACTTAATTATGCCGCCCTGGATGCTGCTCTCAATCCCCACCCCAGAATGACAGATTGAGACGGTATTTTTCTCTCCAATCTTTACCATTGTAAGTAGGGAGCATAAGGACCAAAAAACTTCCTCTCGAAACACGCAAAACTGTGAGCACTCACAAGGACAAAACCATGACAAATCTAGACATCAAACAACTAAATAAGAGAAGCGTTCACCTCAATGTTGTCACCACTATCAGTCCCAGAAACTGGAATGGTCCCCATGCTCTGTCCATTTTTCCGCCACAGAGAGACCTTCCTATCATCTCCAGCACTCGCCACAACCAAATCTGCAAATAAATCACTTCCCCGATTGGATTTTGAGAGAGTCGAGAAATGCAGATATAAAAAATCCGTTTGGTTGATGGGAAAACGCAAAACTCAATGCATCTAAATCCAGATTGGTAGAGTAGAATTTTTTTTGTTTTCTCCATATTCAAAAACCCGATCCCTTTTTTTCCTGCATTTTCCGGGCAACCAAACAGGAGCTGAAGAAGAAAGAAAACAAAGAGTTAGAGACTAACTAGTGTGATTCCACTTCACAGAGTTGACTTGGTGACCGGGAGAAGGGGAGTAGCTCAAGGCGCAAGGATCGCCAGGCTCGACAGAGACGTCAAAGAGCTTAACAGTGTCACCTCCGCTGGCGGCCAAGAGCGCCGTTGACGGATCTGCGAAGTTCATCATGGGCACCTTCGGGTGAGAAATTCTGGAAAGAAGACCTGATTCAAAATTGAGTCATGGGGCGACAAGAAAGAAGTGTATGTTTCTGGAGAAAATTTGGGAAAATTAGGTAAAGGCCGGGGGGAGAGAGAGAGACTGTGGGAGTGTGGAGCCACAAAATTCAAAAGAGGAAGGGTAGAAAGTGGGGGAGTTTATATAGCTACCGTGAATCCTCCCAATAGGGCCACGCTTGTCGATACCCCTACCCGTTACGTTGCTTGGAAATACCGTTTCCACCCCTGGGGATGATCAAGCTTTTCCTGTAGGTAAAAAAAGTTTGGTTGGATGGATTAAAAGGATTTTTTTTTATTTTCTTTCTTAAAAAATGTTATTTTAAAAATATATTATTAAAAACATAAATACAAAAATACGAGACTTTTACCATTTCTTTTCTTTTTCTCTTAACTCGTCTTTTAAAAATATGAACCACGTGAGTTTACTTTCATACAAAAACAAGATGACTTTGTCAGATTTTCAGGATCAACATGATAATTAATAAAACCAAACAGAGGAAGCTTTGTTTAAAATTCTGCTACTTCCCAGACTGGAGATAGAGGTAGAAGCTGCCAAAAAGAGATTCAATTGCCTTGAATATGTCTCCAAGGACTCCAATTTCTTTCAACTTAAAATGAATAGTGCACCAGCAGAATTAGAAATAATCTTAATCCACTCTCCAGAATTGTGGCTGCCCGTCACCATAACACTAAAGTTTTAAAATACAACAAACACCCCACCAGTTGTGATTTCCATTACCTCTTGAACATCAGAATACGTGATCCAATCAAATACAAACAGCTTCATCACTGGAAGAAGACCCACCCACCATGCACCATGCACAACAGGAGGCTTCTTCAGGGTCTGAACGATGCCATTTCTGGCGCCACAGAAAAGAACTGAACTTACTATTGAGTTTCCAGACCAAATATATGTACACAGGCACTGCAATTTTGGTAGTGCAGGAAAAGGTAAAAGAGGATGAGAAAACTTCTGGCCTATGCTACTCCACACAGCATTTGTCCCCATAACTGATATGTTGAGTTCCTTTCCAATCACCCGGTGGATGGGTCATAATTTATAGAATGAAGCATGGTGCTTGCATCTCCTGAAGTTTAGAATAAGTTCTGAAGCTGGTATCTAGCACTTTCATTTCAGCCATTTTGTGAAAGATTTCTACAAGAAAGAAAAGACGAGGGCAGAGCAGTTGAATTCATAGAGAAAATATGCCAAGATAAATAACTACTCAAATACACATAGAATGAGGAATATCAACAGATACATCAGACACTTCCATATTGCTTTAGATATCATCCCACTATTTCTCATGAGTTCTCTCCAGTTGAAAATGAGAGATGACGTTAAGGAATTTTGCATCCCATCTTACCACCCATCAGGATTTGAAGGAAAGACCTCCCCGGTTTTACTGTTATGAGGAAAAAGGAATCTGCAACTTTCTTAATTGCAAACCCTAATTCTCAAACAGAAATAAGAACATACACACAAAAATATGCAAGTGTGGTTTTGCGTGTTTGTGGGAGGAATCTAAAATGGGCAGTGCCCCATGATTTTGAAGGGGCTTCATCACTTCACTGTAAATGATGGGCTTGTTAAGAACATAGCCCTTAACCAAAATTCAAGTTTGGTTTTTCTTTAACCAGAGAACATATATGAAGAACTGAGCCCAAGATGCTTGTGAAGAAGCATGTAGGGTTAGCCTGGTTATGACATTTTTTCCCTTCTGCAGAAAATTCTGCAAAAATCTAACACCAAGCATCATAATTATAACACAGTTCACATCCTACATATAAACGGCATCTTAACTTGCCTGGTGAACATGTGGCTTACTAATAAGATATTTTGGTAATAATTTGTCAATGCTGCATATCAATATAAAACTTGAAAAATAGCCAAAAAAAATTTTTTTTGAGATATCTTGTTCATTCTGAAGAAAATATGTCTCCTTAAAAAATTCTAGCAAGAGAAAGCATCAGTTACCTACACAGGAAAATGGGGAATATTTTTTCTTCATTATGTTAACCCGATTTACATTGTGGGCCCATGTCCTAATTGCTTTTCTTTTAGGAAAATTGGTACTCTAATACATGAAATTCAAAGAGAAAAGTTCACTGATTAGAAGTTTTACATTCTATCACTCAAAGCTCACTAAGAAATCATTCTAATTAAAAAGATTAATCCTTAAGGAATAAGCTCCACATATTTGCAAAGGAAATCCCAAGTTTTTAAAAAATGAGACAGCCTATCTCAATTGAAGCATTGGAAATCCAAAATAAGACGAAAGAAAAATCCTCATTGCAACTTCTAGAAGGGAACGAAGTTCTTGCAGAAGCAATCCTAAATCAAATGCAGTCTTAGTCATTCGGTAACAAACCATCAAGTGAAAGAAAATTGTTTCCAGGAAAACTACTGTACAAACATAACCGAAAGAGTAAGAAATAGGGTTTGAAATTCAAATGCTATTAAATCCATATGTTCCAGGAAGCAACTTGTTCTCCTCCTACATATTAAATTAAAGCCCATATTTCAATATTTATAAAGTAGAGGTAGTCGCATACACGACACACCCATGCCAGCTAAACCATAAATAATTTCAAAAAATGTTGTAGAGAGCATGTCCAGGATTTTTGAGAAGAAAAAGTTTTGACAAGATAGCGTGAAGGCGATCAAGAAGTTGTTAGACACGTTTGAATTGTCATTGAGGGAGAAATTTGGATTGTAATCTCTCTTTTAAGTCATTTTACTTCATTACTCCTGTTCTGCACCTCTTTGTAAATTAAATTATGAGAGAGACCTACAAAATGTTCACTTTAGAATAAAATAGGCATCTAAACTAAGGAAGAAGCTAGTGAATCATGAGGTACCTTAAGAAAAAGGAAGTAACTTTTTTTACTAGGCAAAGATAAATTTATAAGGAGACAGCTAAAAAAAGGGGTGCAATCCAGGTACATAAGAAGTATATAAAGGGTGCAGGAAAGCCGAAAAGAAAAGAACAAACCAGCCCCTCCTATTAACAAAAGCTCAACCAGTCAATGAAATTTAACATAGACAAAGATCCTCCATCAACGGACTTTCTAGACCAGAGGAGAAAGGCACATATGGAGTTTTGTAAGTGCTTAAACCGTTCGTTTCACATCTTCAAAAACTCTTTGGTTTTATCCTGTCAAACAGCCCAAAACAAACACAGGCACAGACCACAACACCTTCCTCCACTTTTTGCTTACAGAATTCCCATCCTGTCTCCATAGGGTCTTTGCTATAGAAAAAGATTCACCCATGTAGTACCAAGAAGAGAGAGAATAAAATCCCACAGGCCCATTGAGAAAAAGTAAGTCATCCAACTCTCTTGTCCGATTCAAACAATCTTGCTTTAAAATGAAGAAATGAATAATTAGTGCATTTTATACAATCTCAAAAAAACGAAGAATCAACAAAGAATACTATGAAGCCAAGCACATGAGAGTACACCAGTAAAAAGGTTGTCACTAATCACAAGTATGTGTTTTAAAATTGCTATTTATAAGAAATCAAACTCCAATATGGTACTTCTACCATGGTATGTCTTGAAGGAACTAATGACTGTAAATTTGGATTCTCATTTCAGGTATTTAAATATAGACAATGACAAACACGAAGCCCAAAATTAACCAACTGGGACAAGTTACCACCAAACAACATCAATACTATGAACATGCACAAGAGGTACACAACCACTACCACTACAACGATAACATGAACACCAAAAGAGGGACCAAATCAATTCATACTGAGCATGACCTTCATAAAATTAGGAGTACTGAAATTGCAGCCATCACATTTTTGTAAACATCACCAATAAAATAAGGAACTAAAACAATTACATTGAGCAAACCTTGGTAAATCTAGGGAGGATTTGTATAGCAGCCATCACATTTTTGTGGACATCAAAATCTTAGGTTTCTTCTCTGCTGGCTTAAGAATTTGGAAAGAGCACATCAAGTCTTCATCTACAATCATCATTGCACCAGCATTATCAAATTCACCACAGTAGTTGGGAGCTGAGAATACGGTAACAAGTTGCCTATCGGCAAAGAATTCATATCCATCCTCCACAACCTAGACCAAAAGAAGAATTTCAGTTTTCAGCATGAGTAAAATAGAACAAGAGAAAACTAAAAATGCCAATAACCTGATGGGCACGACAAACAAGGTCTAAATCATGTTTTGTCAAGAATTCTGACACTTTATCAGGCCCAAAGGTAAATGAGACACCTCTGTCATTCATCCCCCATCCTTTAACATCTCTACCTGGATCTGACCAGAGTAGATCACAAAGCAAACCACTGTCAGGAATAGCAGTTGGACGTGTTAAATTTCTGATTTGATCCAAGTTTGCCAGATCAGGGGAAAGGCCACCATGCATGCACAATATTTTATCATCTATAAGAGCTGCCACTGGAAGGCAGTTAAAACAATCAGTAAAAACCTTCCAAAGTCTCACGTTAAACCGGCGCTTACATTCATCATAAAATCCATATATCCGATTAATAGAAGCACATTCATGATTTCCTCTTAAAAGAAAGAAGTTCTCTGGATATTTAATCTTAAAGGCGAGCAAAAGGCATATTGTTTCCAAGCTTTGCTTGCCACGATCCACATAGTCCCCTAAAAATAGATAATTGGTGTGAGGAGGAAACCCCCCGTATTCAAAAAGCCTTAACAAGTCACTGTATTGCCCATGAATATCACCTGAAACCACCAAGGGCAAATTTACAAGATCAGAAAAATCAATCCAGATAATTATCACAAGAAACTCAAAAAATATATATGACAAATTTCCATCCTACATGCTGCAGAGAGAATGCCAGGCACTAATTATGATTATAAATTTTAAAAAACCAGTTGATTTAGGAGCCGCCACATTGCTTAATGAGGTCAAGCAGGCTCACTACTTAGCTTTGAATCCCAGCTTTTAATTCATCTTTTTGTTTATTTTTGTTCACTTTTCTTATATACATGCATTTTTACTTTTATTTTATAACCGAAGAACCTTCTATGGCCAAGCCCTTAGGACTCTTCATGAGGACCCAAACCTTGGGGTGCTGACCGTCCCACAACAACTAGCACTAAGTAAATTCAAGTATCATCGGTGGCAGAATTCAAACCCATGACCATGTGTCACTTACTAAGATCACACTTTCTAGTGTTTGCCCTGACCAACTGGACTACCCTGGTAGGTTTTCTTATATACATACATCCATATATATGTAAGTATGTATATATGTTACCTTCTATAGATTATCTTTTGGCCTTCTGGATCCTAAATGTTTTAAATGGTCATGCGACAACCGACGGTAGCCTTTTTAGTAGGGACAAAGTCTAGGATAGTAAGGTTTTTAGATCAATCAAAGGGCAAGATTGTATGGTTTCTGCAACCCTAACATCATCTTTAAGAGTACATCAATATCAATTTTTTCATCCCATTATAAAAAAATAAAAATGAATCAGATTATAGAGTTGGTCTTGGGTCTAAGTAAACCCTAAAACTCATCCTTTTGATTCCTAACTTCAATTGCATCTCGACTTCTCACTTACACATACTGTAGCAATAGGACAGCAGACCAAGATTCATTCGGCCGCATCAAATTGGTTAAAAAGTTGCAACCCCAATCCATAGAATGGAGGTGGTGGAGTGATGGTGCAAGACAAAAATAAGGCCAGCCAACAGAGATATTTGAGGTGGGATATATGAATAAAGATTTCTCATGGGTTGTGCAAGCACTTAAAATGATAAGAACGAACAGAGGTCCTTATGGAGATTTCAGAAACCAACTGCATGCCCTAGGACATTCAGAAAAATATTCTTTAAGATGAATGGTTTAAAGGAGAGGAATGTCCTTTCATGATGCTAGAGATGAGATAGCAAAATAAACATGGACTAATACAGTGATCATGCAGGCATTCCATTTGCATAAGGGAGGAATCAAAGTTGAAATTGCCCTGTTTTTCTTTCTTTTTTTTGGCAAAGATGCATGCTGAAGATTATTTGGATTTGGAACAAACCTTAGGTATTTCCATGGTTGAAGAAAGAAAAGTCTTTCTTAAAGCTTAAATTAAAGGATGTTGCACTTCAATGGTGGAAGTTACATAATGTGCTTGACTAGGGTAGTTGAGAAAAATTAGCACATGGGAATATATAAATACAAAGATGTGCAAGTAATTTCTATGGGCGGGTTAAGCAATGGGGTTTAACTACAACTTCTACTAATTAAAGCAAAGAGGTATGTCAATTGCAGAGTACACCTCAAGTTTGAGAATGTCGGTTTATACAAGAGGAATAAACAAACAACATCATGTTACCAAGCAAACTTGAATCCCATTAGAGAGGAACAGTGGCGGTTCAATTTTTCAGTCTAGAAAATGCTCAGTAACATGCAATGCCGCGGAAAAGAGGGCAATAACGTTATGTCAGCAACAAGACCTATGTTTGGACATCTTGATGGTGAACCGCAAAGCTATAGAAGTGCTTTTAAGGTGCTCAGAGTGATCAAACAACCAAACAAAATGTGTAGAGAACAGATATCTTCTATACTAACCCATCAGATGGGTGATACAGTGATACCAGTGCAGGTGTTAAAAGGGGGAGGAAATAGCAAGGATCAGAGGCCAAAAACATTAAACATAAAATTTGTTGGCTCAATCTTCCCACATTGTTAGCAAGACATCATGACATGGATTTCCAGAAACAGTTTCTTGTTTCTTTATTATGTATCGTCATTTTCTAATTATTTCACCAAAAGAAAGAAAACAAAAAATCAAACTCCCAATAAAAGGTATCGTAATCTATAAATTGCAACTCATCATATGCTCCTGACAGCACAGATTCTCTTGTAACAGCCGCAATCTCCCCCGAACCCCCTCGTCTTCTTCTTTACAGAAACGATCCTCTACTTTTTTTAATTAGTTCTTCCATGAATCTAATCGCTATACCCCCAAAACACACAATAACTTTGCACGAAAAATCCGAACATCGGAAACCTAATCGAAACTCACAACCATTGAAACCACACCCACCAAAAAGAAAAAGGGAAAAAAAGAATCGAATCGAATCAAATCAAAACATACCACAAATCTTGATAGGGGCTTCGAGTTCGAGAAGATTGGATTGCTGAAGAAAAATTTCCCTGGATGCAACGCAGAGTTGCTTGATCTCGTTCTCAGAGAGCTGAACCTGCTTGCCGGGCCTGGCCGATCGGACTTCCAAGAGCCGTCGGATTATATCGTCGAGAACGACATCATCCATCCCGTGTGATGCCATTCAACGGCTGTGATTCAAATCACAGCGAAAGAGAGAATGAAGGAGGAAGGAGACCGCAGCAACTTTCTTCTACGGAGCGGAGGTGCCTGCCTCTATGGCTCTATGGCTATATCATCCCTTTGGGTCTCCCAAAACGGCGCCGTTTTGTTGAGTGTCTTGCGGTGACTGGTATGGATTATGGAACTCTCTTTTGGCCTGTCGTACAGGTACAGGGTTTCTTCCCTGATCTGTCGCTTTCTAGTTCAAACTCAAACCATTATGGTCGTAGGCCTTTATAAATAAATATTTATTTATACATATTTACAAATGTAAATATCTTATAAAATAAGGCCCTAATATTCAAATATAATAATAAAGAACCTTTTTTTTTTTTTTTTTTTGTAATATTTAAAGTTTTTTATCTCAATTTTTTATTATCGAAGAAAGTAAATGCTTATCACCAAGTTTGAAAGATCTAGAAAGTAGGCAAGTAGGTTAAGAAAAATTAGTTTTTTTTTTTAATGAAAAGAATTTCAATTTTCGATTAAAAATTATATGAATTTTAGATTAAAGAAAAACTTCATTTTTTTTTTTATCAAACTAATGTTATATTCATCGTTTTTAATGAGTAATACTTATTGATTAATAATTTAAATAAATTTTAAATTAAATTATATTTAACTTATTAATTTAAAACTTATTATTTAATTTTTACTTTAAGTAATAAGATTATTTAATAAAATTAACTTTAAATTATTTTATTCTCATAAATTATAAATAGGATAAAAAAAGTCGAGTAATAATAAAAATTGTGGATTAGTAAAATAAATCGTAAAAATAATTAAATGAAGATGTGGATTAAAAATAAATAAATTATTTTTATTTATTATTTAAAATTATTTTTAACTTTAAATTATATTATTAAATTATTTTAACAAACATATTTAATTTATTTAATAACTTAAATTAAATTATTAAATCACTTTAAATTATTAAATTGATTTAAAAAATAACATAATTTTTCTTTTTTAACAATTTTACTTTTATCTTTAAATCAAAATTTGGAATGTGAAATATCCTTTTTATCCTCTCAATTCTTTATTACTCCGCCCACTCTTTTCGTCTAAGTGTCCAACTCACCCCAATTTCTTTTTATCTTCCTCATTTCATCCTCCTCTATTTAAATTTTTAAAAATAATAAAAATAAACTCCCCTTATTATTATTATTATTTAAAAATATATATATATATATATATATTTAAAAAATAATAATAATAAGGGGAGTAGCATAGCCGCCAGACATGACTACTCTCACTTGCAATAATAGCCATAGCCATCAGCCATGACCACTCCCATTTTGATATTAAAAATAAAATAAAAAATGAAAATTTTTCCAATTTCTATTTAAAAATATTTTTAATTATCCAATATGTAACCAATTTTACACAGAAATATTAAATTAAATTAAATATTAGCAACTTTTTATCCAATTTGATAAAGATGGGTGCACGATCTTTTCCCTATTTTTATACAATTTATTTTTTAAAATTTATATTCTCTATAAAATCTAAATAAAAGTAAACAAAAAATACCACAATAATTTCCCAAAATGAAAGAATAAATTTTAAATACTTACTAAAAAAACCTAAAAATAAAATGAAATGGAAATTTTAAATTAATAGAATTTGAAAAATCACCTTTAAAATTAAAATGATATCCTAAATAAATTATTTTATTTTATTTTTATCATGTTTTTATGTATGTATCTTTTGTGGTATGGTACCTAATAATTATACTTTAGTACCAGAAATTAGCAATAAAAATATTTAATATGATAGATAATAAATAATTGAGAAAATGGGTTTGATTCATTAATATCAAAATATACGAAAAAAAAACTTTAATTTTTTAAATTAGTATTATCTTCATCTATTTTAAAATAATTTAAAATATATATACTTTTTAAATAAATCATATAATTATTTTCTAAAATACATGTTATCAATATCAATAAACAACTTAATCCTTTATGTAAATATTCCTCCCTAGTCATGATTTTACCTCCATTTTTCTTACCAACCATGGAAAAATGTCACCATAGAAAAGGAGCAAACCTAACACGAGAACTAGAAACAATTTGCACAAATTGTTAGAGTGACATTGAGTTATCAGGGTTATAAGCAAAGAGAAATGTTACAAAGCATGCTAAGATTCGGATTTTTGTTTTTCTTTTAGGATTTTCTTAGCTACCAATAATTACTTCAAGAATTTTAGACGAATAAAATTTAAAAATAACAACATGTTAGTTTCTATCTATATCTATATCTCTATCTCCTAAATTGAAGGTGAAACTTATGGAGGAAAAAAAAAATCCCAACTTTTCCTATCGGTGTTTGTTTTTAGAGAAAAAATATTTAAAATAATAATAAGAATAAAAACATATTTAATACAAAGGGAAATATTTACGTGGAAGAGTTAGTTAACGTTGATAACATGACAAATAAAATAGACATTTAAAAAAATAATTATATGACTCATTAAAAAGTGTATGTACTTCAAATTATTTTTAAATAAATAAAGCTAATGTTATTTAAAAAAATTTGGATTCTTTTTCATATATTTTAATATTAATGAATCAAAATTCAATTTTCCCTAAATAATATTATATTTTGTATTAAATTATATTATTTATATTAAATATAATAAATTATTTCATATTTATCAAATATTTTATTAAATTTTAATATTACCTTAAATAATTTATTTAACTCTAATTTAATTTTTGATATATGAATTTAATTACGAATTCTCCAAGATCACAATTAATGAATCATTTGAATCATTTTCCTCTTTAAATTTTGATTTTTCTCTTTTTTTTTTTTTTCAAAATCCTTTTCAAGCCAAATATTAAACCTCCTTAAAAATGACAAAGAAATTTTTAGGACTCAATCCTTAGAAGATTATCTTAATTCTTATTAAAAAAATAATTAAAAATTAAAGCAGTAAATACAAAAATGATTAATAATCTTGATTCAATTTAACATTTTGTTCGATCGGGTCTGATTGTAGTGATCCAGAATGGTACAATTAATTCATAAACAACCAATAATCGTATCGTAAAAATTGGATAAATTCGATTTATGGTCATTGGGGCCTTCTAAAAAATCTACTAAATTCATCAAGTTGTTCTATTTTTTTAATATTTTACCTATCATGTAATGAGAAGTCAAAACTAAATGAATCTATACTTTATCTCATTCCTTTTGAGAAGTGAGATGTGATCTCACAACCCTCATGAGTCATCCTTACACTTTACTAACAAAAAAATTCAAACAATTGTGAACCGATATAAGTGGAGCCACTAAGTTCATTTTACACTTTATTCAAACAAAAGAATCAATTTGTGCGCTTTGTAGTCTGTAAGCTGCCCCACCCACTTTCCATTTAGGCTCTCACTCTCTGACACATACGTTTTCCTGTTGATGAGCGTAACGTAGAGAGTTTCCAGGGCGGCATCTTTATTCCATTCATCTCTTTCCCAATAAGGCATGGGATTCCAATTCGTCGGATCTCCCCACCAAATCATATTAACAAACAAAATTGGCATTCCCACTTCCACTTTATAATAAAAAAATATTATATTGATTTTTGTTTTTTTCTTTTTTAACTATTTTGATAAAATATGGTGAGGGTGAATCTTAATGATGAACTATATCTAGATGGAGTGAATTTGATGTTTTTATACAAATTCGAAAAGTTGCCCGACACATTATCTTTCTTTAGATTTTTTCACGCTTTATATTCTTATCTTCTAACGAGTCTTTAACAATAAAATAATTTTTTCTTATAAGCGTAGATGCGACAAATTATATATAAATGTTTCAATACTCCTTGATACATATTCAGAAAAACAATTTCCTCTTTAACATATTTTCAATTACTTCGTATCTTTATCAAATTGAATAAAAAATTATTTAAGATATTTAAAAGAAAATCACATATATTTGAGTTTAGCTTTTTATCCATCCAATATATATGCTCAAGTAACAAACAATATCAATAATTAGATATAACTAAAAGAGTATGATGAGTCGGAGACAATGATATCAAGTTTTTACATGAAAAATCTTTAAAAATATTAAAAAAAAAAAAAAAAACACAGGCTTATAGGTGGTCCAAAATGTCCATTATGAAGAACGAAAACTGAATACAAGATTTCTTATAACTTAAAGTTTACTTATCCTTTGCGGACCACTTGACTAGCACATTTTCTCTTCTAATTTACCTTATTCTTTTGGAGCACATTTGGAATTCACATCAAATTCGATTTTAGCCTTTTATTGAATCCTCATGAGAAGAAAATGATGTTGAGATATTAGGAATGTTTTCCTTATATCATTCTTTCCTTGTATCATTTAGTGTTGAGATATTAGGAATGCTTAGATATTAGGAAAGTTGATATATTAGGAATATTAAGATATTATGAATATTGAGATATTAGGAATATTGAGATATTATGAATATTGAGCTATTAGGAATATTGAGATATTAGGAAAGTTGAGATATTAGGATATTAGTTGTTATTTCCTTATATCAGTTTTTCCTTATATCATTCTTTTCCATTCTTAGAATGATGATTACCCTCTATATATACTCTGTACATGAACGAATGAAAGAATGAATGAAAAAACTATCATTTATCAATTTGAAGATGGTATCAGAGCCATGGAATTGAAATCCTGGATATTTTGTCACTATGGTAGTCCGACAGCGATCAACCATCCTAAGACAAGCCTTAATATTGATAAGTTAACCTTCAAATGCACTCACTGCAATAAGACTGATCCCACCAGTCTGGATATCCCACAATTTCAAAGCAACGACTCTTGGTATGATCAGGAAAATAATGAGGAACCGAGGGTTTGAACCATGGACCTTTAGATCATGTTTAGGCTATCACCACTTTGTTATTAATGATAATAATCGTGATCAACGGAAGAAGGATTCCAAGAAAACCTCGACTGCAACTGTTGCTAAAATAAAAACAAAGGCTAATGTTGTTGAGAAAACTTTTGCATTGGTAACCGCTACAGATCATGGTGGTAAGTTTTTAAATACTTTTACACCTGTTATTAATAGTGCATGGATAATTGATTTTGGTGCTACAGATCATATGACTTTTGATTCTAAACAGATTTCACCCCTTAGACATTTCTCACAAAAAATTGTTTTCACAGCCAATGGTAACACAACCCCAGTCATTGGGGAAAGATCCTTAACTCTTACTGATAATTTGAATTTGAATTCTGTTTTAGTTGTTCCATCTTTAGATTACAATTTTTTGTCAGTTTCTTAAATCACTGCAGCCTTATCTTATATTGTCATTTTTTGGCCTGAATTTTGTGTGATTAAGGACATCCAAACAAGACAGACGATTGGTTGTGGTATTAAGCAGGGAAAACTCTATTACTTGGACTTACAGTCAAAGGATTCAAATAAGTTGCAACAAGCCTTGATGGCAGATGGATCTGAGGAGGAGAAGAAAAATTTTGAAATTTGGTTGTGGCATCGATGTTTGGGACATGCTTCCTTTGGTTATTTAAAAAAATTGTTTCCTTATTTGTTTGCAAAGAGTGATATTTCTGGTTTCCGTTGTGATATTTGTGAATTGGCTAAAAGCCATCGTGCTTCGTTTCCGTTAATTTTGAATAAAAGTTCGCTTCCTTTTATGGTTATACATTTTGATGTTTGAGGTCCATCCAAAGTCCCAACTTTGAGTAGCTCATGTTGGTTTGTTACTTTTATTCATGATTGTACAAGAATGACATGGTTATACTTGATGAAGACCAAAGATGAAGTGAACTTGTTGTTTCAAAATTTTCATAAAATGATTGAAACTCAGTACAATGCAAAGGTTCGGGTTTTACGTAGTAATAATGGTGGAGAATATCAGAGTTCTAATATTCAAAAGTATTTGGAAGAACATGGTATCATTCATCATACTACTTGTTTCAATACACCCTAGCAAAATGGAGTCGCTGAACGGAAAAATCGACACTTGTTACAGGTTATTCGTGCTTCCTTGATAGCAGCAAAAATACCGATATCTTATTGGGGAGAAGCAATCACATCTGCTGCATACTTGATCAATCGGGTACCTTCTAGCTCAATTAACTTCCAAACACCTCTCCAAGCTCTTATTAATGTTGTAGTTGCCCCAACCGTCCCAAATCTACCTCCTCGTGTTTTTGGTTGTGTGACATTTGTGCATCTACACAAACACCAACGCACCAAGTTAACTTCCCATGCATTGCAATGTGTGTTTGTTGGATATGCATTGCACAAAAAAGGATATCGATGTTATCATCCTCCAACTCGACGAATGTTTATTACAATGGATGTGGTGTTTCATGAAGATTCGATGTATTTTTCATTCGAGTCTGAACTTCAGGGGGAGTACCATAAGGAAATTCAGACTCTTGATTATGATTATCATATCTCTGAGGAGGATGAATCTGGACAATCTGAACTAGTGAACCAGGAAGCGGGTGAGTTGGATATGAGTGGTCAACAATTTGGGTCCGAAGATGTCTTCACTGAAATACCAAACCAATCGTCGTCTGCTGAGGGTGTTCTTAATTTGGAACCTGATCTATTCATGAAACGGTTACCACACCGTCATAATAGAGGTATTCCTAAACCCACATATGAACCTGAATTGTCTACCAAAGTCAAATATCCCATGAGCTACTATGTGTCTAACCATCGTTTGTCTGAATCAAATAAGTCATTTGTAAATCAATTATCTACTGTAACTATTTCTAACAGTGTGCAGGAAGCCTTAGCTGATCCAAGGTGGAAAGCAGCCATGAATGAAGAGATGAAATCATTGCAGAAAAATGAAACACGGGAACTCGTAAAATGTCCACTAGGAAAGAAGCCAATTGGGTGTTGTTAGATCTATACCGTGAAGTACAAGGCATATGGTAGTATTGAACGATTTAAAGCAAGACTGGTAGCAAAAGGGTACACTCAAACTTATGGAATTGACTACACATAGACATTTGCACCTGTAGCTAAGATCAACACAGTTCGAGTATTACTGTTTTTAGCTGCAAACCTAGATTGGCTATTACAACAGTTCGATGTGAAAAATGTATTTCTGCATAACGAGTTATCTGAAGAAGTATATATGGATCTTCCACCAGGATGCATGGTGTCAGAAAAGCAATGTTAGAAGGTGTGCAAATTGAAGAAGTCATTATATGGGTTAAAGCAATCCCCGAGAGCATGGTTTGGAAGGTTCACAAAATCAATGAGAGATTTTGGCTATCGTCAAAGTAATTCAAATCACACTTTGTTCCTGAAAAAACAACATGGTAAGATCACGACACTTATCGTATATGTGGATGACATGGTAGTTATAGGAAATGATCCTGAAGAAAAAAAAAACTTTGCAAAATTATCTATTTAGAGAATTCGAAATGAAAGATCTAAGTCTTCTGAAATACTTTCTTGGGATTGAAGTTTCTCGATCAAGTGAAGGAATTTTTATGTCTCAAAGAAAGTATGTCTTAAATCTTTTATAGGAGACTGGAATGTCGGGATGTCAACCTGTTAATACACCAATAGATGAAGGTTTGAAATTGTGTGTTGAGCCTAATCAAGTATCAACCGATAAGGGAAGATATCAGAGACTTGTGGGGAGATTAATGTACTTAGCTCATACAAGACCAGATCTTGCTTATGCATTGAGTGCAGTGAGTCAACACATGCATAATCCTAGAGACCAACATATGAATGTAGTCATGCGTATTTTGGGGTATTTGAAGAATGCTCCTGGGAAGGGAATTTTGTTCGCTAAAATTGTTGATCATCAGAGTATAGAAGTATATACTGATGCTGATTGGGCCGGTGCAGTGGATGATAGGCGATCTACATCTGGTTACTTTACCTTTGTAGGTGGTAATCTTGTGACATGGAAAAGTAAGAAGCAGAATGTCGTCGCTTGTTCAAGTGCAGAAGCGGAATTTAGAGGTATGACTCTAGGACTTTGTGAGGCATGATAACTAAGACTCCTCTTACAGGACTTAGGTTACCTATCTAGGCAACCAATCCGATTGTTTTGTGATAATAAAGCCGCATGTGACATTGCTCATAATCCAGTACAACATGATCGTATAAAGCATGTCGAGGTGGATAGATTCTTCATTAAGGAAAAGTTGGATGATAAGATTGTGGAATTGCCTAAGATTCGATCAGAAGATCAATTGGCCGATATCCTCACCAAAGCTGTCTCAAGTCAAGTGTTCTCAAAATTTTTAGACAAGTTGGGCATGTGTGACATCTATGCACCAACTTGAGGGGGGGTGTTGAGATATTAGGAATGATTTCCTTATATCATTCTTTCCTTGTATCATTTAGTGTTGAGATATTAGGAATGCTTAGATATTAGGAAAGTTGAGATATTAGGAATATTGAGATATTATGAATATTGAGATATTAGAAATATTGAGATATCAGGAAAGTTGAGATATTAAGAATATTGAGATATTAGGAATATTGAGATATTAGGAATATTGAGATATTAGGATATTAATTGTTATTTCCTTATATTATTATTTCCTTGTATCATTCTTTCTCATTCTTAGAATGATGATTACCCTTTATATATACTCTGTACATGAACGAATGAAAGAATGAAAGAATGAATGAAAAAACTATCATTTATAAATTTGAAGAAATGAGTTTTTACTCAAATTCAAACAAATGAGAAAATGAAATATGAATGTAATAGAATAATTAACCCATTTTTAAGAAAATTCAATGGAAAAACGATTTGGAAATCAATGAGAAAAATAATTTTCCCGGAGACCAAACACCCTTGAATTGGATTTAAGAAAAAAAGTTGAAGAGAATGAAAAATTGTTGTTGGTGTCTCTCATGCCCTAAATTTGAAGTATTTTTTTTTTAAATGAAGGGAACCCTTGATCTAGTGGCTCAAAAAATATCCAACAAAAAAATTAAATTGATCTTGCCCTAATTTGGATCATTCCTGAAACAAAACGCATAAACACATAGTTAAAAAACTGCTATTCTAGCCTCCTCAACTCTCTAAAAATAAATAATTCAAGAAAGACAATAATTTGAAAAACATAGTTGATTCAATTTAATCCACTAACAACCTCTGCATACCTTGGACTGTAAGCAATTTCTACATCTTGATATTTATTATACAAATACTTCAAGAAAAGATTAAGAAAACCTAAGTTATGAGACACTTAGAAATTTTTGGCTAAAATTGCTAATCAAATTAAACACTCAAATGTCTTAATTTGAGTTTTCTTTAATTTGTTGGTTAAAATTAAGGTAGTATTTTTTTTGTTTTAAATTTAAATAAAACTTAATTTATAGGTCAAAATAGTACTTATTATTATTATTATTTTGCTTTTTTAACTTATCACTTTTTCTAATATAAATTTAAAGTAAAAAAAAAAAAAACACTTTTAGATTTAAGGCAACTTGCTTTAAAATTTAAGTGATGGATACCTTAATATTTTTTTTTAACAATTTATTTTGAAAAAGTTGAGCAGTGTGCAAGATTCTAGTAAGAGAATATGAGGGGAAAAAAATTAATGGTTGGAAAAAAAAAACTATTTTATATTCAAGCAAAATAGTTAATTTTAAGCTACTATTGTTTGTAAATTAATTTTAACTTTTAATTAAATTATTGAATTATTTTATCGAATATATTTAATATGCTTAAATATTTTAAATTGAGTTATTAAATCAACTATGCTATGTAACACTTTAATCTCAACTTTATTAAAATTGTTGATCTAAAATTTATCTTAATTATTATGTTGAGTATTAAGATTATTTAGCATAACAAAACTTATTAAAACTGACATATTTACCCTCATACTAATACTAAATAACACGTTAATGAGAGATAAATTAGCAATGAAGAAAATTATTTAGATTGACTTTTGATCTTAATAAAAATTTATTTAGATTAGCTTTTGTAATTAATAAGAGACTATGTTTTGTTTGGCTAATTTTGTAGAAGAAGGCTATGACTAAAAAATTGTTCCTTCTAGCTTTATTTTAGCTTATTGAATAAATTATTTAATATTTAACAAAAATTTTATAGTAGGAATATATCTTTTAATAATTATTATTTTAGTTTTGGTCAATATAGTTACAAATTTGCTAGTGGGAGGTTCACTTAGAGGCAAAAGGTGCTAAAAGTGTGTTTGTAAATGATTTTAGAAAAAGTTTATCATATTTCTAATACTTGAATGATAAAAATTTTGAAGTGTTAGATATGTTAAAAACATTTTTTAAAATCACTACAAAATGAACTCTAAGAGTATGTTTGGTAGTGATTTTAGGAAACACTTTTAATTTTTTTAATACTTAATTTTTTTTATTTTTTAAGTATAATAAATGTTATAAACACTTTCTAAAATGATTATCAAACGCATTCTAAGTATGTAATATTAAGATTGCCTTATCTAACCCAATAATATAAAAGTCATGATATATTCTTATGTACAATTATTTTTCACTACTAGTGGTTTTTTGCCTACATGCTACATTATTAAAATTTAATGAATAAATAATTTCAAAAAAATATGTTAAAAAACATGTTCTTTCTTAAAAAGGTTTTGTTTTCTTCAAAATAAAAATTATTTTTCTAACTTATAGAAAATAAATTTTTAAAAATTAATTTTAGAAAATAGACTATTTTTGAAACCAAATTTGAGATATTTTTAAAATTTTGTTACCTTATTTTTCACAAAAAAATAAACGAATAATACTTTGAAAATTGTTATATTGTATATAAATTTATGGTAGCTTCACCGAGAATAGGATGAGAAAATTATTTTTCATGTTTGAATTTATACATAAAATTTTGTTCATAAAATTAATTGATATTTTTTTAATGACTATATATTTTTTTGAAAATTTAAGACCCTGTTTAAAAAATATTTTTTAACTCGGGAAACACATTTAACAAACTTTAAAAAAAAATTAATTTTTTGAAAAATATTTAACGTGTTTCTATTTTTTTAATATAACATTTAGAAATAATAATTGAAATTTTGAAAAAAAAAATTAATTTTTTTTCATATTTGAGTTTTCAAATATAATTTTATTTTTAAAAAACAATTAAGAATTGTTTTTAAAAACATCCCCAACACAAATGAAGATGTCAAGTCATAAGGCAAGGGTTGCATGTTTATTAGACTTTTTCTACTTGTCCAATTAAAAAATTCAAATATCATACATTAAATTAATAATACTAAGGCCATGAGATGGGGTTACCTTTCAAGATAATGCTATTTTATAGACAATACTCATTATATTTTTCAAATGCTTTCATCTTGTATCGTTGAATTTATAATAAGACTAAAGCCTTGTTTGTTTTCTTTAAGTATTCAAATTTAATTAAATTAATCTAATAAATTTGAAGAGGGAACCAATCAATTTGGTTGGGTTGAAATTGATTAAAGAATCAATTATTTTAGTCAATTTAAGATAAAATCCGAAATATTTAAAATTATACGTACAAATTTGAAGTCATCAATGATTCAAATATATATATAAAATTATTGATGTAATTAGGTTTATTTAGAGGTGTAAATAAGGTTGGTTTGATAAATTGTTGCGTAACAATGGAAATATAATCAATAGTGAAAAGTTTAACTAAACCAAACCTTTTAAAATTGATTTAGTTTGACTTTTGTACATCGGTTTCAATCCAGCTTAATTACTTCTTTTAGTCTTTAATCCGGTTATAGATTTGTATTTAGTTTGAGCCTAAAGCTCTTTAATTTGAGTTTATATTAAATCCTAATTCTAATTTATTTTTAAATATTAATTGAAATAAGCTTGGACTTTATGTTAAAAATATATTAAATGCATTTATAATTAAATTGACCATAACATAAAAACAACGGATTACCTTGATAAAATTTAATATAAAAAAAACTTATCAATATCAAATAATTATATATAAATTTAAAATGTTGATTTAATTCGATTTTTATTGATGAAGAAACAAGAAAATCGAAAAATGAACCAATAAGGATTAGTTTTCAAAATTTTTAAATCAAAGTGACATGTTTTATTATTGAAAATCGAACCAATATAATTAGCATTAATTGGTTTGAATCAATTGATTGATTTTATTTTTTCCATTTTAGTTATAGGTCCATCAACAAATGTTGGACTGTAAATGAAAGTGAAAGGGTCTAATGGTCTACCCTTCACTTCTATTCCATTTCTTGTACCAAACAGCAACCAAACGGGGCCTAAATTTTTGATCAACCTATCATTATACAAATAAACAATATAATAATAGTGTGGGGAGAGGTTCGGGAAGGGAATAATGTCACCGTCCGCACTCGATTTATGAAATTTTCTTGTCGTGGGCAAATTAGGGGGTGGAGTATAAAAAGGAGTTCTTTAGGGGCAGTCGAGAGGAATTAAGAAATAGGAGGGGGAGGTGATGGCAAAGACTGAAAATCCAGGGAATATAAAGGGCAGTTAGAAACTGAATTGTGCTTTCCCGGCAAAATTCCTTTGAAAAATAAAAAGAAGGAAGAAAAAAATGAGAGGGCATGAAAGCCAATATTCCTCCACATTTGCTCGCCGTCCAACACCACTTTTGCTCTGTGCATCCGCCTCACCAGATTCCCACTTTTTTTTCTCCTCCTCCGATCTCTTTCTCACCTTTTCCTTTCTTTCTTTCTTTCTCTCATCCTTTCCCAAGCCAAGAATCTCTCTCCCTATACACTTCCCTTTCTCGCTTTTAACGATGCCTTGTTCTCCCTCTCTCTACTCCTTTTTTCTTCTTCCTTCTTCCCTCTTCTTTTCTTCTCTCTCTCCGTCCTTTTCATTCACTCCCCGCCCCCCTTTTCGGTCGAAGCTCCGGCAATCTCTATACATAGCTTCCCACTTTCATGGCTTCTTCAGGCGTCAACCACCTCTCTCAGCCTTGCATATATGGTGACTGATTAAATGCTTCCATCAATCCCTGTTCACTCTTTGATCGTTTTCCCTTCTAGGTTGTCGCTATTCTGTGATATTTGATCTGGGTGTTGATGGTGAATGGTGTTGAAGCAGGGCAGCTTGCTTCTTCTTATGCGGAGCGGAAGTCCAGGTTCATGAAATGGCTGAGTAAGCTTTTCAAGAGTGGGGGGTCGGGTCGTGGAGTTATTGGTGGACAGCATCCCCAGTTTCTCGGAGACGAAAACATGGTTTGGCGAGTACCCCCGAGATCCTTGGTGATTGCGCTTTTCTCTTCTTTATATGACTACGGTTATTGTTTATGATGTTGCTTCAATTGTGTGTCCAACATCATCATCTCTGTTTTAATCTCTATGAGTGAATCAATTCGTCGATGGCAATGTGCAACCATGATGGAAAATCTGCTTTCATTGAATCTTGTGCTTTGTTTTTTGAAAAAAAATAAATTTGGGCATATGTGTGAGTCTGTGTTTTATAGATACGAAACGAAGGTGACTTTTTTCATGATACACGTAAGTTCATGCACTCCAGCATGTGGATATATGGAAATGGTAAAGCATATGAATGTGGAGTTAAAAGGTGGAACACGAGTCCTTAAACTCGATTTCCAGTCATGTTGAGTTGAGCTTCTGTCTTATGTTTCTTGCTTAGCTAATAAGAAAGGTGTTTAGCATGTTCAAGCTGCCATCTTCTGTTGCTTGCTTGGCTAATAAGAAAGGTGCTTTAACAAGTTGTTTCAATGCCATCAGGATGGTCGTCCTAGAAGTGATAAAGAGAAAGAGGATTTAGACCATGCAATTGCACTTTCGCTAGCTGAAGATTTGAAGAGGCCAAAGGGTATGCTTTTAATATATAAGATACATGGAAAGGTTATTCTTTTGTCACACTTATCCATTTTTAGATAACTACCTCTATGTGTAACAGTATCCATTAGAGCTTTGGATTTTCTCCCGGTTGTAATTGATAATAAGTTTTTGGATTTCTCCAGGATATGGATGGGGTTCAGACACTGATGAAGATCTTTCTAGGTCACTGCATGATAGCCTGAATACATCCTCCTATCCTCCTTATGCTCCTACACCATATTATCCAAGTGGGTATAGGTAAAATTTTAAACATGTGCTGGGCTGGGCCATGTGGCTCAGGAATGCCAAACCTCAGTTATTTTGTTCTGGCTCGGTAGTTTGGAGAACTTTGTGATAGGCTGCTATTTTTCATACCTTCAAATATGCACTTAATTATATTTTTAAATTAACTTTAAGGAATTAATTAATGGAGACATGTCCATTTCATGTTCCTTTTTTTATAAATGTGAATGTTGTATGTATATGGCAGTAACTCTTGCACAAACTAATATGAGAATTAACATTCATGATGCTATGAAACTGTATTTAATCACTTAGATTTAATAATCATTACAGTAAGTTGCATGCTTCATTTGACTTCTTTAGTTCACTCACCCAAGAAGCTGAACCAATTAGCATCCCTTTTGTCACTCGGGTAATGAAATCGTTTTGGTATGCAGCCAATATATTTGGCCGTTAATCAAGATTTGTCGATGAGGATGATCTAGGCTATAAATGGTGTGCTTGTAAGCTCATTTTGTTGTAGTTGCTGCAGGTCTTTCCTATCCCCATTTAACTATTTCAACAATAAAAGAATCAACTGCAAGTTTGAATGCAACAAATTTTCTAACCTTGAATTCTATTATTGATGTGTGTATATGGCTGTTATTTGCAGAGTATGTGGAGCATGCAAACAGGATATAGGGTTTGGAAATTATTTAGGATGCATGGGAACTTTTTTTCATCCAGAGTGCTTTCGCTGTCGCTCTTGTGGTTACCCAATTACTGAGCATGAGGTATTTGTTCTTCTTGGATTTTTGAATATTTAATTACCTATAATTTATTTCTCTTTTCTAAATTAATTTTGGATTTATGCCTTTCTTTTTCCTTTAATTCTTGATGCATCAATTAAATTAAGCTAATATCAAAAGTTTAAGTTAAGGACAACAATTGAAGTGTTGGAAAAAGTACAAAGAATATTTTTTATATGTGTAGAAACAGCCAGCAAATTCCAGATACAAGGCTCAATGAGCTAACGATATCTTTGAGACAAATTCATGGCCCAACCATCACCAAGATACAATGAACCTAGAACCCCTGGTGTTGCTTGCACGATGTGCATGGCCCACAAACAGCCTGAAGTTTAAAAGGAATACAAAGAAGTGTTATGCCACAAAAACTAGAATGTAAAGGACTGTTATAACATGAAAACTAGAATACAAAGGACTATTTTCTAGATACCCAAAGAACCGAAGAATTACATAAATTATAAATGGCCTAGACAATAGCTCTTTATATAGATGTAGAAAAGGAGCAAAAAGATACCCTCTCATGGTTCCAAAGATGTATCTCTAATGAGAGTTACATCCTTTAAACACATTCACTTGATTAGTCATACCTTGGCATAACCATGCCTACTCATCACAAGTTCTCTCTTGGAAGAGATATGACTATTCATAATAAGTCACCTTTTTCATAAAAGTAGTACTACACAAACTATATAATTAACTTTGTCTAATCCCTTCTTATATTAGCTCTTACTGGTTTTTCCTGTCGATTCTAGTTTTCTTTGTCAGGGAGGGATGCATACCACAAGTCCTGTTTCAAAGAGTTGACTCATCCCAAATGTGAAGTTTGCCACCAATTTGTAAGAAAACATCACTGTTGGCATTTTGAACTTTATTGCTTGTTTTGTTCTCTATTAAGCCAGTTTGTTAGTGTTTCTATTAATTTTGATTGTCTTTCACTAACATCATGCATCATTAACATATTTATTTGGGGCATCATTCTTGATGCCTTTCCCCCGAATTTGGTTTGCTCACTTAAGCAGGGCATACTAGAAAGTTTTACACTGTTTTTGTTTTCAATGTTGGTCCTGCTTGAAGTGAAAGAGATTTATGATAGTTCAATCTATCTTCAAAGTTCATTCATAACTTGGAAATTCTTTTCATCACATCCAGTCAAAAATCATTGAAGCTTCTGAAAATAGCTTGGTATCAGGATGAAAATTTCTTAAAATTTGATATCTTCCACATTGATTTTTTTTTTTTTTCAGTCTGTAAGAATGATTTAGATAAATATGAAACATATTTTCTCCTTTTAAATATGTTTGATCATAACATTCTGTTATGAATATAGGGAGTATGCAAAAGAGCTGCTTAACTCATTATAATGTTAAATAACAGAACAACTATCTAGCTGAGTTCATGTTACTTTGGGTCCTTAGTTTACAGTTCTTAAGAATTATTTTGTAATCTCATATTGACATTTGTAATTTAAAAAAATTTCAGATCCCAACAAATGGTGCTGGTTTAATTGAGTACAGGTGCCACCCCTTTTGGTCCCAGAAATATTGCCCATCGCATGAGCATGATAATGTAGCTCGTTGCTGTAGCTGTGAACGCTTGGAGGTACGATCTAGACTTGTGAAAGAGGCTTTTATTTTAATCATGTTATGCACAAAAATGTTTTTGTAGACAAAGTACCATAAGTGTGAAATCAAATTGTTCTGCTTAGAGTGGTTGTGGTTGTGGTTGATGTCATTTTTTCCCCTCCTGAAGTCTTGGAATGCGAGATACATATCCTTGGGAGATGGACGGAGTTTATGCTTAGAGTGCATGGAATCAGCTATAATGGATACCGGTGATTGCCATTCCCTTTACCATGCAATCAGGGATTTTTTTGAAGGGATGAACATGAAACTAGATCAGGAAATTCCCATGCTTCTGGTTGAAAGACAAGCCCTTAATGAAGCTATTGTAGGAGAGAAGAATGTAAACCATTATCTCTTGCTCTGTTTTTTAAGCATTTGATTTGTGGAATTACTCTAATTCAGGACATGTTCTTCCCAGGGACACCACCACTTGCCAGAGACGAGGGGTTTGTGCCTCTCTGAAGAGCAAACTGTTAAAAGTGTATGATATTTGAATACTACACAATTTTCCTTTGCTTATACTGAATTCTAAAATGTCTTATGACTATAGTACTAAATGTTTATTGCTTGTTCGTGTTTGTTTGTTTGATTATCTGTTTATGCATTTCTTTTTTTAACAGATCCAAGTACTTAGAAGGCCCAGACTTGCAGGACAGCGACTAGTAGGAATGAGATCACAACCTCAAAAGCTGACTCGAAAATGTGAAGTTACAGCTATTCTTGTACTGTATGGCCTACCAAGGTACTGTCCTAAAAGTTTTGACCAAGTTTTTCCCCTCTCAACTCTTTTAGGGGTGGGGCATTGCAGTTTCCCTCCTTTTTATGCCTGTAATTCCTTTGCTTGTTTAATTTTCATATTTCATCCCTAAACAGCCATATAATGGCACCCAAAATATCAAAGGAGTGGTAACTGAGTACCCACTAATATAGGAGGGGACTCTGCATTCTGACTCTTGGACTAAAGTGCTAAAAAGTAATAAAGAAAAATCACGAAATCCTCCCATTAAAAGTGATGTGGTGTGCTATGGTAGGTGGCTAAGAGCTTTGGTTGTGAAACACTTAAATCATAAACATATAGATTTTAATGCTAGATGGATTTCATTGCTAGATGTTGAGGATTCTTCAGGACTAAAAATTAACTTGAACAAAAGCTAACTAATTTCTATAGGGGAAGTCCCTAATGTGGGGGAGATAGCATCAGTGTTGGGTTGTGGAGTAGGAAAACTGCCTGTCACTTACTTGGCCCTGCTCCTCAATGCTCCCTTCAAGGCTTCAGCTGCTTGGGATGTGGTGGAGAGGTTCTCAAAGGACTAGCTCTACAAAAAAGGCAATACCTCTCCAAAGGAAGGAGATTCACTTTGCTATAGATGGTACTCTTAGGAGTTTAGTAATTTATTTCATGTCCCTTTTTGTCATTCCCAAATTGGTGGCTCCAAGACTAGAAAATTCAAAAGGATATCCTATAGAGAGGAGGGGCTCCCGAGAAAAAGCCCCGTCTAATGAAATAGTTGTCAATTTGTCCATTCTCAATAAAGCCCTATTGGGTAAATGGTGTTGGAGAGGGATATGCTTTGGAGAAAGGTCATAATGTGAAAGTTTGGAAAAGAGCTAGGAGGTTCGTCCTCTTGGGTAGGGAAGGAAGGCTAAGGTGTAGGCTTGTGGACATCGATAAGAAAAGGATGGGGAGTTTTTAATGCCAAAAAAAGATTTGAGGTGGGCCATTGGGAGAAGAATATAATTTTAGCATGATGTGTGGTGTGGTGATGTTCCCTTAAAAGACTTTTTTCCTTCTCTATTCTCTTTTGCAACTTCCAAGGAGGTATGGGTGGATGATGTTCGAGCCCGTGTTTCTTAAGACATTTTCAAGATTTGAAGATAGATAATGTTGAGGAATTTCTTCAAAAGCTATACATGTTAGGAAGAAGTAGCAGAAAGGAGGATAAAATGGTATGGAAGGCTAGCAAAAGTGGGGAATTCTTGGTGAAGTCTTTCCATTCCCCCTTGGAGCTAGAGGGTGGAGTGTCTTTCCCCTGAGAGATAGTGTGAGGCTCTTGGGCTCCTACCAAAGTGGGTTTTTTTTCGATTGGGAAGTGGCTTAGGGAAGTATTCTAACCATGGACCAACTTAAAAGGACAGGATGGTTTCATTGGGTTATCGTCGCATGTGCAAAAATGCAAAAGAATCAATAGACCATCTCCTCATCCATTGTGAGAAAGCTAGGGGCTGTGGCACTTTCTATTCACTTTATTTGGGATTTTGTGGGTTCTCTCATGTTCGATGAAGGATTTGTTAATGGATTGGAATGAGAGCTTTGTGGGCAACAAGAGAAGAAAGGGTTGGAGATCAGCTCCATTTTGCCTTTTCTAGACAGTTCAAAAGGAATGCAATGGAAAAGTGTTTGAAGGGGTGCAATGAACTAACCAATCTCTTAGGACTCCCTTATATCTTAATCCATACATGTGATCTTATGGGTGTCTTCTAGTTGATGGTCAAGCTGATCCACTATCAAGGTTTTATTTGGTTGTACTCCAAGACTACATGGGAATTGTGGTTGTAGGTTGTTTCCTTTTGTTCTCGCATGTATACTTCCTATGTATTGTGTTTGCCTCTTTCTGATCAGCACGTTTAATTTATATATATATGGAAAAGGTGATTATGTGATTATATATATATATATATAGAAAAGGTGATTATGTGAGATGATCACAGAAATTCTGTTAGGAGTTGGAACTACTAAAATGTCCTAAAGTGCAACATTTAGAGAATATGGAGCTTTTGTCTCTCATTTTTCATATATATTTAGCTTTCATTGATAGTTCACTCTGTTCTCTCTTCAATTTGTACATTCTCCTTGAGGCACCCTAAATTGATAAACCTTAATACTTTCAGGAGAAGATAAATGTATTATTGACAATATTTCTCCGACTAGGCATTATTGGGTGTCAAAAATCAACCTAAATAACAGTCCTCTCTCTCTCTAATCCTTTTTCGCTTGTTAAAGATGTTATCTTATCAAATAGACAAGTAAAACAATACACAATCAAATAAGCCTTGTTGGATATCTTGTTATGCTGATCAAATATATACAATGCAATGCAATGTATCTATCCTCTGTTTGAAGAACCAATTCTTGTCAGAAGTTTGAAAACTCTTACCATTATGAAATCCCTGCTGGATGCAGGTTACTGACAGGAGCTATTCTTGCTCATGAACTGATGCATGGGTGGCTACGCCTTAAAGGTACAACACTGACTCAATCTTTTCCTCAAGGGCATCTTCACAAGAAATGCCAATGTTTTCTTGTATTAATTTTGCAGGCTTCCGAAATCTTAGTCCTGAGGTAGAGGAAGGTATCTGTCAGGTGCTCTCATACATGTGGCTGGAGTCAGAAGTAATGCCTGGATTTAATAGAAATATGGCATCCACATCATCAGGAGCAGCTTCCTCCTCCTCATCTTCTTCTAAAAAGGGTGGAAAATCAGAAGTAGAGAAGAAGCTGGGAGAGTTTTTCATGCACCAGATTGCACATGATGTATCCCCAGCATACGGAGAAGGATTCAGGGCGGCCAATGCTGCAGTGAATAAGTTTGGTTTGCGCATCACTCTTGACCACATTCGCTTAACAGGAAGCTTCCCTCTGTAATCATAGGAATAGCAATTCATCTGTATGGGTTGATCTCCCTCATCACAGGGTCCTTGGCTGGATGAATTGACCCAGTCTTGGAAGCTTGGAGCAGCTCCCCCCTTAATTTTTGTGGGGCCTTGTGAGATGCTTTCAGAAATGGCATTTCCAAATGCAATAATATGTATTTCTTTACTTATAATAAACCTAGGAGTGATTCTAATGTTCATTATTTGCAGTAATCTCCTTGGTTTCATTGTCTTGTACTCAAATTCAAGTTCCTGGAAATGAAAGGAAAAATTGAAGTAAAATAGACCCAAATAATTATTATTTTTTCCTTTTTCTCCCTTTATTTATTTATTTATTTTTAAAATTTAAAAGTCCCCTTTGATCAACCCACAAGATGCAAGGATAATGCAAGTCCCCTTTGAAAGCAAAATTATTTGCTTTCAAATAATTACAAGCAACATGGCATAGGCTTGGGTAGGACTCTTTCTTTGACACAAAGCTTGATATTACGTTTTACCAATAAAACTTTGTTTAATAGTGATTTTAGGAAGTATTTTTAATATTTCTAATAATTAAAAAAATTTATCATATTAAAAATATTAGAAACACTTTTTAAAATCCACCATCACGCTGCACATCTACCCAGTCATGAGCATCTTTATGCTCAGTGGGTTACCCCTACACTTGGGAAAATCAACCCCATTTTCTTGATCCATGTTTAGATGCTTATGTCTCTCTTAGCCTATGAGGATGCCACATGTCCTAGTGGTTGCCTCTAAACCATATGTTGATGCCACTTGTTGACCCATTTATGCCTTTTGTCAGTTGCTTCTTGCTCATCCTTGCATGCCACCTGTCTTGGCACACACAGAGCACAGAGATGTGTTCATCCATGGTTAAGCGGTTATATCCCTTCTTGGCCTCTGATAATGCCAATGTCTTGGTGTTAACCTCCAACCCAATATGCTAATGCCACATGTTTACCCTTTCTGTTGCTTCCTGCACCCTTGCATGCTGCCTATCCTGGCGCACACAGAGATGAGCTTGGCTTGTTCCAGACAAGCTTCTCTCAACAACTCACTTTCATGCCAATGTTCCTCTTGATATGGTGCAACTCCCTTAGGCCACATATCATGACAATTCTAAACAACTCTCCACAATGTTAGGCACTTGTCCCATGCACTCATATTCCACCACCTTTGTTTTGGTCCTCCAAGCCACGTGTCTGATAGATCATTCACGAATCTTTTAATAGCTCTCATGCTAACAAGGTGTCAAGGTCATGAGGCACCAGCCACCAACACACCCTTACGCTTCCCTAATACCAAGATGCCAACCCACCTCACACCCACAGGTCAAGCTCATAGTGCCAGTAGCCCATAGTCTTGGGCTCATGCAAATGCCCCATGGGTTGACCAATCTGGGCCCACTACCTGTGTTTGTGCGCGAAGGCTAACACATACCACTTTTGTCTAATCTTGTTCCTGACTAAGCCCACTTATTGTGTGGGTCATGTGAATCTGTGATTTGGTCATCCTCGTTCCCCTAAGCACGCCTTGGCTTCTAGCTTTTATCTCATGCTACCCAAATTATGCTCTGCAGTCTGCACTACGATCTGCACATCCCCTAAAATCACATTGATGAAAACCATCCCCTAGGATTGTCATCTTTATCTTTTGTATCCTTCTCAGTGCGAGCCATTTTCACATCTTCTGAAGGAGACTTCGTACATGCTTGAATAGAAAAAATGATTTTTCAAGAATCATAACTAATTAAGGAACCATCATTTTCACATGTTACGACTTGGAAAATTCCTCTTCAAAGCAAAAATCTCAAACCATGGAAAATATCAACTTCATTTTCCAACTAAACCAAGCCACCCATGCTATGCCCTGAGTTCCATGCGCTGCGGTGGCATGTCCCATGCCATTGAGACCAATTGATGTGCCAAACGCCCCTCATTTCCCTTCTATTCGAGCCAAGACATACATCATATTATATGGATGCAAGGGGCCACCATAAGCATCTCTCCACCAGGGCCACATCACCCTTTCCTAGGTTTTTTTTTTTTTTTTTCTGGTTAATCATTTCAAATATCCATCGAAAATTTGAGGCTGTCTCTAAAGGGCTGGAATATGCTCGAAAGAATGATTTGACGCCGGTGAAGAGAGAATTTGAAAATTTCCTATTTCGAGTACTCCACCCCTTCCAAATGCTGCAGGCTCAAGACTGACGAGGACCAAAACAAAGATAGCAACAAATCTGAATTGAACACAAGGACAAGTCATAACACTGGTTACCAAAATATTAAAATTTAACCCTTGTTGAGCATCCTGAGGGGAAAAAAAAATGGTACTTTAGTCGGCTTGAAAGTTGAAACCAAGAAACAAGCTTCCAAGCTGAGGCACAACACTAGTAGAAGCAAGCTCTCAGCTAGAAGACAGGATAGCATAGAGAAGGTGCTGAAACGCTCAAGCCCCTCCAATTTAGATAATTACATAACACTAGAATTTCAACTTTAAAAGGAGGACTACATATGTACAAGTTGCTTCACAAGAAGCAAGAAAAATGAAATCGCACCTTAAAATAAATAAATAAATATTCTTCAATTAACAATGGAAACCAATATATCGTGTGAGAATAGCCTCGTTGGCTGCATTTGAGATGTGATTTAATTAGTGTTTCTTATCTATACATGGAAAAATATGGTTCTCACAGGAGCATCACAAAATTTTCCCCCAATTAGAAAACCCAAGAAAATGCCATGTATTGAGAGCTCTTATCATGCTTAATTACTTTGACCAAATCCATCCTTTGGGATGCAGACGGGTATAGATTATGGCAGCAGTCAAGGGCATCGATAACTGATGAAAGCATTTTTGAGTGTCTCATAGGTCATAAAACAAATACCCACTCCTGGCACCACCTTGTAGTATTCAGGTAGAATGCCTCTGTATAAACCACGTAAGCCTTCAGTCCGAATTATGTGCCTGAATGTACCAAAAAGGCCGGTTGTATAGACACGGGCTCGACCTCCTGCCCCTTCCAACTGCATCCGACGCCTCACAAGATCCAGAGGGAATGTTGCTGCATATTACAGAAGAGAATAACTGAAAAGAGCTGGACATCGTTTTTGCTTAAACTAAATGTTTTTTCCGAAAGGAAATTTGAATGTTATAATGATACAATAAGATAGCAAAACTCATATTAACAGATTTATTACCTTACTGGAAACTCAATATTGAATAAGTCACTTAAACAAAGACAAATTGCCAATAATCAGAGCACATTATTTACCATAACCTTATCACTACCATCACAATCATGCCTGCAGCATCCATCCTCAGTGTCATGACAAATATACTGAGAGCTAATTCCAATGATTTTAAGGGACAGAAGTTACCATGAAATGTTGTGATAATAGAAAATGTGCTAATACTATCATCACAGATAACTTTCATTAACCACATTCTCTTGGATGAGCTACCAGTGAGACATTTGCAGATTTGGTTCACCAAGATAACTTTAACTGATTAGTAACTTCCAGTAAGATATATGCATGTTGGGTGGATGCCCAACCTCTGATAAAGAAAAAAGAAATTTGCACAACTAATTCTTCTGAATACTCTAGTAACAAAATACAAAAATCATGCTGCACTTAATATATACAGAAATAAAGATGGGATAGGCTTGCAGCATATGCTGTAACATATAGCAATGTCAGAGAGCAAGCAGCTGACAGTCAGGCTGCTACCTATATGTCTGCAGGCTTGCAGCTTAAAAAATCAGTCTTAAATATAATAATGTTTATGACTAGTTCAGACACATCTGCAAATGAATGTCAAATAAGTGCCTAAGTTATGATACCCTAGTCTTGAGATTGAGGTCAAGGATAATATGGCAACTCATTGAGGTCACAATATAAGCATAGAGGAATGAAACATCAACGTTAGATATGAGTCAGCAGAAAAGTCATGTATGAGCATAAAAGCATGTTTTATTTGGAAATCCAACAATAACAGTGTCATATAAGAGACACTTGCCGTCTCAAAAAATAAAAATATCAAAATAAGACAGGACACTTCTGGTTGAACAAGTGGATGTTTTGGTCTTAAACAAAAAAAAACCAAACATAATGCTTCAGCTACCCTAGGTCAACTGTGACAGAACTGGAGGGGGGTTGTTCTGATACAATTTTTTCCTTGCTTTCTCTTCCCATTTTTTTTTCTACTGGGGGTGGTGGTGAGGTGGGGTTGCGATGAGCATATATGCAGGAACTATTTTGATACAATTCATGGATAGGGCCACAAGATTCCAAAGTACTTTTAAGGTCTACAAATGTGTGGCATCATTTATTTCCCCACTTTTGGTTTGACATTTGTGCTATTTACTCACCTAGGAACAAAACCTGGTTGTGAGGATACACTTTAACCTTCATCTGTGGATTTGCTTCACTATTTGAACCTTTTCTTACTGATCTCAGTTGCCGATAAATGAGAAGAGAGAATATTTGACTAAACACATCATAAATGTACCTACGTCACTTGAAGGATTCTGGTACCCATCAGTAAGCAGTTGGCAAAGGAAGCCTAAGTGAGAAGCATACCTCAAAGAGGACACCTCTCACTTTTGATAACCGAGAGAGCAATGTTGGTTCACCTGAGTGTAGTGCCACCCTACAATGAAACCAACTGTAATGCTTGGGGAGACAAGTTATGAAGAAATGTTGGAGAGATTACATTAATCCAGGCAAGCTCTTTAAATAAAAAATGAAGTTAGTCAATGAATAATGAAAAAGTAATTTTTTTGGTCAACTTCCTTACTAGCATTCTCAAATGCCACATAAAAAACAACTCCAGTCTGAGTCTCTGGCTCTAGAGGTCAGTCTGGTTAGATTAGTGCAGATCCTGCACCTCATCCTGTTTCTCTGCAGCAAAAGCATGGTAGCTAGAGGTATTAACTTCTTTTACTAGAAATTATGAATTTTCCAGTAAAACAAACATAAGTGCTTTAAAAACAAATGGTTTAAACTAATTTACTGTTGCTTAACAGCATTCTCTATAGCTGTTGATGTTGAGAATAGTCCAACTGGCAACAACAATCACTTTGATCTAAAGAACATCCAAAGACTATGAATAGTGATAAAATGTATTCAACATGAAAAATCTTCTGTTCTCTGTTTTATACTGACAGGAAAATTATGCAAGGTAAGGAAACATCCTATTCCTAGAACATAAAAACACTATAATCATGCACTTTGAGACTGACAATTACACAGTTAATTTCAAGACAAAATTAAAACTACAGATTAATAAAAAGGTCATAGAAGACAACATGACCTAATTTATGCACATAATAGCAAGGGCTCCCTCTATAGCAGGTTTAATATCACTCACCTGTTGATGATGCAATGCCCGAAAGACTACCACAAGTAAGACTGACCAGGACAGTTGAATCATTGGGCCTGATGTTAAGATAATGAATGCTTAAGCATTAGTTGTAAAGATACAGCTCATGCCATTAGCCATGAGAGGGCATATTGAAATTATTTATTTGCTGAATCAACTTATTGTGTCATTACCTTTGAGAATGCCAAGAAGATCTCAAGGTCTCATAAACTGAAAAGTTGATGGCTATACTGGGCCCAACTCCCTGCACAGTGTCAAAACTGCACTCAACTACACAGGAAAACAGGGGAAAAAAAGAGAAAAGAAAGGATATTTTGGGTGTAAAGATCACAATAAATAATAGAATCATACCAACAATGTTGCTCCAAGTCCTTTATAAAGCCCCCAGATACCTTCTTCTCTGACAATGGTTTGTAGAGTATGACCAATACCTCTGTAATAGATCACTTTTGTCTGCAAAGTTTGAAACAGAATCAAGTTGAGAAAAAAGTGTAGCCATTTTAGTTGATACCAGAAACCAGGCAAGAATCTTATTGACTGAGAAACTCATTTCTAAAATAGTTCTTATACACTAAAAAGTCAAACCATTTGAAGGACACTAGACTTCAGAAGACAGTTTAGAAAAGCATCCTATCGATGCCAAACAAGCAGAAGAAAAATGATAAAAACAAGCAGCATTCTTGTGCCAAGCCATGCCAATAATGCTATGGATGCCAAACAAACGAAGACAATAATAACAAACAGCAGCCAATTTTCCTATCGGTTTCAACTCAGCAAGAGGATATTAATTGTTACCTGTGCTGCAAGGCGTGTCCTTACAAGATCCAATGGATATGTAGCAGATGCAGCAGTTAGTCCTGCCAAACCTCCAGCTACAAAATGTACACCAAGGTCAGCACTAGTATTTCTTTTATGACTTTCTAGCCCGGGGACCAAATGCAATATCTGCAACAAACAAAACAATACAATTGGATATTAAGCAAACTCCCAGATGCAATCTAAACAGACAATCTACCGAGATAATATATAATTGGATATTAAGCAAGCTCCCAGATGCAATCTAAACAGACAATCTACCGAGGTAATTTATAATCATACAAGGGTGTTTGTTCATAGTGTAATGTACTGACATTCTTGTAACGCTCATATGCATAAAAGCTGACAGAAGAATAAGGCAGGCGGTGAGCAATAGTAACCAGATTCCCTTTCCAGAAGGCTCTAAATCCTTCTTCACCAATAATTCGTGAAGCCTCCTGCCATATGCTAGCCTTCGTCAATGTTGCAACATCAGAGTGCATACCTTGCACCTACAGGAATAAGATACTATCATATAGGTGGCTGAGAAACTGAAAAGGCTGAACAATTGAACCCAATCTTCACAGACACCCATACACACAGACAAAGAGGATCAGAGTGCCTAGTTGAGCCGTAGTATCAGTCTGAATATCAACTAAGAAAACAGACAAAAAAAAAAAGAGCAATAAAGAGATATATGATCCAAAGAGGTTTACTTAAATTGTCTTGCATCTCCGTTAGCTTGATTAATAATCGACATACTTAGCAAGTCTAGAACCAATTTTGAAAGGACAAGGTTTTCAATGGCAAGGCTGACAGAAGTTCAATCAATTTCAAATGAAGCATTTTCACCACATGCATTATTCATAGACATTCCATCAGTTACTCGTTCTTAAATTAACCAAAATAAGAAACCTTAAAGCACACCCAGATCAATAGATTATTTGGGGATTTAATAACAAATGATAATGCATAAAGATGTAAGAAAATGCACAGGAGACCCATAATCTTTATATATTCAGGCTGTCAAATTGCCTAACGCTTTATAACATCATCCATCCATCTACTGATAAGCCCACTGTTTCAACTTCAAACCACAATTCAGAAAAGCCATGATCAGATCAAGTACAAGGTACAGGTGCGTGGCAGGAGTCCCATATCCATCATTGATGGGATGCTTGACCTTGCCATGGCTAACCACACTAAAAATATCAAACTTCTTGTATTAAAATAATGAGCAAGCACAGAAGTTATTTCCTTGAGCAAATATTGAAACAAACCATAATCCTCAGATGTAATCAATACTTAATAAGATAGTTTGTTTGGACCAATCAAATACAGACCAATCATACATGCGCAGATTACACAATCAACAGCCAGAAAATTGTTTTCAGATAGATCATTCCTAGCAAAATTTTCGGGATCTGCCTATCCAAGATTAACGACTACCACCTCCCTAACCAAGCAAACAAAGAGCCCAACCAACCCAAAGCTGAAAAAACATAGATTAAATACCCCAAAACATGGGTCTATGGTAAAATGCAGGAAAGAAAAGATGTTAGAACTTCGAAATTCAGATTTTTAAAATTTTTCATCATGGCGGTACCACCACCCAACATCTCCGTTCGCAATTACTTTTCTACATCGAGTAAAGTTAATCAGTTTCCACAAACCTGGAAACTTAATATCATATTCAAAATTTCGTTTATTTTCTTTTCCTCTGTTTTCTCATAAACCAAAAAGGAAAAAGAATAACTTCAATAATAAGGAAGCACAACAAAATAGCAAGAAATTCCGATTCCAACCTGAAATAGTATAGTGAGGCGAGCAAGCGGCGCCGTACAGGTCTTGCTAAGAGCACCGGCGATTCCTCCAGCAAGAAGCTGCGGTATTGTCCCTATCTGCGACTGCTGATGCAATGACTTCTGCTGCTGCGCCAATTTGCGTGCAGTCCCATCGACGGCGACCCCTCCATGACCCGAATTGAGAGCTCTCTGCCCTCCTTCCACCACCACTCCAACTCTAGCTTCCGTTTGCATAGTGGATCAGTCCCAAGCTCTCTCTATCAACACGGAGCGACTCTCGACAGCCTTAATAAAGATTCATAGCCAATCCTTCTCTCCCTCCGCAAAAACAGACTCAATCTGCCATAAAGGAAAGACGGTACGTAGAGTGCTGAAAATATGCCACAGAAACCCTAGAATCGAAACTTAAAGACACAAAAGTGTTGAGCTTTTGTTTCAGAGATCTGAGAGATGAATGAACACAAACCCAAGGATCACAAATTGTCAGCAAAACCCTAGCTGGAGGGCATTAGCACCAACTCCGAAGTCGCTCCCCTTCTCGCGTGCTTTGAACTAAGAAAGAGAGAAGGGCAGCTGCGGAAGGATAAAAAAATAGAGAGAGAAAGAGGCACGTTCAAACGACGCCGTTTTACTCAATCCAGAGACGACGTCGTTTTCAGCCACGGGCACGTTACTTGCAACTGGAATTAAAAAATCCTGGTAGGCAAGTTAGCATGCGTAGTGGTCAAGTTGGTGAACCGACTAACGTGATTGTGTGGAGTCAGTCCATCATAAGATTCATAACGCGGAACCGTTGATCGGTTGGACTTGTTGCTCAGAATGGCGTATTTGGGAACTGATGATAGAGATGAGTGTGATATTAGTTTAATCAAATGGAATGGGGAGCTTAGGATAATTACTCAAGAGACACGTGATGGAATTGATATGGAATATTCGCCCAAGTTGAGGATGAAAAGCGGAGGAAGAGATGGAAAGACTTTTAACGTTTTCGGCAAGAGTCGGTGAATCCAACTCCATTTCTGCTGTCATTCCTATGATTTCTAAGGAAAATGTTAGGATCATGTTCGGAAAATGTTCGGAAGACTTTCCACGGATTGAGTCGAAGGAAGTATGATGTCTTGTACACTTGTTTATAAATTTATTTATTTGTATTTTTTAGTCTCATATGATTTGAGTGTATTCAAAGTTTCGTAAAACATGAAGTTATGGGTTCATGTATAGTGATATATAGTTCATATTCGGTTTATTGATTTGAATAATTTATATAAGATTATAGTACATTATTTTTTAATTGGAGAGATGACTTGTCTTAATTATCGGGATGGTTTTCATAAAATAATTATATTAGTCTATGTGATATACATTAGATGTGACAAACAACAAATAACGACATAAAGTTATAAATTGTCATAATTCACTAAATTACTATATTATATTTGATTATAAATAAATTAAATCAAAGTATAAATATTAATATAATATAAAATAATGAGACCTAATCGTATATGTAATGATTACAATCAATTTATATTGTTTTTTAATACTATATTACGATAATATAATTATGAATGATGGATTTATAAACATTCCCTTTGTTCAAGCCTATGCTTGCTTGCGGTATTAAAATTGATAAGTTCTCAATCAATAAGTTATTTTGTCTTAATTTTATATTAATTTTATATTTTTTTTAATAAAGTCATTTAAAATGAGTGAAATTTCTTATGAGTTTAAAACGTGTATGTGTTTTGACTTTGACAAGCAAGTACAAAGCATCACGTAACCACTAGGTCTTAAAAAGCAAATACAAACAAGCCAGAGAAGGAAGACCAAAAAACAAAAAAAAAGTAATAATAACGAAAAAAAAATTATGACTTTATGCATTTTTATTATTTATTAAATCGATAAGAAATAAGAAGATTTTGCACATTTTTTTCTTCATATTTTTTTAATATTGAATTACAAAAATTTCAAGCATGTTTGATCACGTTCTTTAAACGGATTTTTTTTTTTTTTTTGTTTTAATTCAAAATCACATATGATTATTGATTAAACAATTTGGGCACTATTTGATTATATTTTAAAAAATGATTATAAAAAATAATTTTTAGAAATGATTTTCAATTGTATTTACAAATAAATCATAGATTTTTTTATACTTATTTTTCATAAATGTAATTATATTCTTATATCTAATATAAACATTTTCAAAATATTTTAAATTATTTATCAAAATATTTTTATAAAAAAAATGAATATATTTTAAAACTATTTAAAAAAAAAAATTAAAACATTGTTTCCATAAAATCCTTACTTTGTTTTTTTTATTTTTTTATTTTTTATTTTATCTTAACATTCAAAAAACATTTTTCTAAAAAAAGAACCAAACATGTCATCATTTGATGGAAATTATTCTGCTTTTATTTTGAAAAAAGATATAAAATGAGAGGGAAAAAATGTAGACAAACTTATATCATCTTATTTTGTAAATTTAAGAAATTAAAGTAATCTAAGACCTAGAAGCACATAAGAACACCACCAAGTCAAGATCAGTATCAAATTTTCCTTTGATTTGGAAAAGAAAAAAAATATTAAAAAAATTGATTTTTCTCATATTTGTTTCTACTCCTAAAAATATCAAAGAAAATCAAATATAATTAAAATTAATTAAAAACTTATACTTCTTAAAATTACTTAATCTTTATATTAAAAATTTAAAATAAGTTAAATAAATTTAAAGTAACATAAAAATATAATTTATTAATTTTCAAATCATGTTTGATTGGTTGGTTGAATATAACATGAGATAAGATAAAAAAAGAAATATTATATCTTATTTCATATTTAATTGATGATGAAGTATGATAAGTTATAAATTTTAAATATTTTAATCATGATTATTGTTAAACATAAGAAAATTTTAATTTTTTTAAATAAAAATATTTGAATGTAATATAATTTTTATTTTAAACATTAAAAAATAATCTATCCTTCATATATATTTTTTTATTCAACCCATAAATTAAATATAAATATAAATATAATATAATATAACATATTATATCATATCCATTAAATATAATATCCAAAAGATATAATAGGATATAATACTTTAAGATATATATATATCCTGTTCTACCTCATAAGTAAATATGGTATTTCTTCTATTATTTCCCTCTATTTTTTTTCTATGCATTTTTTTCTTTTTTTCTCATATTTTCTAGGAACCAAACATAGCCTTAGTTAACATTAATAGTGACCAAATGTATTTAGTCTAAATCTCAGGAGAAGTAAACGAGATTAAGCCTTATAACGAATAAGGCAGAAAACATAAAGAAATGTCATCTTATATTGGTTGGATCCTCAAATGTACATTCTTCATGGGATCGCGTTGAACATTTGGCAAGCAACCAACCTTTATAATCTTAATAATGATAATATTTGGTTAGTTTTGAAGATTATTATGACTCATCTTTCAATGGTATTTGTAAATATTCAGCTCGGGAGTCCCCTTTCATCAAAGTTAAAAAAAATGATAATATTTGGTTAAACATTTCAGTGTAACCATCTTCACGAACCAACTCTCAATACCATTCTCAACCCATCAACCATAGCATTGCGGCCTCGCAATGCTAGGTCCCTGGAACCTATATTCTGATACCATGTTAGATTTGGACTTGCTCTACAAGTAACTGCAAATATTTTTACCAAATTCACAAATATAAACCTAGAAATAGCAACTAACGGCGGCTTCTAATGTTTACTGCAGGGAGCCAAATAATTGTACACATGGGTCAAAGATAAATCCTACATGATAAAAGAAGGTTAAAAATGCCACACATTGTGCCAAGTTTTTTTTATACATAGGTTACAAATTTCAGTGCAAGCTCAAGAATAATACCTCAGGTTTGCTTTATTATGTACCAGTTCATTCATTTACTTCATTCCCGATTGAATAAACCTTGTTTAAGTGACTTTTTGATCTCCAATGCTTTCCCTGGCAGAGGAACATTGCAGATTTTCCTGTCAGAAGGGCGTGGTATCCAGTGATCATTAAACAGAGGGTTAAAAAATACAAGGGACGGTTATGATGTTCAACAATTGTGCACCATTCTGGCATCTATGTAGATGTATGTTGTCCTGGTGTTGAAGTACAAGTAAAGATGCAATTTTTATTATAAGATATAAAGAAAATCTCTAACATTGATCATCACCTTGAGGTTTTTCTTGACCTTTTCCTTTTTCAAATTGAGCTAAGTCAAGATTGACATGAATTGATGGTCACATCTGAAGTTTCTCAAATTCTTAACTAGTGTAGATTCTTTTTTATAAAGAATATTGCATAGATTCTTAATTAGTAAACTTTCATATGAATTGTTTCAGCTTTGTGTGCTTGAACTAATATTGTTGCATTAAAATTTCGGTTCACATAATAAACCGGTATCAGAGCTTCCGCATATACAACACAGACAACTTGCAATATCATAGAATTTGACACCAAAGTATCTGACACCCAATATATCATAACATTTATATAGGATCATACCTCGTTCCTTCTCAAGAGAAGGTAGCTTCCCACTGATCCTCTTTTGTCTCTGCTCATGTTCTTCATTCCATCAAGCATATTGTATTGTAGATTTTGCTGAGAAGTAAGGCTTCTAAATTAAGCATTGGAATCGAATGAAATACTTCAGCTGGCAAAATCACGAAGCAAATGTGCTCTTAGATCCTTCCCTGAATTTTAATTTCGTGCTTCAGAACCATTTTTCAAATACTGCTGGCTATTTGTTTCCAGGCTGAAAAAAGCTCGTAGATGACTCAATTCTGTTATTTTGGTGGAGACCCAATGCTAAAGATATGCCTTTGCTTGCACTTTTCTCAATTCCACTAACACCCATTTGGTAATTGCTTGAGAAATTATTGTAAGGAAAGTTCGTTTGTTCATCTCTTTGTTCGAACATATAGGAGAGTTTATTTCTACTTCGTTTAGACTGAGTATCTTCCATCTTTTGGGTGGGTGTGTTTTGAAAGGGTTTCCTGAGAGGCAGTGGATTTGCTGAAGGAAGGGGGTCAGTTGGCTTGTTAGCCTCTCCCTCTGCTGCCATTTGAGCTTGCTTTGTCTCAAGCGTGAGTATTTCTTCTACCATTGGCTTCCATAGTCTAACTCTTGCATTGATGAACCAGTTGGAAACCTGTCCAATAAGTTCTCAATTGCGGTGAGTTATAAAAACACATTATTAAGAAATAAGGTTTGCAGCCATCATCATAAATATGGGTGCTATGCAACACAGGGCAAAACTATGAACCACTTCAATGGGCGTATCTCAAAATTTTAGTCATAGATCCAGAGCATGGGGGTAAACATGAGGGTAGATATCTATCTCATGGTAGTTAGATGGAAAATCCAGCAAGCAACAATGGTAGAAAAAGTTTCACCTGATTTCTTGATAGGCTTGTTCGTTGGGCCAAAATTTGCTTCTCCAAGTCAGTAGGATAACTGAAAAATGCAAACATCAGTCACAGCAGCCATATTTAGTTGATATAGTTCTCTTGCAAAATGTAATATTTTTTTAAGAAAAAAATATCAGAGAAAATGCTTCAAGAGAAATCACTCACGGATGTAGAAAGTGTTCAAACAACCATGCCCTGAGTACAGCTACCGCATGATCTGGAAGTCCTCTTTGGGACCGCCAAATAGGATGTTGAAGAAACATTGAGCTCTGAACTGCTTTTTGGCTATGAAACCCCTGGTCAGCTGTCCAAACTCTTGGAGTTTCGTCTTTTCCAATATTATGGCCTACAAGAGCTTTGCCTGTAAACTGAATTTGATCCAAAATTGCATTCTTCAAGTACCTGAAATGATTTGACATGGCTTTGAACGCAAAAGATATGTATGGAGCAGCATTTTGAAGCCCAGCAACAGTTTCAAACGATGCAACTACAGAATGCATCTGCTGACAGTAAAGCTTATATCTCCTGTAAACCTAATGGAAATGAAGGGGAAACAAAATTACACAGGGATCTGAATCTCTTTAATTGAATTGGTAAATCCTCTGTGTATCAGATATGGACAAAAAGAAGTTGTGAGGTAAGAACATGAATGTATTATCATTAGCAATATCTGGCTTTTTAAATATCAAATATGAATAGGAAGTAGAGGCACTCAAATGCCTAAGTGACCTGTTTTGATTAATAGTTGATTAGCTCATGGATATGTTTGATATAGATATATCAAGAAACATGCTTTGACACAATCCAATACAAGAAGTGCTTTTCCAACTTCTAATCAGACCACATTGGTTTGGTTTAGTGGTCTCTGATCTAGAGCTTTGAGTTTTCTACCCTGGTTGAAACCATTTTCAACAGAGATGTTGCCTTTTAGAACATTGCAATATTGGAATATATGGTGCGTTCCCTGAGCAAGCATTTCCTTGAACAGAACACGATTGTAAAACGAAAAAAAATAAAAAATAAAAATAAAACTGTGTAAAATCAGTTGATGGATTGAAAGGTATTAGGCTCACTCATTTTTTTGGGCAAGGCATAAGGGATATTCATTTCAAGTTAAGTAGTTTGGGGATCATAAAAGTGAAAGATAATATCTTTCACTAAACATATTGGCATAATAATATATCAAGGGAAAAGAAAAACAGAAAATCATGAGCATCTATTGTCTGTTCCAGTCCTTCTGCTAAATATGTATACGAAGAAGGAATCAAGAGCAACCTTGTTTTCAGCATGTGACAACTTTTTTTTGTAGTTGTATGACATAGCCCAGATTAAGATCACTCCCAATCAGAGAGACAAAGATCCCAAACTCTAATGAAAATGATATGACTTTTAAAATAGTTTTTCCAACTGATTCAGCAACATGTCATAATTTTTTATAAAACAAAGACCATTGGAAGTGAATTGCTTATTTTCAATTCAACTAGTCTATCAAAAATATCTTAGTATAATTAACTCAAATTTGCATCAGTCAGCTCAAGTTTGGTGCCTACATCATTAAGAATAACTTGCAGTCTTGCACACACCAATAGGAGTTTTGACTATATGACAAAACCTTAGTGCTTTTGAGCTCACCCATCACATCTTCAACAATGCAATGACCTTAACTTTTACATTTCTCCTTTGTGGATATGATCCAAAGTGTTTGCATCAGTCAGCTCAAATTTGGTGCCTACATCATTAAGAATAACTTGTAGCCTTGCACACGTCATTAGGAGTTTGGACAATATGACAAAACCTTAGTGCTTTTGAGCTCACCCATCACGTCTTCAACAATGCAATGACCTTAACTTTTACATTTCTCCTTTGTGGATGTGATCCAAAGTGTGATACTGCATTTTATGGACTCCTAATGCCTTTTGGTTCACTGTGTAACCATCAGGTCCAGCCATTCTAAATTTCTAACTTGAAGATATGAAGCATTTAGAGCTGTAACTTGGGCAGGTTGGTGAGGTTGATAGCTAATTTGAGGCCAACCCAACTTAAGAAACAATCAATCCGAGTCCAACCCAACTTGACCTCTAACATAAGACATTCAACTTAAGACCAACTCAACCTCATTTCTCTAAGCACGGGTTGAGTTCAGATTGTTTGAGTTAGACTTTGGTTGGTCAGGTGTATAACTCTTTAAAAATTTTTTCTAAATATTTATATGAAAATTTAAATAGTAAATAGGATAAAATTTCAAGATAACAATAAAAAAATAAAAATAAATTTATATATCTTTCAAGAAAAAATGAAAAAATATATAATATAATATAATTTGATATTTTTTCTTAAAAATTTAAAAAAAAGATAAGATTATTATATATTGCAACTGATTGTCTACATGCATTTAAGTGCTGATTGTAAGGATAGCAAAACATGCTTTTGGTCCAATCTTAGTGCTTTTCAGCTGATACTTTACCCCTAAAATAGTGAAATAGCTCAATAGTTAGAAGCTGACGCCATAAGGTGTGCATTGATTTACGTGATATCATTTATCAAAAGAACCAACAAACCTTATCCTTGCATATTTAATGAAGAAGGTCCGGATATGGAGATTTAGATGATGCATTTTGCCAAAAGAAAATATTTAAAAAAAAAAGAAAAGGGAATAGTGAAGAAATTCAATTTGACAAGACAACACAGCTTTTTGCAATATCCAGTAAATAACCTCATATCTTCCCCCAAGAAACTGGTTCCTTGACAGTAACAATCAAATCATCAGAATCATTCAATTGCAAAAGGAGAGAACATCACCATAACCCTCTTTTACCCATTCATGACCCAGAAGAATCAGTACAACAGTAGAGCTAATGGCACCCTCGGAAATTGTTGGGAATATTAATTGTGCTTCATTTTTGTATTTCGAGTCCATTTATTATGGCTTCACATGTGATTTTCTTCACTAAACAATGTTTGATATAATCAAATTATGATTTGTCCATGTCCTTCTAGCAACTTTATAAACTACAGGGTTTTTTTGGATAATTGTTTGATATTATTTTCATCCTTAAAACCCAATTTCCATGGGGGTGCTAAACTAGGGAAGTGTGGTGCACTGGCCATTTTCTTTTTGGGTTGAGATGGATTCCTGCAGTCACGTTAATTGACAGCAAAAGAACAATCTAGGCTCAAATAATGTAGTACTCATCGGATATCTTTTTCAGGTTCTCGCTTTAATTTTGTAACTACATGTTTGAATTCACATGGGAGTTTGTTTTTTGCTATCTACAGTAAGTATTTAAGATACAGAAATGAAATAAAGCAAACTTCGATAGTAATGGACATTGATCTCTTTTTTGTTTGGTTGCTGAGAAAATAAAAGACACAACATATATAAAACACAGTTCAATTAAATGGAATAATTGTAATATCAAAGTAATTTAATAACCCAAATGAAAATTTTAGCTCAATTAAATCCAAAGTTTCGGTTTCTTTACTTTTCCCAGCAACCAAACAAGGTAAAGCAAAACCAGTTTAGGCCTCGGCCATACCTCGTCGAGCATCGGTGCGAGCCTGGAGCTCTTCCAGAAATGCTCGCTGCCATGGCTGCAACCGATCGGATCTTCAGCGGTTCCACTTCCTTCCAACGGAGGATCAAATGACGCCGAATCGGAAACTCCACGGCCTACGCCACAAAAATCGTCTAAAAGCTGCTGCGCAGGGCTCAAAAAGCTGGATCGCTTCAAGATCGATGCGTAGCCTGTGAAAGGACCAAGCGGAACCGAACTTCTCAATTCGTTGTTCGGCTTCGGAGTTCCTCCTCGAACGGAAACGACGTCGTATCTCTTCGCATTCAGCTCCAGAGGAGCACACCGTTGGTGGCGATGGTGAGGAGCCAGAGATAAAGACACAGCGTCAGCGCCAAAGGAGAAACGGTGGTCCAAGTCTTTAGCGTTGTGAATGGAGGAGAGAGAATGGTCACCGCAACTAGGGAAAGAAAAAGACGCAGAGGAGGGCCCAACCACATGCACTCCTTCGCTGTTAACAAAACCTGCAGGGTTTGGGTTCTGATCAGGGCAATGAAGCTGGTGAACTGGGGCATGTTGGAAGGTGGAGAAAAGCTGTGGGTGGTTGTTTTGAAGAAAGAGGCGGGGATTTTCTCTTTTACTTTGCTGAGGGAGCCTGAAGGGTTGATGACTGTCCGCCATTGATGAAGCTTCAACAACCAGAGAGAGAGAGAGAAGAGGCGAATGGTGATGAAGTTGAAAGAAAGGAGAGGAGGACACTCAGGGCAGGCTGTGGGCGCAGCAGCGTCCACACACAAACTGTAAGTGCTCCTTGTTACGGGCGCGGAGACACACTTCTTAAAGCACGTGGCCTCATCCTATTTGTATATTTAAATATTTTTTATAAAAAAAAATAATTAGAATTATCCTAAAGGTCTCTTATGTAATTATGATTTTTCCCGAGAAGGAAATTAAACAAGTTCAAATATAACGTTTGTAAAGGCTAAAGCCAGGTCATCAAAAAAATTTGAGGAAAGATATTAAGGAAAAAATTAAAATTTTTAAAAATTATTTTTTAATTAATTCAAATGATTTATTTTAACATTCTTATATCAAGATTAAATAATTTTAAGAATATATCTTTTTAATTAATTTTAGTAATATTTAAATTTTTTAAATTTTTTTATAATAAAATCAAATATAAAAAAAAAAAATCATTTTTTCCATTTTCTTTGAATTTTAAAAAATCATATTCACTTTTATTATTATATAATATTATTTTTCTAACTTTTTATAATAATTTTAATTATATTTGATTTCTTTATATATATTTTTTAAAACAATTTTCTTTCACAAATCAACCATCATATTTTAAGAAAATTATTTTATTTATTTATTTTTTTTAAAAAATCCCCATGAACTCAGAATACTATTATGAGATATGTGATACATCAATCCTACAGTAAGGTATATGGTTAGACGAGTCAACAGACGATGAAGAGATCAAATTTCTGCAAAAGCTTGAAATGTCTACATAAATCAATAAGACACAGGGATCTAATCAGCAACTTCATCACCCACTTTAGAAGAGAGAAAAAAAAAATAAAATTCCAAACAGCCCAGATCAGCTCACACCATTTTCTTCACAATCAGCCACCACCACCCTCCCCTCCACACTCTTGTAGGAGTACCTCTTCGCCAAGAACACAAAAACACATAAATTGAGTCCAGACATGGCTGCCAGCAGCCAGTAGAAGTTGTCCAACCGGCTCTTGTTCAAGTCCTTCCGGAACCAGCTTGTTCCATTACTCTTCTCTGTGGCATGATCCACCACAGTTATCAGTAAACTGCTATAGAAGTTCCCTACTCCGATCACACTGAGGTAGAAGGCTATGCCTAAGCTTCTCATGGAATCCGGGACTTGGCCATAGAAATACTCCTGCAAACCAACAAGCGTGAACCCATCACCAAACCCAAGGATTAGGTATTGGGGAGCTAGCCAAAGCACACTCATGGATACTGGCCCAGTTTTCCCTCCTGTGAGCTCTTCCTCTGCAACTCTTAGCCTCTTTCTCTCCACTAAGGCTGCGGTGCTCATTGATAGAACTGAGAATATCATTCCAAATCCGATTCTCTGGAGGATTTTGATGCCTCTTTCGGTTCCAGTGGCTCTCCTTAGTAGTGGAACTAGGATCTTCTCATAGATGGTGACTGAAATGATCATTCCAACTGCTGAAATAGAGTAGATGGAAGCTGATGGGATGCTGACATCTTTAATAATCTCTAGGTTCATTGTGTCGCTTTGTTTGATGAAGAATGTAGTGGCCTGTGCCACACAGAGGCCGAATGTTAAGGTAGTAAACCAGATGGGGATCATGTTCAGAACAAGCTTCATCTCCTCAACTTTCGTCACTGTGGCTAGTCTCCATGGACTTTGTTTCTTCTCCACTGACTGCAGGCTTTCCTTGTCTTCAATTATTGCAGCTTTGTCAAGAAACCTATTCATCAATCTCATGGCATTAATTTTTGGAATATAATTAATCTCAATTGTTTTTGAATGGCAATTTATATACCTAAGTTTATTTGTATGGCATAGAAGCCTTCCTTTGGACTTGTGTGACTTGGGAACTTCATACAACAAATCAGGATTGGAAGGATAAGGTAGATTTCTCTTGGCTATGGCTGCAACCAAAACCTGCAACATGGGGGTCAAGGGACTCCCTTCAGGCAACCTATAGCGGTAGAAACGCTTCCCGGCATAGAAGGTTAGGATGGTAAAGGCCATACAAGACGTGAGAATGAGATAGGAAGCACCCCAGCCCACATACTCGTCAACATAAACTATAACAGTTACACCAGCTAAAAGACCACAACATAATGCAAAATTCCACCAGTTAAAGTAAGACATTTTCTTCTTCCTCTCGACAGGGTGATTGTCATCAAACTGATCAGCACCAAAGCTTTCCAAGCAGGGCTTGTGTCCCCCAGTTCCTAGAGAGACACAGTACATGCCAAGAAAGAACACCACCTCATGAACCTTCCTAGGATGCCCACAGTGTTTCCTATTGCTGCATGGTTTTAGCCTTGGGATGAACTGAGACATTGTCAAGAGGCTTAAACCCTAATTCTCATAGGAACAAAAGCGAAACATTCTCATTAGTCTTAGTACAAATACCACATTCAAAAAATTTATTTCAGCTATAAGATTTACCATGACATAGATGATGGATGAAAGGAGGACGGTATAAAATTGACCAGTATAGGCATCGGCAAGAAATCCTCCCAGTAGGGGCATCACGGTTGTGACTCCTATCCAGTAATTTACATTCTTTGCTGCTGTTTTGGAGTCTTGATTAAGCACTTTAGAGAAGTAATTGAAGAGATCGGTTGCTAATCCAAAGTAGCTCAGCCTCTCACTAAGCTCAATTGCTAGTCAAAAAATAATAGAGGTTCCCAAAAGTTAGATACCAATAAGAAAAAGAAAGGGAGTACTATACTTTTGAATCAATTCCCTATTTAACAAACGCTGTTATAGGCTAAGTAAAAGGAACAAAGTAAGGTGCCCGAAAAAGTGGGTGGGAATGCGGACAAAATTTTAAAACGACATGGGTCAATTTTTCAGCAGTCAATCCATTAAAGTAGCTAGTAACAAAGGTTGCAGAAGTGATGAGGAATTTTTGTTGTGATTGGTTCATTTCTCATGGTTTCCGTTCATCCAAAGAGAACAACTTTCAAGGACTCATCTCCATCAACAGACCCCTGATGTTTCTCCATTTAAACTGAGGAAACTAATCAAATTGTGAATCAAAACTTCATACTTCTTTTGAATGACTTAGCTAGCAACTCTTTTTAACTATTTAGATTTCAAAACATTTCAAATTTAAAGATAGTGATTGTGGGCATGAATGAAATATATACTTTGTGAAAGAGATTCTACTGATGATCATCTGAACATCTACATGAAGGGAGAAGGCAAACATACATTTGTAGTGTATAGTTACAGCAACTCAGCATATTAAATGTTCTTACTGATAATGAAGGAGGCAGCTTTCCACACGCCAGTTGAAGCTCGAGGAGGAACTCTTCCTTTATAATCCACAGATGAATCATGAACCCACTTCTCATCACCACCTTCTCCTTCTTCTCCATGACCTCTCTCTCTCCTCTCCATTTCTTGCTCCATAATATGCCTTAACTAATGATCAAAATGGTCAGTAACTGATTATAAAGCAAACCTATAACTGGGTCAGAGGAAGGTGGCTCTTGTTGTAAGACTGGAAGTGGTTTTTTTTTCCCTCTTAAATGGGATGAGTGGTGGGCTTGCTTTGATCTGCTTTTTATAGAGAGGTCTTTGCTTCACTTTTTTAGGTTCTTTGTCTTTAAAAGGCTAGATATAGTCGACCTTGGACATGGATCAGATGGGAAAAAAGGGTTAATGTGTCACTGTTAATGACTTCCTATGATGTAAATTATTCAACTTTCTTCATTCAGTTCCATGTCCTTTTTGGGCATAAACACAGTGGAAGGAGAGCACCCAATCCAGCCAGGAGGATTTCTTTTTTAACTTTTTTTTTTTTTGAAATAAAGCCAAATTAAAGTGGTACCATGTAGTCCAAAAGAAAGAAAAATGCCAATGATATAAGCCTGATAATTGGTTAATAGTAAAGGCAATTTCAGTCAGTAATAAAGTATTTTGGGATAAGATATCACTCTTAAGGGAAAGTTACAAAGTGAATTTGGTTGAGTGACACACCAAATCAATGAAGACCTCACAAGAAATGTGAGGCACCTAATCATAGAAGTTATATTTTTGCAAATGAATGTTGGATCAAACTAAATTCTAAAGAAAATGTTTTTGGTGATATTCTTGTGGATAGTATGTTGGATGAAACTAAATTCTTAATCTTAAAGTAGATGGTATTATCACATGATATTACATGAATGATGCTTGGAAGATTTTGAGTCAAGTCTTTTGGAAAGTGCCTTTTTTTTTTACAATTCCTCAAATTAATATTCACTTCTCCCAAACTATGTAACAAAAAAGTCCACATGAAAGGTGGGATATGCGGGCTGTTAGGGTTTTTTAAGCATATTGTTGGCTTACTTCTATAGTTTGGTGAAGATTGTAAATGAGATTGGATGGGTTAAATATACTTCTAAAGCCAAGATTCATTCAATATCATCTTTTATCAGGACGAAGAAGTATTTGATTGAAGGAACACTTTGTTTTTGACTGAAAAGTTCCACTCTTGAGGCCCAAAGCTCAAAGCTACATGATAATATTGCCTAGTGATCTCTCTTTAGTTAACATGGCCCAAAAGATTTATTCAACATAATCATTTTTGAACTTGTCCTAAAAATTCCTACCCAAAAGATGGCATCAAGCTAGCATTTGACCACCTTAAAAGTGTCATGCACTAAAAACTATTATTTCAAGTTGGAATTTTCACAAAAACTTTCGGTTATGACCATTTGAAGTGGGTCACCATAAGATTCCCAAATTTTTTTTTTTTTTTTTTTTTTTTTCTTCAGCTCTTTTGATGTCCCTGGTTCCGTCCAAGGTAGGCCTACTGCTCATTTCATTGCCCACTATGAACATGTGCACAAATCTATGATGGAGACAGATGCATTTTTGCTTTGTTTTGCACAACCTGCAAAAGCTAGTGTATAAAAGTGTGTACATAATCATTAGCTTGTGATAACTGATAATTAAGCTTAACTGCCTGAGTTACCAAGCCATTAAGGTGAATCCCATGAAGCTGAGGCAGATGAGCTCATGAAGCTGCTTTTTGATGGCATATATTCGAAGTGTGTGTGTACAGATGCAGATGTAAGAGCCACATGGTTTAATGTGGCTTTTGAGTAGTAGGAAAGCTTCACATTGTGTTTGGTAGGAAAGAAAATATTCTCTACGTGATTGACAATGAGAATTTAACTTGGGTTTTCTTTTTCGGGTCCCCTGTCACTCTCTTGGAACCAGATAGAGTTTGAAAATACGGTACTAACTAACCAAAATCATTGAATTTCTTAGTGAAATGGATAAGCTTGGTGGGATTTTATTCTCCTCTGACTCCAAAAATGTACTTTAAAGACGAACCTTTTCTTTAAGTGAATTACCATATAAAAAAACCAAGGCTATCTTAAGTGGAGAATTTATTTGCTTGTAATGCTTCAATTTAGAATCTTAGAACACAATGGGTCCTGGACCACTTCAAGTCTTAAGCTTGGAAATGTGCCCATGAGCTGAGCCCCCTCTCCCACCCAGGGAAAAGTCGGCGATTCTATCAACCTTTTATATGTATTTGCCTTCTCAATACTTTGATAAAAGCTTGTTTGGATTGTAAGAAAAGATTTTCCATACCTTTTCTATGCCTAGCTACAAGGCGGAAAGAGACATGTCCTGCAGATGGACCCTAACCTGCACCAAGCGGCACTGAGAAGCAAGGATGATGGTGGATAAATATTCTCTCTCTATATATCAGCACATGATAGCTTCAACTTACCAATTGGCTATTGACAATGATCAAATCTTAGAAAGATTAATGGAGTCCACTGGCATTAGTGGTCCTCCAGCATCTCTGCGCCTACTTATTATAAGAGAGCACCCGATCCATGTCTATAAGATACCCTAGCATCTAAAGGGTTGGAGTAGGAAATTAACCTATTGGCCAGGCTTAGGGTAGTAAGCTTATCATTGATTTTTCATTACTAAAAGATCAGCATGGAATATTTGTTCAGGCTTGCGAGAGGCTCAAGTAGCTTGTTCTTGTTCTCCTCAATCTTTTAAGTTCCTGCTACTAACTTGAGAAAAGTTTGGAACCTGCTGCTAACAAACAAGAGCCATCATTGTCAAATTCAATCTCCACACCACCAAAATACACACACAAAAACAAAGGCCCTGCACTCTTTAGTGCCACAACAGTCTAAACGTGTCAACCACACAATAATTTTTGTAGGATAGGCATTAAGAAAAAGCAACTACATTCACAAATGTGTCTTTCATTAATCTCCCGGCTATACAGAGACCCTGATTTCACAACCGTCCCTCATGGTTCCCATGAGTTCTGAGTCAAAAGAAGATAGCACTAACATTGTCAAACCCAATTCAAGCTATGGTTATTATGAATTAGAAACCTGCTTTTCACATGGGCTCTAGAGGAAAACATGCTACAAGTTAGAAAGTATACCACATGTCTGTCACAAGGAACAAAGTTGTTTGCGCATGCTAGCTTCCCTTTTTCCTCTCTTACAGAAAGAGGATATCCTGTTAGGTAGAACAACAAGTTCTCTTGTTCATATTACCTGAAAGGTCCCCAACATTAATCGTAGTGCCATGAGGAAGGTTAATAGAGGCTGCCTCCTGAGCTGCTAGAGCCTTCTTGCTTATTATGTGGTAGATATCCAATAAAATAGTCTGGAATGCCTTCTCTACATTGAGTGCTTCCAATGCTGAAGTCTCAAGGAATGAGAGACCCTCCTTCTCTGCTAAGATCTGAGCATCGTCTCCTGAGACTGCTCTTAAATGATTCAGGTCAGACTTGTTCCCAGCCATCATGATGACGATATTGGAGTCAGCATGGTCCCTCAGTTCACGGAGCCACCTCTGAACATTCTCAAATGTTTGCCTCTTGGTTATGTCATAAACCAAGAGAGCACCAACAGCACCTCTATAGTAAGCACTGGTGATAGCTCGGTACCTTTCTTGACCTGCCGTATCCCATATCTGTGCCTTAACTGTTTTCCCCTCTACCTGTGTCATAATTAAACTAAATTTAGAAACTCCAAAATGAAAAAACTTCTAGTTTCATTAGATAGCAGCTAGGCTCTCACATATAAGTTTAGGCATGCATAAGAGCCATCAAAGAGAGTGGCAAACTGCCATTTTTGGCTCCCAAAAGGAAGAAAACTTCATGGTTAGTAAATAGGTAATCAGTATTGTACAGCTCAAAGCCCACATGCTCTCGTAAGAGTGACTGATTACCGCAGGTACCCCCTGTCACTGCCCCTCGTGTTGGCCCCAAATGGAAATCCACCATGTCAAATGCTGGAGAGGTAGAATTTGACATGCTCATATCCAACAGAAGCTCTACCAATCCCAGGAAACAGACTACATCTTTAAACCTAAATCCCTACTTAACCAAGACAGCACATGAATTTATTAATGACCTCTTAAATGAAAAATATATCAGATTGTTTCAATATTTTTTTCCTGTTAAGTTATTTCACAGTAGGAAACTTGTTACATGTGACTGATCAAAACAAGCAACTGACCCTGTGGAAGTGTCTCCTTTGAAATTACAGGAAAACAAAGATGAAAATCTTGTATTGTTATCAAATAGTTATGACACATGCCAACCGTGAATGGAATAAGGAATTACACAGTTTCATGTCATTTTTTGTAGAATACATAATGTTCCAAAACAGACAGAAAGAAACATGCATTCTTTTTCATGTAGAACTGAAGTGTGATCAACAAGGATTGGATAATTGCTTCTAGTCAGTAGTCCAATCTCAACCAATTACCAGTTAAAAAAATAAAACGCCCATATTTAAGTTTTTGTGTTCAATCTATGGCAGCAATTTGCTGCTATTCCAAGTTCTTGTAGTGCTCTGGCCATCTCAATCCAAAAACTGCACCATATCATTATGAGCTTTTCAATCAATTAATCATCTTTACATTGACTTTCAATAATCACAAAATCAGAATGATCCTCATCAGCAGGAAAAAAAAGCACATCTGAAACCCAATTTCTAATTAGTAATTCAAATGGCAGCCGATTGATAAAAAAAAAAAAACTCTCCAATAATCCTACAAATTGAACCAACCCATCAGACATTTTAAATTAATCTGAGAGATTCAACAGGCTCCATTAATTAAAAAGCCCGCAGTGGAAGGGCCATATCCAAGACTAAAGTCAAACTAAATAGTGAAATAATATCCCCAACCAAATATTGTAAGGAAATTCCCCGTTCTTCAGTCAAAATGCAAATACAAGTCAACCGTGGGGTGGCATTATCATCACAACTTGGACATGACAAAGGATGTTGCCACCCACTACTGGGTATTTCTGTACAATTAGGTTCGATCACATGAGCAAAGTTCGGCCATCGTTTTCTTTTTGGGTCGATTGTTGCAGTTAGGAAAATGTCCATACTTAAAAAAGAAATACTTTTGAAACTACTTGTTACCTTGGAATTAACTTCAAACCCATTTCAAATTATTGTTAGTTATTCCCCATCAAGATGGATGTCGTCGGGAAAGTAATGAACCGGACCAGGCTGGCGAAGTTCGAACATATATAGGCACTAAATTTGAACCCCACTTCCCTTCAATAAGAAATGAAATAGAAAGCCCAATGAAAGAGGAAAAAAAAATCTGTCAACCTCACATGATGAATATCCTAATCAATTTGGGTGCATATGATTAGATAATAATTTCAATAGAACTTTTCCACCACCTCTATTGTTCAACGCAGTATAAATAGCAAACCTACAGGAAACAAAATGGAAACCCTCGCCTAGAATCACGGAATACAGATCAATTGCACAAGGTCTGTAAATAAAAGAAAGGTAAGGAAATGAAAACAATACACACGATATCTTGTTTTGTCAAGTCAATATAAGGTCATTATAACCATGAAATTGAGGATCAAAGATTTGGACACTGACCTGAAGAGTCCTTGTTGCAAATTCCACACCAATGGTGGATTTAGACTCCAGGCAAAATTCGTTTCGCGTGAACCTCGAAAGAATATTTGATTTCCCCACACCAGAATCTCCGATCAGTACGATCTTGAAGAGATAGTCATACTCGTGGTCGACCTTGTACGCCATGGATTCTTCTCTCTACACACTCCCAAACCTACCAGATCCAACCTTAATTACACGAAAAGAGAAGAGAAAAAAAAAAAAAAAACACGCATCAATCAAAATGGAAATCAGCGAAAAATATTGGAAACCACTTGATTCCTCAAACGTTCTCATCTTCTCCGGGATTTTCCCTAGAAACAAGCGGAGGGGAGAGAAAATAAATTAAAGGAACTAACCATAAAACGATGATGAAGTGCTTTCGATTTGACCTGAGTTTGTTTTGAGTAGCAAAATTTGAAATTTCAAAGAATTGGAGAGATTTTCAGGGGAAGGAAGAAGAGAGAGACAAAGAGAGTATTTCCATAACCAACGAGAAGAAACAGAATAACCGATGAAAAGGCATTTTTAAACGGCTTGAGGGACTTTCGGAGAAGTTCAAAAATAGCGACTTTCTTCCGTTTGTTTGCCGCGAAAATTTAAGATTCAAAATTTCCCCTTTTTTTTTTTTTTTAATCATTTTGATCCATTTTCTCGCCCAGCAAACTACATTGAAGGAGTTGAATTAGTATCGCATCCAACTAAATAAGGATTCTAGTATATCTTCGTTATGGGTGTTTGATGAATAATTTAAGTGAATTAAGTATAAAAATAACTTTAAATATTAAAAATAATTAATTTATTTTTAAATTAATTTTTTTATTTTATTTTATTTATTTATTTATCCTTATTACCTTCGAAATTTCATTTATTATTTAATCATTTTTATTGTTACTTAACTCTTTTACTTTAATTATAATTTATGAGGATAAATATCAATTTAATAATTTAAAAATAAATTTTATTGTACAATCTTAATATTTGAAATAAAATTATGTAATAAGTTTTAAGTTAATAATTTAAATAATAAGTATTAAGTTTAGTATTTTCTTTTATGATTTTTTTAATTAAAACCATTTAGTACTTGAAAAAGAATGATTATATATATATATATATATATTAATATTTTTAAAAAAGTCATGAAGTATAAAATAATTAACTCAATAACTCATCCAAAATTGGACATTTATTAAATAAAATTCTTTTTTTTTTTTCAAATAAATTAAAAATGGTAACTTCCCTTATATGAAATTTATATTTAAAATTGAGAGGATTTATTTGGTATTATTTTGAATTTTTTTAAATTAAAACCATTTAATATTTGAAAAGAATGACAATTGTATCTTTTAGTATTTTTTAAAAAGTCATGAAGTATAGAATAATTAAGTCAATAACTCAACCAAAAATTTGACTTTAAGTTTCAAATACATAAAAAATTCTATGTCAACTACAAAAAATGATATAGGTCAATAATAATAATGTTGATGATGGAATTTTGTATTGGAATTAAAGACATATTAATCCATCATTTTGAAGGATATTCCTAATAGATAATAAATTCAACTCATTTTGAGTAACATTCACCTACATAAAATAAATGAATTACTTGAATTATAGATTCTTTAGACAAAGGTAAAAATATTTATTTCATTAAAAATAAAAAAATAAAAACAGTATTCTAAATAAATAATTAATTAAAAAAGGATATTTCACTTGAATTATAAGTATTTTTATATGATATCAAATTTTGTTACCATGCTAAGAGTATTGATTAATAAGAAATAGTCACATGATTACATCAATGATTTTCTTATTTCATTTTATTTATATTTCATTTCTTTATTTTTTATTTTATTTGTTTGTTTCTAAAAGGGTGTTTGATAAAACTTAATGTTTATTACTTAAAGACTTAAGTTGTTGACTTCAAACTTATTACTTAATTTTTGATAAAATTAATTTAAAGTTTATTCTAAATTATCAAATTGATATATTTATTTTTATAAATTATAATTAGAACAAAGAAAGTCGCTTAATAATGAAGATCGTAGAATAATAAAAGAGATCGTGAAAATAAGCCAGACAAATAAAGGTAAAAATATAAAATGAAGATATGAACTCGAGAATTAATTAATTTTTTTTCTTATTACTTAAAGTTATTTTTGACTTTAAGTTATATCATTAAGTTATTTTACTAAATATACTTAATTTATTTAATGACATAAATTAAGTTATTGAATTATTTAAAGTTATTTAAGTTGATTTATCAAACACCCACTAAACCTTATTATTATTATTATTATTTTTATATATTTGTTTAACACATTAGAAATAGTCATACATATTAATTAATAGTTTATATTAAATTAAAAGTTCATTTATATTAATAGTCATACATATAAAAATATAAATAGAAATGAAGTTAAAACTAATCATGATAAGATATAGGAAATAAAAATGGAAAAATACAAATAAATACAAAATAGTAAAAAAATATTAAAATGCTAGAAAGAATTCATGATTTTGTCAGTTTAATAAATTTTTTTCCTCATTGTACAAATTCTTTTATATAAAGTTGCAACTAAATTTTGTAACTTCTATAGAAAGTTATTTCAATTCCTCCTAAACTTAGGATAAAAATATCAATCTATTATTTTTTGTTTTTTCTTTTAAATATAATATAATGGGAAAAGTGGGTTTTTACCTCACTAATTTAAAAATATATAAAAAAAAACCCTAAATTTTATAAATCAGTTTTATCTTCATCAATTTAAAAATATTTTAAAATATATGATTTTTTTTATATAATTAATTATTTTATGAAATGACCCTTTACTTGATAATATTAAATAAAATTGTAAAAAAATAATTTACCACTTTAAGTCAATAAAAATATTTTACAAATAAATATATTATAAATTTTTATCTAATAAAAAGGTGTCAAGTTAATATTTTTTTAAAAAGTAATTTTCCTTTTAAGCTCATTTATCAGAAGTTTTAATTCTAAAAAAAATAACAATGGTGCTTTGGGCCTATTATTACCTATGGTCAGCCCTAAGCCAGTGGGGCATGTATTGAGGTTGAGAAAAGAGTTGGCCCTCATCATCATCATCATCATTATTATTATTATTATTATTATTCCTATTATTATATTATTATATTATTATTATCATCATCATCATCATTACATAATCATATCTCTAATGCAAAAAACAAAAACATTGATCTGGTCTTCATTTTGAATTTTCAACATGCTCTCCTTATCATCATCGATGCTTTTGTCATGAAACTGGTTGTTCCATCTGGGTCATGCTTCAACTTGAGCCATTTGGGGTTTAAGTAACTCCATTAGAAAGACTTTCAAAAGTTCCTCCCAATGAAATTTCTCTAATGTTCCATTTTTAAGGCCAATGTTTTTAAAAAACATTTTATGTATTTTGTTTTTAATTCACCAAGATTTTATATATGCATCCACCACCCACCTAACACAATAAAATCTCTCTCTCTCTCTCTCTCTCTCTCTCTCTCTGTATATACACTAATTGATTAGTATTTTTCCATGAAATTAAACATTATTGCAGCCGGCTTAGCCAGTTTGTTTCTGGACAGTTGCAACGAGCAAAGCATTTGAAAATCATATAAAGATAGAAACATAAACTATATATAAGAAAATTAATATGATTTGAGAAGCTAAGTATATATATATATATATACATCTACGTTCAAAGCACCACAAAGTGCTTTAGCTTATTGCTTCTGTGATGGCTAGACAAATCTCTCCTCTCTGCCTTCTCCTTCTCAGCCTCGTTTACGCTCTCCTCAGTAGCCACAGTACTTCTGGAGCAGTTTCTGAGGCTGATGGTCGAAAGGCAATAAATAAACACCTAGCTCTCTTGTTGGTTTTGTCATTTTTTTTTCTCCTTTCACTTAATGGCTTGGTGGTTCCATGAACCATGGTCTGGTTTTGATGAGTAACCCCATGCATGCATTGCTAGAAGATTAATTTCTGTTGATTTATCAGTTTTGGTTTCTTGACTAATATACTAGATTGGATTTGCAAAGTGTAGGAGTATATTGTGTACATGGGAGACAAGCCTTCTGGGGATATCTCAGCGGTTACTGCTCACACCAACATGCTGCAACAAGTCTTCGGCAGGTATTATCAATGTTTCTTGGGTGGATATATATATAAATAAGGAAATTTCCTCATTTATTCTTGACAAAGTTGCATTCAAACAATCTTATTTATATAAATAAGATTAGCAAGCGCATACATCTTTTTTTCCTTCTACTTTTTCTCCCTGCTGGTTTCTTACCAAACATAGCCTAAGATAATTTGGTTCAAGCACTATTGCTGCCTACATGTATATATATATAGATGGAGAGAGAGAGAGAGCTTCAACATGTGAGGAAGGTCTTGACCAAGTAAAAAGAAAAGAAATTACATAGCCAATCTTTGAGTTAATTGACAATATTCCACCTCAGTTTCCTGACACCCTTGTCAAAATATGTCTTCTAATTAACCTCTCCATATTTAAAATCTAAATCAAACCCAAAACGATGATGTTTGGTAGAACCCAAGCAGTACGCTTTTTTTTTTTCTTTCATATTGTTCACTTTTTTTTTTTTTTTTGGGGGAAATTACATGGTTTTTTATTTGCTCTCTTATAAAAGTTGAAGAGGAAGAAGTCAATTTTGTCTCATGCTTGTTATATATATATGTATAAGAAGTGCATCAGAGACTTCAAAATGACTATGCATGTACCAAAAACACTAACTTGATTTTCCAATGGATCAATGCCTTCAGCAATATTGCATCGGATTCTCTACTCTACAGCTACAAAAGAAGTTTCAATGGATTTGTAGTGAAGCTAACAGAGGAGGAAATGAAGGAATTGGAGGGTGGGTGCACTTGACTTTTCTGCATAACACATTTCTCAACTACATATGACTTCAATAATTAACTGTGCAATATTTTTGTACTCAGGAATGGATGGTGTGGTCTCCATTTTCCCTAATGAGAAGAAAAAGCTCCACACAACAAGGTCATGGGATTTCATTGGGTTTCCCCAACAAGTTAACAGAACAAGTGTTGAAAGCGATGTTATCATCGCAGTACTTGACACCGGAATATGGCCGGAGTCTGACAGCTTCAAAGATAAAGGATTTGGTCCACCGCCTAGCAAATGGAAGGGCATTTGCCAGGGCTTATCCAATTTCACTTGCAACAAGTAAATCTTAGTGACACGGTCCAATTAAATACCCTTGTTAACAGAAGTTTGAATTTGAAAACTCAAACATTACCCTTAACAAATATTGTAATTGATGTTATTGCAGTAAAATCATCGGGGCTAGGTACTATCGGAGCTATGGAGAATTTAGCCCAGAAGATTTGCAAACCCCAAGAGATTCAGAAGGCCATGGGACACACACTGCATCCACTGCAGCTGGGGGCCTAGTTAGCATGGCAAGCCTGTTGGGCTTTGGCTTAGGGACTGCTCGGGGTGGGGTTCCATCAGCTCGTATAGCTGTGTATAAGATATGTTGGTCTGATGGCTGTGCTGATGCTGATATCCTTGCAGCCTTTGACGATGCAATTGCTGATGGGGTTGACATAATCTCTCTTTCAGTTGGGGGTTCCACTCCCAAGAATTATTTTGCAGATTCAATTGCAATTGGAGCTTTTCATGCAATGAAAAATGGGATACTAACATCAACTTCTGCTGGTAACGACGGACCCAACTTTGCTTCCATCACAAATTTCTCGCCATGGTCTCTTTCTGTGGCTGCTAGCACCATAGACCGGAAGTTTTTTACCAAGGTGCAACTAGGTGACAGTAAGGTTTATGAGGTAACCGAGCTTCATGGCAGTTCCCTTGCTTACATTTTGGATTGATAGCCATCACATACAAATATCATATATTAAAGTCAGAATTATGTGGAACTGATTTTTGGAGGTTATACATTGCCTCTTGTGTAGGGAATTTCAATAAACACATTTGAGCCCAATGGCATGTATCCTTTTATTTATGGTGGGGACGCACCGAATATTACAGGAGGTTTTAGTGCCAACACATCCAGGTACTGGAATAACAAAAAGGAAAAAGAATTAATGGAAAATGAAAAGCCTAAGAGAGATCAAGAAATTTGAAGTGTGTAAGAAAGTGCTTTCACCAAAGTAATATAATACATTTGGTTCCAACTGCACCATGATTTTGAGACTATTTGTCTTGTTTAAGAGTCCATAATTGCAGCAGGTGTAAATAATATTTGATCATGGAACTAAACTTACTGCTGAAATGCAGGTTTTGCACTAGGAACTCGTTGGACCCCAATTTAGTCAAGGGTAAAATTGTTCTTTGCGACATATTTAGCAACGGGACAGGTGCATTCTTGGCAGGTGCAGTTGGGACGGTGATGGCGGATAGAGGAGCCAAAGATTCTGCCTGGCCTTTTCCTTTGCCTGCATCTTACCTTGGCGCACAGGATGGTAGCAGTATTGCCTACTATGTAACATCAACAAGGTACCATTTAACATATCTATTTCTACTTTTATTTGGCGATGAATGTAAATTATGAGTTACGCTTCAAGATCAGGGGAATTTAGATGATATAATATTCTTACTACATTCAAACAGTAACCCAACGGCATCCATATTGAAGAGCACTGAGGTCAATGACACATTGGCTCCATTTATAGTCTCCTTCTCATCAAGGGGTCCAAACCCAGCTACACTAGACATTCTCAAGGTAACTTATGATATTATTCTCGATTTTCTTCTCCTTTATTCTGCTTCCTTTCCGTATCTGTAAACCTTATTCAACAATGCCTTAACCTAATTAGTTACGGACTGTCCAATCCTGTTACTGCATGCCACTCTGTATAGGATTTTAGGGCCATCATATCTGTTGAATTCTTGGATCTTTGTATTCATGCTTTTGATTTAGGAAAGTGCAATGATTGTTCCTTTATCTGTAGGATCATAAAATATATGTATTTCATATCAAAACATCCCTTGTTTTCCCATTACATAAACACTTTCCATAGACTTGACCTTCATTAATTGTGATATATGACTTTGTCATCTTGCTGTATGTAGCCGGATTTAGCTGCCCCCGGAGTCCATATTCTGGCTGCATGGCCACCAATTTCTCCAATTTCTGGGGTACAAGGTGATACTCGAGCAGTGCTGTACACTATGCAATCTGGCACATCTATGGCTTGCCCACATGCTACTGGAGCAGCAGCCTACATCAAGTCATTTCATCCCACCTGGTCTCCTGCTGCTATTAAGTCTGCTCTTATGACTACTGGTAATGCCTAAATTCTATTCCTAACCTTTGAAACTATAAACAGCTGGTATTAATAGTATTTAATCTCTCCCCTCTGTGTGTTTGTGAGCAGCTCTTCCCATGAGCGCTGAAAAAAATCCGGATGCAGAATTCGCATATGGCGCAGGCCAGATAGATCCTTTAAAGTCTGTAAACCCTGGTTTGGTATATGATGCTGATAAGATTGACTATGTAAAATTTTTGTGTGGGCAAGGTTATACTACCCAGACCCTACAACTCGTTACTGGGGATAACAGCGTCTGCTCTGAAGCCACAAATGGAACTGTCTGGGATCTAAATTACCCTTCCTTTGCTCTCTCCAGCTCCACCTTTGAATCTATAACTGGTGTGTTCACCAGGACTGTCACAAATGTTGGGTCGCCCGTATCCACATATAAAGCTACTGTGACGGGTGCCCCAATTGGACTTCAAATCCAAGTTGTTCCAGACATTTTATCATTCACATCGCTCGGGCAGAAGCTGTCCTTTGTGTTGAAGGTTGAAGGAAAGGTAGGTGACAACATAGTCTCTGCTTCTTTGGTGTGGGATGATGGTGTACATCAAGTGAGGAGCCCCATTGTTGTGTTTGTTGTCGCGACAAATTGAAGAATACAAATGCCTCCCACCAAAAAAAATAAAGCATTGCAATTGTTATACCTATAAAATAGAAATCCGTGAATAAATTGTATAGGTATCATTTGATTTGCTTTCTTTTAGGATGCAGTGTGCTGTTTTTAGATCCAATATTGGCTTTATATTTATGTTGTTTTTGAGGAAGATTGTGTTGGGTAAAATTAAAAATCCTCAGACCAATCATCCATAAATAGTCTTAATAAAATTATTCCACCTTATAGACCTTTTAGGAGGGAAAACTTTGACACTTTGTATGTTTTTTCATTAAAATGAGCCTAGAATTTTTATACAAATTGTAACATCACGGATAACACATTTCTAAGAGTGAAAACTCTTATATTCCTTGGCTCAAAATATATAATTGCTATAATATTTATGTAAGTTGTAATATATCGAATGAAGAATTTAAGATAAAGATATAATTTTGTTTTAAAGCAAATATATATAGGTAGCTTGATTTGAGAAAGTAGAAATTCTAGACATAAATGACAATTTAATATAGAATTTACAAGAGATCATGGATAAGTATCATCAAGTTATATTGCAATTTGTAAGAGTGAAAACTCTAAGATTGCTTTTATTAAAATGATTATTATGTTGAGATTTTATTCAAATGATTTTGATACCTCCACTGTGACATCAAAATTGGCTTATGGTATCGAAATTGAGTATTGCTTGTCGTTGCAATGTATTTGCATAACACCTTAAACTCACTATATTTGGATTGACTTTCTACCTTGTATTGAAGCGGTGCCAAAATCCACTCTTTTATATCGAAATACCTCTTTTCCTTGCCTTCTTCAATAGATGTAAACATTACTCCTAAATTTGGGACTTAACATATAAGCTAAAAGATAATGATTTGCACTAAAAAATGATTCAAAAACCAATTTTTTTTATTATATATATTAAAAACCATCAATTTTGAGTGTTAATCATTAAATAATGTTAAACATGTTCCTAAGTTGAGGAGAAGTTTAATTTCTTTAGGGGCTTTAGACAATTTGGATTGTTATTTTTTTTTTTGCAAAGAACAATATTATGAAGATCATCAATAAAGGTGCTTTGATAGCTATGAAAGGAAAAAAGGTGAAAGATTTACATACTTTGATTGGGAAGACAATTTTAGGTGGAGTTATGAAGGTGGAGCCACACTATGAAGAGTCTTTTACTAGTGTTAAAGAAGTTGTTAAAGTAGAGGAGTGCAACAAGATGATCAAGACTACATTTTTGGTTAAGAGTACTCATTGGCGCAAGGATGAGAGTAATCACAAAAGGAATGAAGTTTTGAAGAAGACATAAAAATGATTTCTTGAATCAAGTTTGACGAGAGTTTAAACTTGATATATGTTTATTCTCATTAATTGCACAGTATCAAGAGAATTCAAGTCAAAACATAGATTGTTGAAATTTGACTCAAATGATTTATTTTTTATTTTTAGAGAACTCAATATTTATAGAGCTTGTGTTTTAATAAATTACTTTTTTAAAGTTTGACTATGATTAGGGAATTTTTGGTTTGAGGTTAATCCATAGGACTATAAATATGTGGTTTTTATGATAGATTTACATAGAAGAGACAAAGAGAAGAGAAAGTGAGAAAAGAGTGAGAGAAATAGGAAGAGTGTATTGGGTTTTGGGTAAAGAAAGGTTGAGAAAGTTTGAAGCTTATATTCATTAAAATAAATTTGATCTCCCTTTTCTCATGGAGGTAAGCGATTACATTGAACTATGTAGATATTTGTCTTCTTTATTTCATTTTTATTTTTCTGTTAAATTTGGTAGTTAATTTTAAAGCAAATAGTGTTAATTAAGTTTGGTTGTTAATTTTAAAGCAAATAGAGTTAGCATGAATTTAGAAAATAGACATGCAATAGGAATTTAACGTAGATCAACTTATACGGGGCATGAATGTATTCGGTTCTGCAGTTTATATATTATTGTTTTATTTTAATTAGGATTTTGATTCTGATATTTCTATAAACCTATCTTCCCATAATCACTTCCACTTTGCTTATTTGCTGCACCAGAACTACTTCTGCAGAAGATCGAATGGTAATAATTTGTCTCTCTTTTGGTCCTTGCTGGGTAAAATGCATTTTTTTTAGAAATATTTTGTAACTTAATCAGTTGTGTTTATTGTCATTGTAGGAGTATATTGTGTACATGGGGGACCTTCCAAAGGGTGATGTGTCGGCTTCAGCCCTTCATATTAACATGCTACATCAAGTGTTTGACAGGTATCGATATTTTTCCTTTTAACATAAAAAGATGCTAACTATTGCATCTTATACAAATACAATGACATGTGTTCATGAAACACTTCTATAGTTTTTCCAATCAAATAGTTGGTGTTAGGTTATTGTCTGACAATTTAAGTCTTTATATGGTATGGAACTTGAAATTTCAGGTTGATTAACGGCCTTGAATTTAATCCCCCCACTTTCAACCAAGCCAAAAAATCATGTTAGATCATTAAAGTTGTATGCTAGGGAAGAACAATTCAAATAGAAAGGGATATAAATTTTTTTTAAACAAATTCAAGACAAAATGGAAGTTTACCATGTGAAAATTATCAGCTCAACGTGATCAGTGAAGCAACACTGAAGATTCTCTTGATGTATATATATACATATGGTTTATGATCAAACAAGAAGCACATCTGGAAAACTGCCAAGAATCCATTGAGTGGTACTGGCCTCACGTCTTTAATGGCTTCTGTTCGACAGTGGTGCATCCGAATATCTACTTCATAGCTACAAGAGTAGCTTCAATGGGTTCGTTGCCAAGCTGACTAAGTAGGAGATGACGAAACTCTCGGGTGGGGGAATCATAATTTTCAAGACATTATTTTAAACTGTATTTTATTTGCTTATCAATAATCTGATTCTAAGTATGTATATTCAGCCATGGACGGGGTAGTGACTGTATTCCCAAATGGAAAGAAGAAACTCCTCACAACAAGATCATGGGACTTCATGGGCTTTCCCCAAGAAGTTAAAAGAACGGCAACTGAAAGCGATATTATCATTGGAATGCTTGATTCTGGGATCTGGCCTCTAGTTTCAGTGATGAAGGATTCGGTCCTCCACCAAGCAAATGGAAGGGTACTTGTCAAACCTCATCCAATTTCACTGGCAACAAGTAACTATTATTAATATAATCATCATTAGTAGATATATATACAGAGAGATCCCCTGCTTCTTAACAAAAATTGCGATGCTGTGCAGTAAAATCATTGGAGCTAAATACTACAGAAGTGATGGAAAACTGGGGCTAACAGGTATTAAATCACCGAGAGATTCAGAAGGCCATGGCTCACACACTGCATCCATGGCAAGCTTACTAGGCCTTGGCTCAGGGACAGCTAGAGGAGGGCTTCCCTCTGCTCGCATCGCAGTGTACAAGATATGTTTGTCAGATGGTTGTTCTGATGCTATATCCTTTCAGGGTTTGATGATGCCATTGCAGATGGAGTTGATATTATCTCTCTTTCAGTTGGGGAAATAGATTCCTACGATTACTTTGAAGATTGAATTGCAATTGGAGCTTTCCGTTCTATGAAGATGGGATACTCACATCTAATGCTGCTGGTAATTGGGGCCCGAATCATGCTACTACTACAAATTTCTCACCTTGGTCTCTCTCAGTTGCTACTAGCACCATTGACAGAAAGTTTGTGACCAAGGTCAAGTTGGGAAACAACAAGGTTTATGAGGTGAATATGTATGCATATTTATCTGTTAATTTCGCTTTCATGTCTACTTAAGAGTAACCTCTTACTGGTGGATGTAGGGAGTCTCTATAAATACTTTTGAGATGAAGGGTATGTACCCTATCATTTATGGTGGAGATGCCACAAATACTACAGGAGGTTATAATAGTTCTTCTTCCAGGTGGAGATCAGACATTTAATTTTTCACTAGAAGCACTCGAAGCTTCAGTAACGTATGATATTTGAAGGCTGAAAGTGCATGAAAGTTATCATGAAATGCAGGTACTGTTTTTTCAACTCGTCGACAAGTCTGGTAAATGGTAAAATCCTATTCTGTGATTCGGACACTGATGGGTGGGAGCAGCGGATACTGTATTTCAAGATGAATGCTACAATGATTTTTCCACCAGTTATGCTTTACCTGCATCCTCCTTGGGCTTAAGTGATGGTGGCAGAGTTCTTCAATACTTGCACTCAACTAGGTATATATTCTTCAAGCTATCACACTTTCCACTTTTGATAGCCTTTTCTTTGGTGATTCTCTGCATAATGATAGATGATCTAATCTAATTTCATGCACTCCTTGTATACACAGCAAACCCACTGCAATTATAGAGAAGATTGTTGAGGTTGAAGACAAATTGGCCCCATTTGTAGCTTCATTTTCCTCGAGGGGCCCCAACCCTGTTACAAGTGACATTCTCAAGGTAATGATCTGTTAATTAATCTTCTCTGGTGATTTATTCCTGAGTAGCCCAGTCTCTTTCTGAATTGCAAATTCTTGACATTATTATACAGCCTGACTTAACTGCACCGGGAGTGGACATTGTAGCAGCATGGACAAAGGCTTCAACTGTAACAGGATATGATTGGGACACAAGAGTAGTCCCATACAATATAGTTTCCGGGCCATCCATGGCTTGTCCAAATGCTTCTGGGGCTGCTGCCTATGTCAAATCATTTCACCCAACATAGTCTCCTGCTGCTATTAAATCTGCTCTAATGACAACTGGTAATGGTTTGATCCATATTCTAATTATACAAGACATCAATGAAAGCAGGGGTTAGGGAAGAATTAGCCATCTTCCTTTTTCAAATATTTTTAACCAAAAGCAATTCATTAACATCTAAATCATTTTGGGAATTTCCTTGAGTCACATTCTATATACCCTGTGAAACAATATTTATAACTTCAGCCAGAAGTCATTCTTCTAACGCCCACAACAAAATAGAAAAATGAAATTGCTTTCACATATACATATCTAGAAGAAATATAATTAACCATTATATATAACTAATTCTCATGTTTCCATGTTGTTCTTTGCAGCTGCTCCCATGAGTGTTAAATCCAACAGAGACCAGGAGTTTGCATATGGGGCAGGTCAGATAGATCCTATAAAGGCTGCACATCCTGGCTTGATATATGATGCTGGAGAGGCAGATTATGTCAAATTTTTGTGTGGGCAAGGCTACAACACTAAGCAGTTGCTGATGAATTTTGAATAACATAGGATCACATGTAGACATTAAAACATGCATTAAACAGGAATAAACGAAATGCTCACCTTGATTAATGCCGTGGAAAGCCATTTTCTCGTTCCACTGCCTCCAAGACGAAGCTCAGTCCGTGATGGCATGTGAATCCGGGTTTAATGAGCTCTTTCCTTTCCTATACCCAAGATTCAGTCCAAGTGTGTTGTGCGTGCCGTCTCCAGCCAAAGAAGAAGAAGACAGAGAGATGGAGCGGGAGAGAGAGTTGTTTCTTTTTACTTATATATATATATATAAATATCATGCATTACATACATTATTTGGACCACTTGACTTTGGGCTAGTCAAGTGAATTAGGGTGAGCCCATAAAAAATCAAGCAACGATATGAGTCCAATCCCATTATGGACCACAATGAAAAAATAAAATAACATTGATTTATGACATTATCATATTGATTATGTAAGTCCACACATAAAAAATTCCAACAATTCTCCCACTTGGATTACATAATCAAACATCACAACATATACATAATCATAAATCAATGTCTCATAGAATCTCATCAAAACAAATAATCAAAAGCAATCATACATGCTTAATTGCTTGATTTACAGGGAAATATACAATAATAGCAATCCTTCCAACAATAGCATAATATTACAATACCAAAAATGGCTCCCACTAACTTAATGCAACCTAGACTTCCAACAACCCTATTTGAAACACATGTTCATGAAACACAACTATGGGTAAGCCTTTTGTTAGTGGATCTGCCAACATACCTTTTGTGGACATGTGCTCAATATCAATAAGAGACTCTACCACTTTCTCTTTAACAAAATAGAACTTTACATCAATTGCTTGGAGCGAGAAATACTCCTAGTGTTCTTAGAGAAAGCAACAGCTGCGGAATTATCACAAAATAATTTTAACGGTCTAGAAATGGAGTCAACTACTCCAAAACTGAAACAAAATTCCGCATCCATATAGCATGACAACAAACCTCATAACATGCCACATACTCGGCCTCCATAGTTGAGGATGCTGTAAGTGTTTGCTTGACACTTTTCCAAGATACAGTTCCTTCTGCCATCATAAAAATATGGCCCGTAGTGGATTTCTTATCATCTATGCATCTAGCAAAATCAACATCACAAAATCCAACTACATCAAGTATGTTGGTGCACTGATATATCAACATTAAGTCCTTAGTTCATTGCAAATACCTAAGGACCTTCTTAGCAGCTTTCCAATGTTGACTCCCAAGATTGCTCAAGTACCTTCCTAACATGCCCACAACAAAAGCAATATTAGGGCATGTACATACTTGAGCATACATAAGGCTGCCAACCAAAGATGAATAAGGAATGACTCTCATTTCCTCTCTCTCATCATCATTTTGATGATATCGAGCCTTTGAAAACTTATCACCGTTCATAATTAGCGCTCCAGTAGAACTACAATTGTGCATATTGAATCTCTTCAATATCTTCTCAATATAAGCTCTTTGAGACAATTTAAACACTCCATTAGCTCTATCACGTAGAATCTTTATGGCCAAAATATAAGAAGCCTCACCAAGATCCTTCATGTCAAAATGGGTTGACAACATGTGCTTTGTCACAATCAACAAGTCAGAATCATTTGATGCGAATAGTATATCATCAACATATAAAACAAGAAATATGTAACTACTCCCACTGACCCTCAAATATATGCATCTGTCAACTGTATTCTTTTTAAAACCATTTTGGGCGATAATCTTATCAAACTTTAGATACTATTGCCTTGAAACCTGTTTAAGACCATAAATTGACTTATTGAGATTGCAAACTAAATCTTCCTTTCCAACTTCTACAAAACCAGTAGGCTGCTCCATATACACGTCCTCATCCAGATCACCATTCAAGAAAGTTGTCTTGACATCCATCTGATGTAACTCCAAATCAAAATGAGCTACTATGGCCATAATCACTCTAAAAGAGTCCTTGGTCGATACAGGTGAGAATGTTTCTTTAAAATCAATTCCTTCTCTTTGACTATAACCTTTAACCACAAGTCTAACTTTATATCTCTCTATTTGCCTGCTAAAATCACGTTTGGCCTTAAATACCCACTTGCATTCAACTGGTTTATAGCCATGTGGCAATTTGACCAAATCCCAAACATCATTCATATACATAGAGTTCATTTCATCATCCATGGCTTTTTTCTAAGAAGGGAATTGAGGACAATGAATTGCATCTTGAAAAGTGATTGGATCAGAAGCATTAGAACCATCATACTCATGCTCTTGCAAATAAACCATATAATCATCTGAAATAGCTGGCCTACGAATCTTCTGTGATCTTCTCAAAGTAATCCCATCTACAACAGTATCATCAACAGGAATGCCAAGTTCCACTTGATCACCATGCTTTCCTTCATTAGTGGCTGACTGTTGGAGAATAGGAACATCCACATTTGGAACATGAGATGTGTGAAAAGGAATTATAACATGCTCTTCTCCAAAAAATATCTCATAAGGCACAAAATTGGGATCAACATTAACTTCATCTTCAAAGTATACATCCCTGTTTGACTCAATGTTCCTGGTGGTATGAGATGGACAATAAAATCTGCAACCCCTTGATCCAATGCAATAGCCAACAAAGAAACCATTAATGGTTTTAGGATCAAGTTTCTTTGACTGTGGGTTATATGGCCTAACCTCAGCTTTACATCCCCAAACATGGAAATAGCGAAAGCTCAGTTTCTTTTCTGACCATAGCTCATAAGGTGTCTTAGGCACAGACTTACTGGGCACTTGATTCAAAATATATGCCGCAGTCCTTAAGACTTCACCCCACATAAACTCTTAGTAAGGAGGAATTAGACAACATGCACCTCACCATATCCAACAATGTGCGATTCCTCATTTCTGCAACCCCATTTTTTCGAGGAGTGCCTGATATTGTATATCTAGCATCAATGTCGCATTCCAATAGAAACTTAGCGAATGGTCTAGGATTCCATCCAATCTCATCATATCTCACCACTTCTATCAGACTTCACAACTTTAATGGGCTTTCCCAACTGCAACTCCACCTTAGCCTTAAAGGCCTTAAACACATTTAGGAAGTAAGATTTCTCATGGATTAGTTCAACATAACCATATCTAGAGAAATCATCAATAAAAGTGATGAAATATTTATAACCCCCTAAAGCAGTTGGTGTCAAAGGACCACATATATCTGTGTGGATAAAGTCTAAAGTACTTCCACACCTATCAATCTTCTCATATTTGGTCTTAGTCGTCATCTTCCTTTTTGAGCAAACAACACAAGTCTCGAAGTCTGAGAAATCAAGATTAGAAAGCACACCATCTCTAACCAATCTATCTAATCTTTGCCTAGAAATATGACCTAGGTGTTTGGGCCACAACATGGAAGAACTCAAATTCATTCTAGCACACTTGCAACCAATAACAAAATTAAAAGAAGATGAATCACATAAAGGACTGTGATGCAAATTGAGACTATAAAGATTGCCAAAGAAAACAACATTGCCAATTAGAATTGAGTTGCCAAATATATCCACTTTTTCTTTTCCAGAGTGGAAAGTGTAACCTTATCTATCCAAAATAGAAACAGAAATCAAATTTCTCCTAAGTGAGGGTATGTAAGCAACATTGTGTAACAACAAAAAACTTTTTGTGATCAATCTTAGCTTTATCATGCCAAAAAATTCTACTTTCACTTTGCTTCTATCACCCATATAGACACATTCTTCATGCTTTGATGACCTCCTTTTGTTTGTCATCTCCTACAAAGAATTAGTGACATGAATAGTGACACCAGTATCGAACCACCAAGAATTGGGATGAACATCAACAATATTAGTCTCAATCATGTTTGCATTCAAATTAACCACAACCACAATTTCACTTTTCTTTTTCTTCTCTAGCCAATTTTTAAACTTGAAGCAATCAACCTGCTTGTGGCCAATCTTGTGGCAAAAGTTGCACTTCCCCTTGAATCTCTCACTCTTTGTAGCATTAGAAGAAGCAGATGCATTGGAGGTTCCTTGACTTGAATTCCCTTTCCTCTTGAATTGCTTAGAGCCTCCAAAATTCTTGTGTGAAGGTTTTTTCTTCATATTACTCACTTGGTCAGTAACAAGAGCAAATGAGTGAATCTCATTTTTCTTCAGTGAGACTTCATGTTGCACCACAATGGACATCAACTCCTCCAGAGTCCATTCTTCCTTCAAGGCATTATAAGTCAACTTCACTGCATCAAAGGAAGTAGGAAGAGACTCAAAGCATCAACCATTTCAAGAATTTCTCACTCAACTCTACTTTCATCTCATTTACCTTGTTGAAGTAGTGCTTTAGCTTGATGATGTGATCTTTAACCCCACCTACTCCATCATACATAGTGGTTGTGAGAAGCTTCAAATAAGTTGTCATTTCTGCCTTATCAATCTTGGTATAATTGGCTTTCACATATTCCAAGAAGTCTTTGGCTCTTTCCGTCTTTGGCACACATTCTTTAATAGATTTGTCCATAGTATACTTCATTACCATCAAACAACTCCTATTGGAGTGCTCCCATATCTCATAAAAAGATATTTCATCAGTAGAGCTCATATCAGTGGGCTTACTTGGCTCATTAACTCTCAAAACCAAATCCAAATTTTGCAGAGTCATATGCACATTGAAAGACTCATACAATTCCTCAAAATTATTTCTAGTAAGGGGCTTGATGGCAGATAATTGCAGAGTAATTCCAGGATTGCTAATAGTTGGAAAATAGCAAAATTAAATAATATGCATAAAATTTCTCAATTTAGCAATAGCTTGGAATTTTGAAATTCTACAGTGGTAAGGACAATTAATTAAATATCACAACCAAGATGCACTAATTATATTACCGAAAGGGCAAAAGAAAATTAGTACGGTTCATAATATATAATTAATTTCCTTCACCAATCTAAGCATCCTACTAAGTATTATAATCATCGATATGACAATTACAATACCCGTATGGACCTTAGTAATCACAATAATAAAGCAACCAAAAGTGGGAGATAAAATATCTCAACAAAAACAATTTGACACATATAGTATCATGATAGACAACTACTTATATGTTCACTATTGTCATGATAAACTCAAATATTTAATTTGCACAACTTGACACACTTGGAATTACGATAGGCAATCACAAAAGTGTTCTTTATTGCCATAATAAATTTAAATATTTCACAAAAATGGCCTAGGACAACATTATTGGTATAAGATAAAAAATTATATCATAAAGAACAACAATAATAATAATTGTCCCAATAAAACCAAATTTAACATATGTATAATAATTCCAAGAATATGCATAATGATTCCAAGAATACCAAGACAACCAAAACAAAAAAAAAAAAGGTTTTTTTTAATGATGTCATGATGACGTCATCTCATCATCTCCACCAGAACACGACCTGGTTCATCTTTGGAGAGGAAAAAAAAAATTCTGCCAAAATTTTGTGCATTTTCCGACGAAAACACTTAGGTCTCCATCCTCAAACATCAATCCTTCAATCTAAACCCAAAAATTGCACAAAAAAACACATAATTGGAAGAACCAAAATAAGCCCTAATTTTCGAAATTCCATCAAATGAGCTCCAAAAACCATAAAAACAAGATGGGTTTTGCTCCAAACAATATTCTCTACAAATCTCCAACATCAATCGGGCTTGAAAACCGAGAAACAACACCAAACGAAAAAAAAAAAAACTCCAAAAAAAAATTGGCTTCCATAACTAGAAAACGGGAAACCTTGAATAACCCAAATATGCAGCTCAAATGTCATCCATGTTATGCTCTGATACCAATTGATGAATTTTGAACAACATAGGATCACATGTAGATATTAAAGCATGCATTAAACGAGAATAAACGAAACGCTCACCTTGATTAATGTTGTGGAAAACTATTTTCTCGTTCCACTGCCTCCAAGACGAAGCTTAGTCCGTGATGGTATGTGAATCCGGGTTCAATGAGCTATTCCCTTTTCTACACCCAAGATTCAATCCAAGTGTGTTGTGTGTGCCCTCTCAAGCCAAAAAAGATGCAATACGCTTGTTGCATTGCAAGAATAGCAGTACTAAATATTGAAAAAAAAACACAATTTTTTTTTTTTTATTCAAGCTGGTGATTTCAATTAATTCTTATTGTAATGCCCAATCTTTGATTTTTCAACTCTCGGGAAAATTTCTAGATTCATAGTAAAGTAGTGTTTATAATATAACTTATTTGGGATACCTATTGGTTTCCTCACATGTTATAGTGGTCCTTGCTTGCATATATCATTTTAGTCTAGATGGTCACTAGTTGCAAATTAAGACAATGTTTGTTTTTTGGTTAAACAGAAAAAACAAAAATATTTGACTTTTTCTATTCAACTAAAAGCAACTTATTGATATCAACCAATATAACTAAACTAAACCTATTGATAACATATTCACTTTAGTTATGTTGGTTGATATCAATATGTTACTTTTAATTGAATAGAAAAAACCAAATATTAGAGTGTATTGTGGAGGGTATGTGAATTTCCTTGAGGACATTTGAATGCCCCACATGTTGTTTGAATGCTCTTCATGATGTTTGAACGCTTTGCTTTGATTTTTGTGCACTAAGCTTTATTTATTTATTTTTTGTGTTATTCCCTTAAATTATTTTCTATTTAACATATTGGAGCTATTTCTTAAGCTCTAATTAGTTTAAGTATATATATACCTTGTAAATTAATTAACTTTGAAATAGTTTGAAGTTGCATAACACCCATAAGAATAAGATAATTAAAATACAATGGATTCAATATTTAAATGAAATAAAATGGTTAATAAAGTATGCCCTTATATGCCAAAAACCTCATTTGAAGGGCTAACATATATAATAGAAGATGCCATGAAAAGGTGAGATAATATGAACTTGTTCGGTTATATATATAATGTAAATTTTTTAAAAATATTCTTTGGAGAGATTTTCAAATAATATTAAATTGGTTTTAATCAAGTATAAAAAATTCCCATCCAACCAAATTCAAGCAATACACTTTGACGCTGGAAAAGTGGTGGTGATGAGTGCAGCCAATAAGCAGATATTTAAGAATTTGAGGAACCAATCAGAACATGCTAGGGGTCGTAACCAATTTAGCTGGCACAACTTTATCGTATTCCGTGTAAAAAATGTAGGTTATATTCCAAAAGTCTTTAACGAGAAGACAATGACAATTTTTAGATTATGTTTGGTTATCGAAATTTGAAGGACAATTTAAAAAACAAAAAAAGAAGTTAAAGTTAATATTTTATATGATACTTCAAGCTTATTAAATATATATAATTTAAATAATATTTATTTATTTATTTGTTTGTTTTTTAATTTTTTATAAAAAAATTATTTTAATTATGTATTTTTTCTTAATATTTTTAGAAAACCAAACATAACTCCAAAAGTCTTTACCACATTATTTATAGTCAATGGTCCCCTTTTTAATTCCACAATTCAGATTAGATCACTAGTCCCAGTCCCCATGGACCCCACCCCTTTGTCTATAGAAATCAGTGGGTCAGGCTCTACTTTTTGAAATGAAAGGACTCTCTCATGGAAAAAAATTGTGGAAAAGGATATCTTTGTTTAGCATATAAAACAATAAATTTTAATAAAAAAATTATCTAATTTATAACTTTAGTATACTAAAGAACTTTTTTTTGAAAATATTTTTCAAGGGTATTCAAAGAGCATTGACAATGGGATGAAATTTTAAAGATGAAATTTAGTATAATAATTCATTTTTTTTGGAGCAATAAAAGTATTGAAAAAGGTTATGAGCCTTTGATTATTATACTTTTCTAGTGATGACATGGTAGTATGAATATATATATATATATATATATATATATATATATATATATATTTTAAGAATGATTTTTTAATTGTGCTAATTTTATTCACTTCCTTTGATGTTTTAGTTAAATATAATTAGTTTATGTTAGTTTGAAAAATTGTCAAATACTTCCCTTATTTTAAATTAGAGGGGACATGAGTTGAAATATAAAAAAAGAAGGATATGAGAGACAGTTGATGAAATTTCAAATCAATAGAGGTTAGATTTATTTAGCTAAAATCTTAGGAGAAGTTAATGAAATTAACCGTTTTGTAATTTTATATGAGCTGTAAAGTAGATGTTAATGTAAAATTTCCTTTCATCAAATAGTGGTCTTTCATTTTCTATTGACTTAATGCTATCAAGGTCAAGATATTCTTGCCAAGACATGATAGGTGAGTCCTTAAAATTCTTTGGTGTATTAAGGCCACAACCATGAAGATATTTTGTCAACGTTGTTTATTTATTTATTTTTAAAATATATTTATTTAAAATATCCTTCAGGGTGTAACTCAAGCATTTGAAAATCATATTAATATATGTACCATCAAATTGGAAAAAAATTAAGGTATATTGGACTTTGCATCTTGATTGTCAAATGTGTATCATAAGGTTTAAACAGTGTATCTCAATCTTTGAAAGCATACGAAAAAGTTCAAATTAATGATAATGATGTGATGCAAGTAATAGAATTAAGTACAGATCAATAAAATTAAGGTAAAAAACAATAAAATCAAAGTATAAAATAATGAGACAAAACTCGATATAAAAGAAATGAAATTATAATACGAACGTAATATAACTTGATTAATTGTGCTTTTTAATACTTATCATCGATTCAATATTACAGAGGGGCCTATGATGATTAAAAGATGAGGATTGAAATGCTCAGATATATATACATGTCCAAAGTGCCAGAACGTGCATAGCTTACCATATAATGGCAAGAAAGAACTATTTTCTTCTGTTTCTCCTTCTCGGTCTCAATCATTTTTAGAAATAAAATTTTTATGAAATTGAAAAATGGTTTTTTTTAATTAATTAATTTATTTTGTGAAGGTAGTATATATTTATGTATACAACGTAAAAATTTTTAAAATATTATTTGGAGAGATTTTCAAATAATATAAATATAGGAGACACTTCATATTTTTTCTAATATAAAAAAAAATAAAAAATAAACTAATTTCCATTACAATACTTATTTTTATTTTCGGAGACACCAAAATATTACCCAAATATCCTTGAATATAACTTGCTAGAAATTTGGGGTGCCAATTTTCTGGAAGAAATATGAACCCACCCAGTTTTGACTAAAATGGAATGGATGGAACCAGATTAGATCAATACTAAGGTGGTATTTGTTTTTTAACGGGATAAAAAAACTAAAATATTTGATTTTTTCTATTCAGCTAAAAATATCTTATTGATATTAACCAATATCACTAAAATGAATTTGTTATCAATAAATTTAGTTAAATTATATTGATCTATGTAAATAAATTACTTTTAACTGAATAGGAAAAGTTAAATATTTTAACTTTTTTTATTCAGCCAAAAAACAAATACCACCTAAATCATATCCGTTTGAATCAACAATTAAGTCCATTTAAAAAAATTCCCATCCAACCATTTTTTATTTATTTATTAAATTTAAAAGTTAAAACAAACAAGTGGTGGAGATGAGTAATCAGTGGAGCCAATCAGCAAATATTAAGTGACGTACAACTGTACAAGGGGTCATAGCCAACTTGGCTGCCGCTAGCTGGCGCAACCTTGTCGCACTCCGCCTGAAACACGTAGGTCATCATCTACCGGATGCCTTCAACGAGAAGGAGATGGCAATTCATGTCAGGATTTGAAGCACAATCTGAAGAAAAAAAACAAAGAAAAAAAAAGGCTAAAGTTAATATTTATATGATACTTTAAACTTATTAAATATATATATAATTCAAATAATATTTATTTATTTGTAGTTTTTTCATATTTTGATTTAAATATTATTTTAATTAGCTTTTTTTTTTCTTAATATTTGTGGAAAACCAAGCATAACTCCAAAAGTCTTTACTTTCTCCATACGTTATTTTAATTAGCTTTTTTTTTTTTTCTTAATATCACTGGTCCCATCCTCACGACCCTCACCCTTGATATATAGAAATCTATGGGTGAGGCTGTACTTTTTGGAATGAAAATTTGCAACCCCACCACTCTCCCCCTCCCCCAAACACGTCGTCACTGCTCGACGACAACGCCATCTCCATCGGCCGATGACGACGCCGTCCCAACAATGACATCCTCCCAATGCCATCACAATGGTTGTAAGAGCATGAAAAAGTTACCACCAATAATTTAATGAACTTATGATGTCGTCATCCCAACAATGACGTATCCTAATGTCATCACTATGACGATAAGTTGTAAGCTTGTAAAAAGTTATCTCCGATAATTTAATAAACTTTTGAAACTTTTAAGTTCTAATATAAAAGTGTCAAGCTTATAATTAAATTTGTGGCTATAATTTTATAAATTTTAAATCAAAAGATCAAATTCTAGGCTACAGTATCCTATTATGTTGATGATTAAATGAGTAAAAGAAATTTTAATCTTTTGGATTGATTATAGAAAAACTTCAAAATATCAACTATATATATAGAAGTTTGTTATTGATTAAAAAAATACTAATTATTTACGTAGAAGTTTCTCATTGGTCAAAAAGGAAATATGTGATAGAGAAGTTTTTTTTTTTTTATGTCATAGTTAAATTAAAATAAGAGGAAAAGATTATGAGTCTTTTACTCATATTTTCAAATTTTATTATATTTTTATTTTTATTTATTTTATTAGTTCATTTTCATTATTATTTATTTAATTTTATAATTATATATTTTTTTAAAATTTATGATTTTTAAAATTTATAATTTTAATCTAAATTAATCAAAACATTATGATTTTAAATAAATTTCTAAAAACATTGTGTTCTTTAGAATTTATTATTTTAATTTTGTAAATTATATTTAATTTTAATAATATAAAAAAAAATATACATTTATGATGTCATTGATTCGACCATGGTCCAACTGTCGGTCTAATTAGTAAACCGTGAACCGGTAACTTTTTCGATTTAATGATCGATCCGATTTTGAAAACATTAATAAAAAATCTTTCATTGAAAAACATTGTGGAAAAAATGATATTTTTATTTAATATATAAAATAATAATTTTTAATAAACAATTATCTAGTTTGTAACTTTGGGTTATTAAAGAACTTTTTTTTTGAAAATATTTTTTAAGGGTATTCAAAGAGCATTAACAATGGGATAAAATTCTAAAGACGATGTTTAGTGTAGTAATTCCTTTTTGTTTTACTTTTTTAGGGACAAAAGTATTGAAAAAGGTTATAATAGATTGATTATTATACTTTTTTCTAGTGATGACTTAATAGTATGATTTTTTTTAAAGGTTGATTTTGCAATTAGGTTAATTTCTCCTTCAAGTTTTAGTTAAATACAACTAATTTTCATTAGTTTGAAAATTTATCAAATACCTACCTTATTTCGAATTAGAGGAAAGATAGTAAAAATATTAAATAAAAATGATAAAGAAGATATTTTATGAAATTTCATACTAATAAGGTTTTTATATGAGTTGTAGAGTAGATGTCGATGTAAAATTTTCTTTCATCAAATAGTGGTCTTTCATTTTCTATGGACCTAATGCTATTAGGGTCAAGATATTCTTGCCAAGACATGATTGGCGAGTTCTTAAAATTCTTTGGTATATTAAGGTCACAATCACGAGGACATTTGGTTGGTGTTGTTTATTTTTTTATTTTTTTATTAAATATAAATCATTTGAAATGTCTAACAATGTGTAACTCAAGCATTTAATATATGTACCATAAAATTAGAAAAAATTAAGGTATATTGGACTTTGTATCTTGATAGTCAAATGTGTATCATAAGGTTTAAATGGTTGGATTTTGTACCTCGATCATTGAAAGCGATAAAGTTTAAATCAATGATGATGATGATGCAAGTAGTGGAATTAAGTATAGATCAATAAAATTAAGGTGAAAAGTAATAAAATCAAAGTATAAAATAATGAGACAAAATTGGGTATAGAAAAATGAAATTATAATACAAACTTGATACAACTTGATTAATTGTGTTTTTAGTACTTATCATCGATTCAGTATTACAGAGGGGTCTACTGGAGAATTGAAAGGCTCGGGTATATATACATGTCCAAAGCACCAGAATGTGCATAGCTTACCTTCTAATGGCAAGAAAGAACTCTTTCCTCTGGCTTCTCCTTCTCAGTCTCATCTGTACTCTGGTCTGTACCCACAGTACTGCAGCAGCTTCGAAGGATGATGGTCGAAAGGCAATATACACCCATCTCTCTTTTGTTTGTTCTTAATGGTCTGATCATTCCATGAAGCATGAAGCATGGGCCATGGCCTAATAATTTTTACATGCATGCATGGCAGAAAAATTCAGATTAATCTTGTGTTGAAAATCATGGTTGAGTAGTGTTAATAAACTGGATTTGCACCAAACATATTGTGGATGCAGGAGTACATTGTGTACATGGGTGCCAAGCCTGCCGGAGATTTCTCGGCATCTGCCATTCACATCGACATGCTGCAGCAAGTCTTTGGCAGGTCAGTATCCTTTTTTTTTTTTTTCTAATTTATTTATTGCATATATATATATGCTGCCTAATTTTCCCCATGGAATGCCTTTGCAGCAGTAGGGCATCAATTTCTCTGGTCCGCAGTTACAAAAGGAGTTTCAATGGATTTGTAGCGAAGCTCACAGAGGAGGAAATGCAGCAAATGAAGGGTGGGTGGAATTCATCTTTCTGCAATTAATTAGATATTTCGGAAGTAACTCGGGCATTTTATATATGGCTAACAAATAAACTGTAACTTTGGAGTTTCAGGAATGGACGGGGTAGTCTCGATTTTTCCTAACGAAAAGAAACAGCTCCACACAACGAGGTCATGGGATTTCGTGGGGTTTCCCCAGCAAGTTAAAAGAACTAGTATTGAAAGTGACATAATAATAGGAGTGTTAGACAGTGGAATATGGCCAGAGTCTGACAGCTTCGATGATGAAGGATTTGGTCCACCGCCTAGCAAATGGATAGGGACTTGCCAAGGCTTTTCCAATTTTACTTGCAACAAGTAAATCTTAACGACAGAGTGTTTAAATACCCTACTATAATTAAAAGCTCTAAAATTTGAAAGACTATATATCCTTAACAAAAGTTTCAATTAATGTTATTGCAGTAAAATTATTGGAGCCAAGTACTATCGGAGCAGTGGACAATTTAGGCAAGAAGATTTTCAATCCCCAAGAGATTCAGAAGGCCACGGGACACACACTGCATCCACTGCAGCTGGGGGCCTAGTTAGCATGGCAAGTCTCATGGGCTTTGGCTTAGGGACTGCTCGGGGCGGGGTTCCATCAGCTCGGATAGCTGTGTATAAGATATGTTGGTCTGATGGCTGTTTTGGTGCTGATATTCTCGCAGCATTTGATGATGCAATTGCTGATGGGGTTGATATAATCTCCATTTCAGTAGGGGGTAAAACTCCCACAAATTATTTTGAAGATCCAATTGCCATTGGAGCTTTTCACGCAATGAAAAAACGGATACTAACATCAGCTTCTGCTGGTAACGATGGACCTGTTCTTGCTTCCATCACAAATTTCTCGCCTTGGTCTCTTTCCGTGGCTGCTAGCACCATAGACCGGGATTTCTTCACCAAGGTGCAACTAGGCGACAGTAACGTTTTTGAGGTGAGTAAGCTTCATGGAAGTTCATTTGGTTACACTTCGAACTAATAACCATCACATTGCAATTTTTTCATTAATTAAAGTTCCAATTATGTTGATCTGATTTTTGGAGGTTATATCATTGCCCTTTGTGTAGGGAGTTTCAATAAACACATTTGAGCTCAATGACATGTATCCTTTGATTTACGGTGGAGATGCCCCGAATACTGCAGCAGGTTTTAGTGGGAACAGATCTAGGTACTTATTAAAGATCAAAGAAATAGAATTAATGGAAAATGAAAATTGTTAGATATCATGATTTTTGAAGAGTGTATTTTAGATTACTAGACGTTGACTATTGAAATGCAGGTTTTGCTTTCCAAGCACATTGAACCCAAATTTAGTTAAAGGTAAAATTGTCCTTTGTGATGTGAAGACCAATGGGGCTGGCGCATTCTTGGCGGGTGCTGTTGGGGCTCTGATGGCAGATACACTCCCCAAAGATTCCAGCCGCAGTTTTCCCTTGCCTGCATCTCACCTTAGCGCACGAGATGGAAGCAGTATTGCCAACTACATCAACTCAACAAGGTATCAATTAACACATCTTTCTTACTTTTATTTGGAGGTGAATGTTAATTATATAAGTGATATGCTTTATGATTTGTACGGCACTCGGTCTTATTACATTAAAACAGTAACCCAACTGCATCAATATTCAAGAGTACTGAGGTTAGTGACGCATTGGCCCCATACGTAGTCTCCTTCTCATCAAGGGGTCCAAACCCAGCTTCATTCGACCTTCTCAAGGTAACTTACGCTTTTATTCTCCATTTTCTTCTCATTTATTCTGCAGCCTTTTCATCTCTGATCCTACTTCTATAATTTTTATTTGCGAAAGCATAAGTGTTTTTCTTAATCTATGTTATGAACAATAACACATATTTCATGTGAAAACACCTCTGTTTCCTTGGTTCATAAACACTTGCTAGAGGTTTGACATTCATCGTGACTTTGTCATCTTGCTGCATGTAGCCTGACATAGCAGCCCCAGGAGTCCGCATTCTAGCTGCCTGGCCACCAATTGCTCCAGTTTCTGGAGTAAAAGGTGATAATCGAGAAGTGCTATACAATATAATTTCCGGGACGTCAATGTCCTGCCCACATGCTTCCGGGGCAGCTGCCTACATCAAGTCATTTAACCCCACCTGGTCTCCTGCTGCCATTAAGTCTGCTCTTATGACTACTGGTAATGTCTAATTTGGTTCCTAGCCTTTAAAATTATGAAAGGGTTGATAATAATGGATCTCTATCCTTTGTGTGTTTGTAGCTACTCCCATGAGTGCTAAAAAAAATCCGGAAGCCGAATTTGCATATGGTGCGGGCAATATAGATCCTGTAAAGGCTATAGATCCTGGTCTGGTATATGACGCCGATGAGATTGACTATGTAAAATTTTTGTGTGGGCAAGGTTATAGTACTCCGGCTCTACGGCTTGTCACCGGGGATAATAGTGTCTGTTCTGCAGCTACAAATGGAACCGTCTGGAATCTAAATTACCCTTCCTTTGCTCTTTCCAGCCTCACCAAGGAATCCATCACTGGCATGTTCAATAGGACTGTCACAAACGTTGGATCATCGGTGTCCACGTATAAAGCAACTGTTATAGGTGCTCCAGAGGGACTCGAAATCCAAGTTGAACCAAGCATTTTATCATTCACATCCCTCATGCAGAAGCTATCCTTTGTGTTGAAGGTTGAAGGAAAGGTAGGTGACAACATAGTCTCTGCTTCTTTGGTGTGGGATGATGGTGTACATCAAGTGAGGACCCCCATTGTTGTATTAGCCCTCCCATAAAATTCCAGAATCCTGGTGTTCTTGTGGTACTATCTATAAGATTGAAATAAATGATGCGGCAAGCACAACATTTTACCTAATTTAAGATCTTCAATCTTATTCAGCTGTTTTCCCTGTATCTTAGGAATTTTAGCTTTCCACTATCTTTATAGGGGACTTTTTAAAAATCTCTCCAACTGTGACCTTGGGCTTTTCTTAATATCCACACACAAGAAGGCATCTGAGTGTTAGATAAGGAGAATGAGAGAATGGACGGACACAACATCGGATCAACCCATTTAAGTTTCTCACTTGAAAGAGATTCTTGAGTTCAAAACTCTCGAACTTTTTTGTAGAAAGTACAAACACACCCTCGAAAAATTCAAATGATTTGAAGATCAAGAAGGCAACCCACTCTCTCTCCGCCATGAATCCCTCACACGGAAAATGGGTGTAAACAGTATGGATTTATGTTTAGTCCAATGGCTCATATTAACATTAAAATGGAAAGAAAAAAAAGAAAAAAAAGTGAAAGAAATGTCATCCTTATATAACAATTGATCAATCACTTTTGAGCCTAATCGAACACAACTTGAACCAATTGGTTTAAAGTTTGACACGCCTAAGATTTCAATGAATTGAAATTTCTAACACATGAAAACACTCACAAGAACGATTTTTACCATCTTTCAATGAATAATATACTATTGAATAATATACTCAAGTATATTATCATAATTGCTAGACCGGGAAAACTAATAAAATACCAATAAATGTCATCGAAAGCGTAATATTTGATGAATTCATTCTTATTAATTAGTTATTATATATTATTATTTTGTTTTTAAGATATCCGTAATTAATTAAAATTAATAAATATAAATGGATGAAATAGTAAAAAAAATTGAAGTTAAAAAGATTTTGATAAAAGCAACATATTTAAAAAAACAAAAATAATAATACATACTAACTCTTTTATTTTTTATTTTTAATATGGACCCATTTTTGGCTCAATTGGAATCCATGGAAACAAATTAAACCAATACTATGTTATAATAAATTCCCATCATGCCAAATTAGAACAATTTTCTTGAATACGAACCAAATATAATGTTAATGAAATTAAATGAGATTTCTTTTTCAATATTCTTGGACAATTAAGTATAATGTAAAGAGATTTTTGCTTTCTTGCACAATTTGAAGCTAGTCGTCTCCTTTTACCCCATGATTGGGATTGGACTCCACTTGAGTACCCCACCATTTCTGCACCCTATCCATATCGTGACCACTTTCATAGAAATCGACAGGCTAAGCTCCACTTTTTAAAAAGAAAGGGCATTTCATGGAAAAAGATATTTTATTTAATATATAAAAGAATTATTTTATCCCTAACACGTACCTTTGGATGCTAAAGAAATTTTATGTTGGAAACATTTTTTAGTGGTAATCAAAGACACAAAAATGTACGATTTATGGGAAAATATAAAATTTATTTAAATAATTGTAGTGAGAAAGAAAAACGAAAAAAATGAAAAATATTTGAGAAAAAAAGTTGGTAATAATACCCTAAAAAGAAATTGAAGAGAATTAATAATGGAATGAAGTTCTAAAGATGAAGTTTAATATAATGATAGATGCTTTCACACACATTTTCTGTCTTTGTATAATATTTGAGTTTTATCCGTGACTTTAATCAAACTATTTCTTAATAAAAGCTATAATAATAATAAAAAAGATTGAATTATCGAAAGAGATGTAAAGTAAAAGTTGATGAATATATCTTTTAATAAAAAAACACATCCTTTGGTATTATCGAGGACATATTCTTGCCAACACATGGGATGGTTGGTGTGTATTGATCTTTATTCCTTTATCTTTTTAAATATAAAGAGTTGTACCCTATTTTCAAAGGTCGTGTGGATTAATATTTAATTTCATCATATAAAAATTTTAATGTTTAATAAAATTAACAAAAAATTCATATAAAAGATTAAGTATAATTTTTTAAAGAAAAAATGTATTTATATTTTATATTATATAAATAAAAAAATTAAAAATTTTAACGAAACAAAATATTACAACTACATGGAATCGTAATCAATTGTGGTGGGCTGACACAGCCTTCTCACCCTCCTTTTTTCCAACACGTGAGTCACGGGTCTAAGAACTTAAATGAGAAGACATTAACATATAGCACATTTCTTAATTCTATGTTTGATATCCAAAAAAAATTTAAAAAGTAAAAAAAAAAATTTAAACTTATGTTTTCAACTCATTTTATTTTATTTTTACTTATATAAAAGTTAAATAATTTTAAAATATATAAGTTTATAATTCATCATAATCATATTTAATTTTTTATTTTTTTATAAAGAAATTAAAGATATATGGGAGACACAAAAATGCACCATTCATGGAAAAAATATAAAATATATTTTTAAAAAATTATTGGGTGATAGTTGATTTTTCTATATCCAGTTTGTGATATAGGAAAGAAAATAAAAGTAGAAACTTAAATAAAATAAGTGGAGTGAGAAAAAAAAAGTTGAATGCCCGAGAAGGAAATTGAAGAGCATTAATAATGGAACGGAATTCTAAAAATGAAGTCTAATGTAATGATTGATGCTTTGGTACTTTCTCACTTTGTATAATCTTTGCGCTTTATCCATGACTTAAACAAAATTCTTTCTTTAAAGAAGTTATAATAATAATAATAATAATAATAATAATAAAGATTGATTTATTGAAAGAGATGTAAAGAAGATGTTGATGTGCATATCTTTCAATAAGAAAAACAGCCTTTGGTATTACGGGGGATGACTGGTGAGTCCTTTTGATTCCTCCGTGCATTGCTCTTTATTCCTTTATCTTTTTAAATACAAATTATTGGAAATGTCCTGGAAGGTGTAACATTAGATTAAGAGAGAGAGAGGAGATTGGAAGGCTCCAGTATATATATGTATGCATGTCCAAGCACCACGAAGCCCATAGCTTACCATCATCTAATGGCAAGACAAAAAAACTCTTCTCTGTGGTTTCTCCTTCTCAGTCTCATCTGCAGTCTGCTCAGCACCCACAGTACTGCAGCAGCTTCCGAGGATGATGTTCGAAAGGCAATAAACACCCATCTCTCTCTTGCTTTTTCTTAATTAATGGCTTGGTCAATATTTCATGAACCCATACATGTATGCATGGCGGAAAAATTAAGATTAATCTTGCGCTGAAAATCATGGTTGAGTAGTGTTAATAAACTGGATTTGCACCAAACATATTGTGGACGCAGGAGTATATTGTGTACATGGGTGCCAAGCCTGCCGGAGATTTCTCGGCGTCTGTCATTCACACCAACATGCTGGAGCAAGTCTTTGGCAGGTCAGTATTCACCTTTGGTTTTTTTTGTTTTTTTGTTTCTTTATTTGTTTTATTTATTACATATATGGTACCTAATTTTCCCCATGGAATGCCTTTTCAGCGATAGGGCATCAAGTTCTTTAGTCCGCAGTTACAAAAGGAGTTTCAATGGATTTGTAGCAAAGCTAACAGAGGATGAAATGCAGCAAATGAAAGGTGCGTGGGTGGGTTTAAATCTTTCTGTAATTGAAGTAACTCATGTGTGTAATGGCTACAAAATTAACTGTAACTTTGGAGTTTCAGGCATGGACGGGGTGGTCTCGGTTTTCCCTAGCGAAAAGAAACAGCTCCACACAACTCGGTCGTGGGATTTCGTGGGGTTTCCCCGACAAGTTAAAAGAACAAGTGTTGAAAGCGACATTATCATAGGAGTGCTTGACGGTGGAATATGGCCCGAGTCTGACAGCTTCGATGATAAAGGATTTGGCCCACCGCCAAGGAAATGGAAGGGCACTTGCCAAGGGTTTTCCAATTTCACTTGCAACAAGTAAATCTTACTCGCAACAGAGTGTCTAAATACCCTGTTAAAAAAGTTTAAATATATCCTATCCTTGTTCCTTAACAAAACTTTCCACCGGTGTTATTGCAGTAAAATTATTGGAGCCAAGTACTATAAGAGTGATAGAAAATTTAGCCCAGAAGATTTGCAATCCCCAAGAGATTCAGACGGCCACGGGACACACACTGCATCCACTGCAGCTGGGGGCCTAGTCAACATGGCAAGTCTCATGGGCTTTGGCTTAGGGACTGCTCGGGGCGGAGTTCCATCAGCTCGGATAGCAGTGTATAAGATATGTTGGTCTGATGGCTGTGATGATGCTGATATTCTCGCAGCATTTGATGATGCAATTGCTGATGGGGTTGATATAATCTCTTATTCACTTGGGAATCCCCCTTCCCAGGATTATTTTAAAGATACTGCTGCAATCGGTGCTTTTCATGCAATGAAAAATGGGATACTAACATCAACTTCTGCTGGTAACGATGGACCTCGCCTTGTTTCCGTCGTAAGTGTCTCGCCATGGTCTCTTTCCGTGGCTGCTAGCACCATAGATCGGAAGTTCTTGACCGAGGTGCAACTAGGTGACAGGAAGGTTTATAAGGTGAGTAAACTTGCTCACACTTTGGACTAATAACCATCACATTCAAATATCATTTATTAAAGCATTTAGATTTCAACTACGTGGATCTGATTTTTGGAGGTGGAGGTTATATCATTGCCCTTTGTGTAGGGATTTTCGATAAACGCATTTGAGCCCAATGGCATGTATCCTTTGATTTATGGTGGGGATGCCCCGAATACTAGAGGAGGTTTTAGAGGGAACACATCCAGGTACTTATTATTAAAGAAAGAAAAACAATTCATTGAAAATGAAAACCGTACGTTAGAAATCCTGAATTTTAAAGCGTGTGTGATAGATTACAGGACTTTCATCACTGAAATGCAGGTTTTGCGAAAAAAACTCATTGAACCCAAATTTAGTGAAGGGTAAAATTGTCCTTTGCATTGGGCTTGGCGCTGGGCTTGAAGAAACATCGAATGCATTCTTGGCAGGTGCCGTTGGGACTGTGATAGTGGATGGACTCCGATTCCCCAAAGATTCCAGCTATATTTATCCCTTGCCTGCATCTCGCCTTGGTGCAGGAGATGGTAAAAGAATTGCCTACTACATCAGCTCAACAAGGTATCGATTAACACAGCTTCCTACTTTTATTTGGAGATGACTGTAAATTATACAAGTGAAATGCTTTAGAATTTGTACGGCATATATATACTCAGTCTTAGTCCTACTACATTTGAACAGTAACCCAACTGCATCGATTTTGAAGAGTATTGAGGTTAAGGACACATTGGCCCCATATGTACCCTCCTTCTCATCAAGGGGTCCAAACAATATTACACACGACCTTCTCAAGGTAGCTTATGCCATTATTCTTGATTTTCTTCTCATTTATTCCATGACATTTTCATCTCTATATCATGTAAACCCAATTCAACATTTTCATCTCCCATTTGAGAAAACATAGGGGTTTTTTTCTTAATCTATGTTGAGAACGGTTACGCATATCTCAGACCAAATCACCCTTTTCCTTAGTTCATAAAGACTTTCTAGAAGCTTGACATTCATGATGACTTTGTGATCTTACTGCATGCAGCCAGATTTAACAGCCCCAGGTGTACACATTCTGGCTGCCTGGTCACCAATTTCTCCAATCTCTCAAATGAGTGGTGATAATCGAGTAGCGCAATACAATATATTAAGCGGCACGTCAATGGCTTGTCCACATGCTACTGGGGCAGCTGCCTACATCAAGTCATTTCACCCCACCTGGTCTCCTGCTGCTATTAAGTCTGCTCTTATGACTACTGGTAATGACTGAATTTTATTCCCGACCTTTCAAATTATGAAAGAGGTGATAGTAATGGATCTTAGTCCTTTGTGTGTTCTGTAAGCAGCTACTCCCATGAGCGCTAGAAAAAATCCGGAAGCCGAATTTGCATATGGTGCAGGCAATATTGATCCTGTAAGGGCTGTGCACCCTGGTTTAGTGTATGATGCCGATGAGATTGACTTTGTAAATTTTTTGTGTGGAGAAGGCTATAGTTTTCAGACTCTACGGAAAGTCACCGGGGATCATAGTGCCTGTTCGAAAGCTACGAATGGAGCCGTTTGGGATCTAAATTACCCTTCTTTTGCGCTTTCCACCTCCAACAAAGAATCCATCGCTCGCACATTCCACAGGAGTGTCACAAACGTTGGATCACCGATGTCTACATATAAAGCAATTGTTATAGGTGCCCCAAAGGGACTCAAAATCAACGTTAAACCAAACATTTTATCATTCACATCCATCGGGCAGAAACTTTCTTTTGTGTTGAAGGTTAATGGACGGATGGTTGAAGACATAGTCTCTGCTTCGTTAGTGTGGGATGACGGTTTACATAAAGTGAGGTCCCCCATTATTGTGTATGCAGTCCAATAAAATTCCAAAAGCCTGGTGTTTTGTAGCAGAAGCATCGGAATTGTGGTATCTATCATGTTGAACTAAATGATGTGGTATCTATATAAGATGGAAATAAATGATAATATTTAGTATCGGTTGTATTACCTGTCCATACGAGCTATTAGATCGAATACCAATCGCACGAGCGACTTGAACGCCCGGTAGACCCGAAGGTTCGTTCTCAATACCCTTCTTTCTCCTCTCCCGGCCACTTTTCTCCTAGGCGGCCAGGCCCATCCTTTCTTTTTGCTCTCCCTAGGCACTTTTCTCCGGGGCCCACCGCACCTTTATGTGATACTTTAAGGACGTAGCTTTATCATGGTTGAAATTATTGCCAAAACATATATATTTAAATAATAATCAAATAAAAATTTCATAATTAGACTAATTTTATTCAAATATACACTTAAATAAAAGTCAAATAAGAACTCCATAGTTATTTTCTTTTTAAAAAAAATCTTTTATGGGACAAGTTATTGTTGAAAGTACATGTATCAAATTTCATGCCTTTTTTTGTTTCTCTTTATTTTATTAATTTCTTATTTTAAAAATATTTTTATATATTTTAAATTTTTTTCTACAAATGTACTTATGTAGAAAAATTAAAATTAATTACAGTGAAATATATTTGTACCAATCTTCAAGAGGAGTGAATAAAATTAATCTTTTTAAACAAATCAACATACCTTGAAAATAACCTAAAAATATTTTAAAAGAACTTTTGGAAATAATTTTGTTCTAATTTGGAAAAAAAATTATAATTAAATTTAAATAAAAATTATTTCATTAAAAATGTCGTCATCTTTGATATATCTGAGGGTTTTTGGCATTTTTTCGGTTTCCATGTCATGATTATTTATTAATTTGTAATTTTAAAATTCTTTTTAAAATTTTTTTTACTCCTAAAAGATAAGATAAAAGACTCATACCTCAATTTTGTTTCATCAAAATTTGAAAAAAAAAATTGAAATATATATATATATATATATATATATATATATATATATATATATATATATATATATATATATTAGTTTTAATTAGAGAAACAAATTATTTATTTATTATTAAAAAAGATTGGCTTTTAAGATTAAATGCTTATAATATGCCAATCACTAAAATAATAAAAAATAATTCAAAAAAAAAAAAAACCTCTAATATGCACTCTGTCAACAATACATTTGTATTGATTTTACAACGTAGGTATAAAACATTTTGTTGTGAATATGTTACAAGATACTTGAAAAGTGTAGTCCTATAAATTTGTTTTAAGATGATTTTACTTAATTCTTCAAAAATGGAAAGACCATTCATGGTATTTTCTTTGTATTCACAATTAAAAAGAGTGCATGGGACCATGTAAAAGGGAATACATTCTCTATTTTAAAGGAATGAGTTTCTTCTCCCACACCCAAGAGAATTTGACATTGTGGAATAATTTTTACTTAGGGCCTGTTTGGAAAGTGTTCTTGAAAACTGTTTTTTGTTTTCTAGAACAAAAAAGGATGTTTCTATTCTCCGTGTTTTCCATGTTCTCAAAACCCTGTTTTCTGATAACAACTTCAAGTTGTTTTCCCTGTTTTTTTGCACCATTTAGAGGAAAAAAGAGGTGGTTGTTCTCCGTGTTTTCAAAAGGGTGTTCTCCTTGTTCTCGTGTCTCTCTTTCTTAGGTAAAACGTGTTAGCCTTAACCCTTTAAAATCAAACCCAATTTGATAGTTCTGAGAGTAGAGAAAGAGTAATTTAGAGGCTTTCCTATTGAATTTTCACCCCTCGACGGCAGCTACAGTAGCCACGGCCACCGCAATCACATGGCGTTGCTCGGCGGCGGCAGCAGCAGAGACATCATCATTCACTGGTGCAACACCACCACCATCATTGATGCTGACGAAAGCTGCAACCTTTCATTGGGTTTGTGGCGATGCGGTTTCTTGGTTCGTGGGTTTCCGGAAGATCAATCTCCGTTTCTCTATTTTCTACGCAAAACCCAGCAAACACCACTATTGCATCCATCTACCCACCACTTCAAATAGACCAAAAAACAGAATAAATTCAAAAATTTCAACAAGAAAAAATCTCAAACCTTTTCTTCATCTTCCTCCCGGTCATGTTCCTCTCTTCTTCTACCACCTCTCTTATCAGTCTCTTTGGTAGGAGATCTGAAAGCCCTTTTCACAGCAATCAACCATGAACTTCCCCCCTTCTTCCCCATAACCTAGCCGCATTTACAGCAACCCAGCTAAACCGAACTCCACAAAACAAGCAGCAGGAGTATAATTTCAATGATGTTTTGACCTAAAACATGTATTAGTATAATCTATTTATGATTAAAATATATATTTTTAAAATGATTAAGAAGTTTATCTTTTGTGTGAATAAAATATTATTAAAATTAAGTATAATTATACATGTTTATAAAGTAATTATTTAAAAAAAATTATAATTGATGTAAAAATTTTAAAATCAAATAAATTTTAAATTCAAATGAAGTATAAATTCAAAAATTATTTATATATTTATAATATCAAATTAATGAAAAAAAACTTACTAATAAATAAATAAAAAGCAACTCCAAACATGCTTTTTTTTGTTTTACTTATTTTAAAAAAAATATTAATTCAACAAAACATATTTTTTTATTAACTCAACCAAACATGTTTTTTTTTTTTAGAACAAAAACTATTTTTCAGAATTCAGTTCCCAAACACAATTTTTTTTTTTGAATACGCAAAAAATTGTTCTTAAAAACTGTTCTCAAAAATTGTTTTCCTGAACAGTTTTCGAAAACACCAACCAAACAGGCCTTAGTCATCCATGTACAAAACATTTGTTTCGATTTGTGAAAGACATTTTGGATATAAGAAAACATTGTACATCAAATAAGGACCCATTGTTATGTTCGCCCTAATATAAAATTCCAAAATCTTCGTGTTGGTATCAACGCATTGGAATTGTGATATATATAAAATTGAAAACAAATGGTGTGACATGAGTAAGATGGAAACAAAAGAGAAAATTGTAAGCTTATAATATTAAGGAAATTTGGAATTAATTTTAAAATAAAATGTGTCATTAATTATTTGACTAGTTTTTTGTATATGACATGGAGGGTTGTTTCTCAACGTAACGTCGTAACACATTGCTTATTAATAGGATATGTGAATATTAGTTGTGGATTAACACCTAGAGCCAGCTTGAGGTTGATTGTGGTGTTATAAAACTTTCAAAAAAAGACTCATAAATGTAGTCTTCCTCTATTTTATCTTTTTCTTAATTTTTCTAATAAATATATAGACCACATTACAAATCATGTAACAATACAATCTCCTACATAGTTTAATCAATGTAAGTCATATGCCGAAAAAAAATCAATACTCCTAGTATAGGAAATAATGACTTATTCATAAATACGAATCTTATGCTATAATTAAATCAAAAATAGAAATTAAAGAATAATAAAGAGACGAAAAAATACATGAATATAAGGTGAAAAATCTTTAAGGAGATAAAGAACTATGAACCAATCTTAATTAATTACAACATCTATTATAAAGGAAATGTCTGGTTCAAGATTTTACTTAATATACGGCTTCCAATTCTCTCCAAGGCCATTTGTTTAGTATTTTAGGGATCTTAACTTTCCACCGTCTCCATGTGAAACTTTTTTGGAACCCCTTCAAACCTGATTTTGGACTCTTTTTGATATCCACAGAAAAATACATTTAACCAAAATGAGAGTATGAACAAAAATAATGGAATTAAATGGTAGTAAATAAATCTATTAAATATATATATAAAAAATGTATATAAAATTACTTCATCAAGATGTGAATACAAAGTAAACACCATGAATGGTCTTCCCATCCCTGGAGAATTAAGTGAAATCATCAAATAGTGGATGTTGTAAAACTTCCTTTCATCAAATAGTGGCCGTTCATTTTCCAGTTTATTTTTTTATTATATTTTTAAAAATAAATCATTTGAAATGTCGTGTAAGGAGTAACTCAAGCATTTGAAAATAATATATATTGGACTTTGTAGGTTGATCATCAAATGTGTATCATAAGGTTTAAGCGGTTAGATTTGTATCTCGATTGTTGAAAGTGTACAATAAAGTTTAAATCATCAATGATGATGATGCAAGTAATGGAATTAAGTATAAAAAAATAAAATTAAGGTAACAGTGACAAAATCAAAGTATAAAATAATGAGACAAAATTCGGTATAAAGAAATGAAATTATAATATAGACGTTGATTATTTGTGCTTTTTAATACTTATCATCGATTCAGTGTTACAGAGGGGCCTACGATGATTAAAAGAGGAGGATTGAAAGGCTCAGGTATATATACATGTCCAAAGCATCAGAATGTGCATAGCTTACCATCTAATGGCAAGAAAAAACTCTTTTCTCTGGTTTCTCCTTCTTAGTCTCATCTGCACTCTGGTCTGTACCCACAGTACTGCAGCAGCTTCGGAGGATGATGGTCGAAAAGCAATATACACCCATCTCTCTTTTGTTTGTTCTTAATGGTCTGGTCATTACATGAAGCATGAAGCATGGGCCATGGCCTAATAATTTTTACATGCATGCATGGCAGAAAAATTAAGATTAATCTTGTGTTGAAAATCATGGTTGAGTAGTGTTAATAAACTGGATTTGCACCAAAAATATTGTGGATGCAGGAGTATATTGTGTAAATGGGTGCCAAGCCTGCCGGATTTCTCGGTATCTGCCATTCACACTGACATGCTGCAGCAAGTCTTTGGCAGGCCAGTATTCACTTTTTTTTTTCCCTAATTTTTTTATTACATATATGGTACCTAATTTTCCCCATGGAATGCCTTTCAGCAGTAGGGCATCAAGTTCTCTGGTCCGCAGTTAAAAAAGGAGTTTCAATGGATTCGTAGCGAAACTAACAGAAGAGGAAATGCAGCAAATAAAGGGTGGGTGGAATTCATCTTTCTGCAATTAATTGAATATTTCGGAAGTAATTAACTCGGGCATGTTACATATGGCTAACAAATAAACTGTAACTTTGGAGTTTCAGGACTGGACGGGGTAGTCTCGATTTTCCCTAACGAAAAGAAACAGCTCCACACAACAAGGTCGTGGGATTTCGTGGGGTTTCCCCAACAAGTTATAAGAACTAGTGTTGAAAACGACATAATCATAGGAGTGTTAGACAGTGTAATATGGCCACAGTCTGACAGCTTCGATGACGAAGGATTTGGTCCACCGCCTAGCAAATGGACGGGGACTTGCCAAGGCTTTTCCAATTTCACTTGCAACAAGTAAATCTTATTGACAGAGTGTTTAAATACCCTGCTATAGTTAAAAGTTCTAAAAGTTGAAAGACTATATATCCTTAACAAAAGTTTCAATTAATGTTATTGCAGTAAAATTATTGGAGCCAAGTACTATCGGAGCAATGGACAATTTAGCAAAGAAGATTTGCAATCCCCAAGAGATTCAGACGGCCACGGGACACACACTGCATCCACTGCAGCTGGGGGCCTAGTTAACATGGCAAGTCTCATGGGCTTTGGCTTAGGGACTGCTCGGGGCGGGGTTCCATCAGCTCGGATAGCTGTGTATAAGATATGATGGTCTGATGGCTGTTTTGATGCTGATATTCTCGCAGCATTTGATGATGCAGTTGCTGATGGGGTTGATATAATATCTATTTCAGTTGGGGTAAAACTCCCACAAATTATTTTGAAGATCCAATTGAAATTGGAGCTTTTCACGCAATGAAAAAACGGATACTAACATCAGCTTCTGCTGGTAACCATGGACCTCATCTTGCTTCCATCACAAATTTCTTGCCTTAGTCTCTTTCCGTGGCTGCTAGCACCATAGACCGGGATTTCTTTACCAAGGTGCAACTAGGCGACAATAACGTTTTTGAGGTGAGTAAGCTTCATGGCAGTTCCTTTGCTTACACTTCGAACTAATAACCATCACACACAAATTTTTCATTTATTAAAGTTCCAACCATGTGAAACTGATTTTTGGAGGTTACATCATTGCTCTTTGTGTAGGGAGTTTCAATAAACACATTTGAGCTCAATGACATGTATCCTTCCATTTATGGTGGAGATTCCCCGAATACTGCAGGAGGTATTAGTGGGAACAGATCTAGGTACTTATTAAAGATCAAAGAAAAAGAGTCAATGGATAATGAAAGCCGTAAGTTAGAAATCCTGAATTTTAAAGAGTGTGTGATATATTACAAGACTTTCATTACTGAAATGCAGGTTTTGCGAAATAAACTCGATGAACCCAAATTTAGTGAAGGGTAAAATTGTCCTTTGCATTGGGCTGGATAGAGCTGGGCCTAAAGATGCATTGAGTGCGTTCTTGGCAGGTGCCGTTGGGACTGTGATAGCGGATGGACTCCCCAAAGATTTCAGCCTCATTTTTCCCTTGCCTACATCTCGCCTTACTGCAGGAGATGGTAATAGAACTGCCAAGCTACTACATCAGCTCAACAAGGTATCAATTAACACATCTTCCTACTTTTATTTGGAGATGATTGTAAATAATATAAATGATATGCTAAGGATTTGTACGGCATATATATACTCAGTCTTAGTCTTACTACATTTAAACAGTAACCCAACTGCATCGATATTGAAGAGTATTGAGGTTAATGACACATTGGCCCCATATGGACCCTCCTTCTCATCAAGGGATCCAAACCCAATTACACACAATTGTGGACCCGTTTTTTTCACCTACGTCCCCACTCAATCGGCGAGACTTGCTTTTATTTGTGAAAAATTATTTTTGGAAAAGTCGGAGTCGCCACTTATTTTATTTTATTTTAAAGGAAAAATAAAATAAGAAATAAAACCCTAAAAAAAATTACTCCAAAGTTTTTGGAAAAACGTGTCTTTGAAAAAACTTGAGTCTGGATTTGGGGATCAAGTTACTTATTAGGAAGGTACCTCTAAAAGGTAGCACCCCTCTAAGCCCTATAAAGGTCTCTACTAACTAAGTTAAGGGAGATAAGACAATTAATTGATTAATTGAGGGTACCTAGGTAGACTAAGGTGATTTCAAAAAATAGTATGTCAAACAAAATCAAATCACAATAAAGAAAAGTTAAGATGCGTACCTGAATGGCTTCTTAAGCGCCATTAAAAGACATCAAAGGTTAGTTTGAAAATATGACATATAACATGCATTTTTATCAAAGATGATCAAACAAGCATCAAGGCAATCAAATATGACATCAAACATGGACATGACTCATGATAACATACACATTCATAAAATTTTAGAGTTGGAGGGTAGAAAGAGTGTACCTGATTAGCGAGCATCCACACGTCTATGGAAAACTAGGTTAGCTTAATAACAGGTATAAACACTTCTCATATATATCATAAAGAATAATTAAAATCAACCAAATATCAAACAATCCCCTCATTTGAATCAATATTAGAGAAGATATCAAGAATGTCGGACCCCCCACCAAGGTCCAAATTGCTTTTGCACGAATTGATTCAATTATTCCTATTATTTAGAACCATGAAGTTTATTCGTGCTTGAGGAAAATCGAGAAAATCAAGAAAATGGTTGAAAGTCAAAAAAAATAGTGAAAGTGCATGCCAAGAGGAAAAATGGCAGCAAAAGATTATTGAAATCTAGATTTTATTGTTTAAAGAAGATCCGAAGATGATTCTCTAAAATCAGAGTTATTTGGATGAAGATGATTTTGAAGACACAATTCATAACAGGTGAAATCACGAGGAATATGAGAGGGGTGGAAAAAGGAAGAGGGTAGTGTGCACCAGAGTGGCCATGTCGGAGCGAGGCTTGGGGGTTTAGCTGTAGCTAGATTGCTGATGGTTGTTTGAAGAGGCCTCTGTACATTGCTGGCATGTCTGGAGAAGAGCTGGCCATATCCATTTCAGAGCATGTGCTCACTTGCTGTCAAAGCGATCGCCATGGTCGGGACACATGGGCAACATATAATGAAAAAGAGGCCACAGTTGCTGTTTACAGAACCCATGATAAAACTTTTATGCAGGTCATGAGGTAAAAATGTTGGTACATAATTGAAATCCTCCAGCAGTTTCTGTGCAACTTCTTCCTGTTCACTTGCATCTATTTCAACCTTGAGAGACCCCACATAAATGACCTCTGTTTCAGGGGAGAAACCATCCTTTAAATGCAATAGAAAGGCATCTTCATCTAAACTGAAGCACCATTTGGCAGTCACTTTATCTCTTTCAAGATGCAGCCATGGTATTCTCTGATTTATCTACAGCCATGATGCTTTGAAAATCCGTCGTGAGTCTTCTCAAAAATCTGGTGAAGCCCCTCTTCAAAAAGCTGTGTTGTCCCCCTGAAAAATCTGGTCATTCATTCTTTTCAAGAAAAAGGCCATACTTCCTCTTTCAAGATCTTCATTCCCCATATTTCTGAATTTAAATTCCAGAATCTCATACGAAAATTGATTGGCTGCAGATATTTCTGACAGATGGCTTGACTCCAACATGTAATAACTTTCTATGAATTCTGGGTTCACATCTGGTCTTAGAAAAGTGTAGAAAAATTCTCTTATATTAACATTTGAATTCTGTTTCTATTGTCAACTTGCTTACATTCAATTTTCTTCAACTGAATGCTCGCATCTTAATTGATTTTCAGATGTCCAGTTTACTGAATAACTCCTCATTCTTCAGGCGTATCAAATTGCCCATAATCAGAAATTAACTCTCAGTCAATAGGATTCAGCAACTTATTCGCGTGTGTGAAGGCAAATGGGCAGTAAGCTAGAGACTTTCTGATGGATCCTGCATTTCTGGACTTTCGAGAGTGGCTGCCAAGAAGACACCAAGCTCCACCATCCTCTTGTTCCTCCTGAAGGCTTCTTCTCGACGGGCTTCTTCTTTGTTTTATGAACCAGGACCTGAATCTGGACAAAAAGGCAGCGTTTACACCATTGACCGAATTAAGACTTCCGACTTTTCATTTTTTTTTTTTATCTTGCACCATCTAGTTGTGTTTTCTGATCTTACACAATTACTGTAGGAAGACGGACTTTTGCCACTTTCAGAAGGTACATGAAACTCAGGTGTAACGCCCATCATCTTCCAAATAACACAAAGAACATCAGACGCTGTCTTCCAGGATTTCTGTGGAGCTTTTCTTGGCTTCAACTTCATTGTATCTGCTTTAAAATCGGTATCCTTCCAGGACTTGATAACGCAGGAACAGAAGAGATGATTTTTGGAAATGAGATTGCTACTGTTGAACCAAGAACTGCAGATTCTGCTGTTGAACAGTCTTCCATAGTCAGCCAACAATGCGTGTCCCCTCAGGAAAACTTTAAAGAATGAACTGGAGGTTGTTGACTTGATGCTTATAGGACTGCCTTTTCTGATTCATCTTGTACTTTTACATCATTTTCTGTTTCATCAGTGATCTGTCAGTATCAGAAAGGATAGAAATGCATTTTCGCTTTGAAGGAGGACCTTGGTTCTCAGCACCTCAACTCAGGCTAAGTTTGCCTGTTTGTTCCCATGTTGAAGCAAGAAAATATAAATGGCAGTAGTATTTTCTAAGCAGCTCGGCATGTCTTGCGTTTTGTAATTGACTCTTGAATTTCTCAGCCTTGAAGGATGCTTTCGAGATGCCCATGGAGAACTTCATCCTTTCCAGAATATACGAAATGGAGTTGAGAGCAAGTTGAATTCTTTTAGCTTCATCTTTCTCATGACAAGAATAAACTCGAATTCTTTAAAGTCATTTGAATGGGCTTGCTCAACTATTGATTTCTCAAAAGTTCCATGTGGAATGGTTTAATGCAGAAAATGCTAAATTTTCCAACATGAGGAAAATGAGAAGAAATGCAGGATCTGGAAATGATTTGAAGCAGCTGAGGAACTCGAGCACATATACATTCGGAGGTCAACATTCTCTAAACCCATGGTTATTTGTCTATTCTCTGACCTGATGTTCATAAGTTTCTTTAATCACACAATTTCAGAAACTTAATCAAAATATGCGGTTTTCTGTCCATTTTCTGGTTGCCTATAGAGAGGTTTCTGAATTGATCGTCACTGGATGAAACACAGGAGACTCATCAAGGATATCTGCTGTGTGCATTAAATTGTTGTGCGTCTCCAAATAAAAGTGTTCTTGGCCTCCTACTTGGATTTCTCTTTCTATGATTTTCGCCAAACATGTGAGATAGCAATTGGTCGATGCTTGTGGTCCATCTCTTTCCCTTAAATACCCGAACTTGCCACCTCTGGTCTGTTTGAAGGTCCGTCAACTCACTAGCAAAGAGGATAATCAAAGTAACATGAATCACCTAATTTGCAATCACTATTCAAGAGGTTGGTTTAGACTTCTTTGTGTCATCTGGTGCTTTAGTAGAGCCATTAATTGTCGCTGCTGGGCATTCTTAATCTGATCTCTAGTCGGGGGGTGGGGGGGGGGGGGGGGGGGGGGCGCGTGGCAACAATGATTGTTATAAAAGGACCAGATTAATCTTCTGGCTGACTTTGAAGCTTTCAGACGTCATCTCTGAGTCTCTGATGTGATCAAAGCAAGGAAAATATCATGGCAGTCGGGCTCTTTATAAAATCGGTGATAGCTTAGGGGTTTGAAATTGCACGCTTCAACAACCTACTATCGTTTCTCCTAAAAAATAATAACAGTAACAGTGTCATGTCTCCAAACATCTCAAGTTCAATCAGAGACCCTATTCCAATATCTCCAATCTGAAATTTCTAAGTGCTCATGCTCTGGAACCTGTGACTATGCTACTTCATCTCTGTTTGTGCGCGGACAATTGAACTTTTCCTATAATTTTCTTTTCTGTTTTTCGAGATTCTCCGTGCTGAAGGAGGCCTCATGATGAGTTAGAATTGTCCTCTTTGGCAACGGCTCCCTTAAAAGAAACGGGAAGAAGATCTGTATCCCCATTAAAAGCTCTACTAATCCCATAACAGTTTCAGAATTCTGAACCAGTTGGTCTCTTAGCCGGACGAACAGATGAAGTCTGTATGTGATTCCCATTTATTCATCAAGAGCAAACTGAAGACTCTTGATGTCATATCCCAAGCTTCATCCCATCCAAGTCCTTCATCATTCATCAGTAATCGCATCAATTCTGGAATTGCACGGGTAGGATGTGTATCGTTCAACTGCACTGCTACCTTATTGTGAAATTCAGACCATTGGCTTGAGCCCCCATCTTTCCTCCTTGAATCTGAAAATAATGTCCTGAAGTGAGGCATTGCATAGGAAAAATTGTTGCTTTGGTTGCAAGAGCTTTCCATTTTCTGTAGCATCTCTAGGATATAGAACAACACAAATCTGCTGAGCTCGAGAATGAAGCTGTGCAGGAGCTTCATATTGCCCATCACTAAAGTTGACCATCTGCCCAGAATTGCAGCATTCTGCTCAGAATTGCAGCATTCTGCTCCCCTACAGCATTCCTCATACTATTTTTGGTTGCTAGTATTAAGCAATACTGTTCAATACTTGGATTTAAAAATGCAGCGTGATTGGATGAAAGAGTAGGCTTGTTGATCACAGAATCCATTTGGCAGCCAAGCATTATCAGAAAAGATAGGAAATACTTCCCTAGTTCCTACTCTGTGATACTTGCAAGTCAGACTCACATCGTCTTGGAAGAACACGATCTACAGGTTCCAATAGCTGCAAAACATAGACGAAATCCCCTGCTGTGATGGCCATTACGTTTGCTGGAGAATCCCAAAAAGCACTGCCTTTACCACTAATCTTCGAACCACAACTTCAAAAGCAAAGTTGGAGAATGTTACTTTCTGAAGCAACAGACACAGAGAAGCACTCATAAAGAGGCAACAGTTGTTCTTTAGTAGAAAATATGGATGCCAAATTTGGGCTGCTTGTCAGTAAGTTCTGGAGAGAAGTCAATCCAAACTGAACACTGCTTCTGTCCACTGAGGCATTTGATGCCACTCCTCAAAGGTCCTGTAGAGAATATTCATTCAGATCAATATCACCATTGTGCATGGCCTGACTATAAGTGCTGGTGCCACCATTGACAAAGGTTTGATTGTAGGAACCTGCAATGTGATTGATCAACCGATTCTTTTCTGTAAAATTGCCATCCCAATTATATAATGTCTGACTCAGACCTCCAAGATCAATTAGATTCAGATTCTGAACCACCCCATTGCAATTCTGAGTTTCACGCCCACCAGGAAAACCCAAGAGTACTTGCCAATTGATTCTTCCTGACTTCAGATAATTTAGTTTATGTCTTCTGTGATTTCATTTTTATTTCCAAATTGATTTCTGCCATCAAACTCTTGCAGTCTGCTGCCATCCCTATAATCTTTTCTTTGTTGTAAGGGATACGACATGCAGGGCACCGAACCTCTGTTTCATCCTCCTCAGCCATGTTCATTGTGTCACGCCATCACCAAACACATATCTCACAACCACATTTGCATGGCTTCAATTTGCTAGTCGGTCAATTCCATCTCTTCAGCACAGAGAGGACAAGTCTTTTCTCCTTCGTCACTCATGGTTGTCACCAGATACTGTTCATCTAACTTTACCACTCTTGGTGGTACGCCTAAGATTATACATCAACATGTACGCATCACCAGATGAGTATGTCTATGAACCACTAACAATACTACATTCTGAAGATTGTAGCTGACCAATATTTATATGATTTCCATTCATGACACCATTCATTGGTTCAGTGGAAGACAGATGAACAGATGGCTCAGTTTGAACAGGTTTAGCAGCAGAACTTGAAGACCCCTCTCCAAATGGATGATGACCCAGGTTTGAGACATGCTCATCATCAAATTCCCACCATTGCCCTGTATTCTCATCTTTAATATGAGCTATGTAATGGCCACTGTTCACAGTAGTCCCCTCGTGAATCAGCACAGCTGACAAGTCATATATTAGTTCAAAATCAGAAGGTTCAGACAACCTTTCTCTCATATCCAATTCTCCAGGAAAACAGAATGCAGAAGTGATTATCTTCTTTGTTGTAGTCTTTGGAAGGAAAACACAGCGCTTGAGCTGGAAATTAAGGACATAAGGCCGTGTGGGTAGCTTAATGCTACGGATGGCATAAAACCATTGGATGAATCAACAAAGTCATTAAGTACATTACTGATCTCCGTGAAAACCCTTCTCCTTGCTTCTGTAGAGTGAACACAAGCTGCCACTAAAAATTGACTAGCCCAGGTTGCTAGTTTATGCATCCAATCATCATCAATTTTTCTTTTTTTTCTTTGTTTTTTGGAACTTCTGGAATATGGAAGAAACCTATGAAAAATATGGTGGGATATTCCAGTAGTGCAGTACACAATAGGACCCCTTTCTCAATTGTCAGGTGGCTCCCCATTCTGCCTTCTCCTATCTGCTGAATCAATCAATCCGTCCTTGAGAATAGCTCTAAGCCGTTTAGACCCAGGTACAGATGAAATTCTCTCCCAAGTTACAGTGTCCCTAAGCCAACACAAGCAGATAACACATTCACCAGTGTGATCTCATTCAGTTTCACGGACTGCCTTCATGAGACAGTATAAATCAATTTCTTCCTCAGAAAGTCCACACTGCACATATCCCGTAATGATGGCATTCCAAGGGGGGCGACTTCTTACAAGAAACACCATCAAAGATTTTTCAAGCTTTCTTCACATTCCCGCACTTGGAATACAGATCATTGTTACCGCATCGAGCAGGACCTCATCAGCCGAAATAAGCATCCGGAAGACAAACTCGACATCTCCACAAAATCCCTTTCTTCCCCATACACGTTTATCATTGCAGTCTGGAAAACCACATTCCTTCTCATTGGTATTTCTTCAAACAACTCCCACGCTCCTCAATCTCCCCTCAGTGTACATACCATGAAATGATCGAATTTTGAGAAGCCACATCTCTAATCCCCATATGAAGAGCTCATGGCCATGTGACGGGTAGGAGGAAAAACATAAACAAGTATAGTGGAGAGTAGAGGAAACAAAGAGAGAACAAACATGCGAGATTGAAATAAGATAAAGCCACATCTCATGATCTTTCAATGGGCTCAGGCTAGTGGGGAAGATCACAAACAGATTTGGGACAAAATAAGTACGCAACCAATATCAACAAAACAATTTGTGGCCCTTTCCATCCACACCAATCAGCAGTACATTAAATATTCAGAAACGAACACACGGAGAAATCGAATATGGGTAAGAATTCCAAGAGTAACAAGAAGCATACTCGGACAGCCTTGGTTGCAATTGCTCCTTTCCCGCTTCCTCTGTGCTTCTCCCAAAAATCCCCCTCCCTCTTCTGTTCTGCCCCCACACTTTTAAAATCCCTCTCTTGCGTCTTTGTATCAGTTTTTTTTTGTTTTCCTTTTGTAACCGATTCCACCATGGAAATAATATATGTGCTATCCCTCTAAAAACAAAATCTCCTCTTTTTCAAAATTCTGTTGATTCTCCTTCCAAATAGATGGCGGCCCGTTCCTTATGCCCAAAAAGCCAAAAAATATGATTTAGAAAACTTGTAATAAAATGAAATTAAAATAATAAAGAAAGTCATACAAGTCACACAAGTCATTTAGGTCATGCAATCATGTAAGTCATATAAAAAGTGAGTCTAAAAGTACTTAAGTGGGCCTAAGTGAGCTTAAGTGGGCCTAAGTGAACTAAGCTCGATGAAGTGTCTAAGTGGGCCTAAGACGTTTAGGATAGTGCCTAAGTCTAAATTAGAGCCGTCAAGGTCATAATGTGGAGTCGGATAAACCCTTCAACCAAAGTCTCCAAAGTGGCTCAGAAAATATAAGTAGTAATGAATAGCAATGGGCCACCAAGGAACTACTGTGGAGCACTGGAAGCGAACTTAAAGATATGTGCTAAATGGATAAAATTGAGGGTCTACAACAACCTTCTCAAGGTAGTTTATGCAATTATTCTTGATTTTCTTCTCATTTATTTTATTACATTTTCATTTCTATATCATGTAAACCCAATTCAACATTTTCATCTCCCATCTGAGAAAGCATTGTGGTTTTTCTTAATCTATGTTGAGAGCAGTTACACATATCTCAGGGCAAAACACCCCTGTTTCCTTAGTTCATAGACTTTTCAGTAGCTTGACATTCATGATGACTTTGTGATCTTACTGCATGCAGCCAGATTTAACAGCCCCAGGCGACATGGTCACCAATTTTTCCCATCTCCGAAGTACCTGGTGATAATCGAGTAGCGCAATATAACTGGCACGTCAATGGCTTGCCCACATGCTACTGGGGCAGCTGCCTACATCAAGTCATTTCACCCCACCTGGTCTCCTACTGCTATTAAGTCTGCTCTTATGACTATTGGTAATGTCTAATTTTATTCCTAACCTTTAAAATTATGAAAGGGTTGATAATATGGATCTCTGTTCTTTGTGTGTTTGTAGCTACTCCCATGAGTGCTAAAAAAAAAAATCCGGAAGCCAAATTTGCATATGGTGCAGGCAATATAGATCCTGGTCTGGTATATGATGCCGATGAGATTGACTATGTAAAATTTTTGTGTGGGCAAGGTTATAGTACTCGGGCTCTATGGCCGGGGGTAATTGTGTCTGTTCTACCGCTACAAATGGAACCGTTTGAAATCTAAATTACCCTTCCTTTGCTCTTTCCAGCGTCACCAAGGAATCCATCACTGGCATGTTCAGTAGGACTGTCACAAACATTGGATCATCGGTGTCCACGTATAAAGCAACTGTTATAGGTGCTTCAGAGGGACTCGAAATCCAAGTTGAACCAAGCATTTTATCATTCACATCCCTCATGCAGAAGCTATCCTTTGTGTTGAAGGTTGAAGGAAAGGTAGGTGACAACATAGTCTCTGCTTCTTTGGTGTGGGATGATGGTGTACATCAAGTGAGGACCCCCATTGTTGTATTAGCCCTCACATAAAATTCCAGAATCCTGGTGTTCTTGTGGTACTATCTATAACATTAAAAATAAATGATGCGGCAAGTACAACATTTTACTTGATTTAAGATCTTCAATCTTGTTTAGCTGCTTTTCCACCATCTTTATATGGAACTTTTTAAAAATCTCTCCAAATGTGACCTTGGGCTTTTCTTAATATCCACACAAGAAAACATTTGAGTTTTTGATAAGGAAAATGATAGTATGGACAGAAACAACATTGGATCAACCCAGCTTGTGCAAAAGTTTCTCCCTTGAAAGAGATTCTTGAGTTCAACACTCACAAATTTTTTGTAGAAAGTACAAACACACCCTCAAATATCATTGTCATTAATAAGATATCCCTCGAATTGGAATACATGGAACCAAATTAAACCAATATTATCTTTATACTAGAAAAGTTGGAATTGGGCTTTGTTGTAACTTTTGTTATATTTTGTTATTTTTATTTTTGAAAATATTTACGAAAGTACCATTGCTTTCCTTTCATATATAGGATGGGATAATGATAATTATCAATTAAATGCAGGTCGAAAGATGTGGTATGGCAGCAACGTGTATTGCGTTTGGAAAGCTCCTCTTTCCCGGCCAAAAAGGCTCATTTTCCACAATTTCATGAAGCCTCTCTTTTTCCTTTACTTTGTTACTTTCAAATTAGAACAATTTACTTAGATTAAGGCGGTAGGGATGAATCACCTGTGGGAGTGACCCAAATTCTAATTGCTACACCAATCAACATTGATAGAAAAAGTGGTGACGTATTATGGGAATCGTAATCAACTGTCGGTGGGCTGACGCAACCTTCCCACCCTCCTTTTCTCCAACAACGTGAGTCACATGCTTGAGACCTTCTATGGCAAAACAATTATATCATGCACCTTTGGATGATATAAAACAATTATATAAAAGAATTATTTTATATCTAACACGTACCTTTGGATGCTAAAGAAATTTTATGTCAGATACATGTTTTAGTGGTAATCAAAGGCACAAAAAAGCACACTTATGGGAATATAAAATTTATTTAAATAATTGGAGTGAGAAAAAAAATGAAAAATATTTCTCTGCTAGAAATTAGGATCCAACATTGTTAAATAGGATTTTGAGATGGTAATTTTACAAAAAAAGTTAGTAATAATATCCTAAAAATAAATTGAAGGGTATTAATAATGGGATGAAATTCTAAAGATGAAGTCTATTGATGCTCTCTCTCTCTCTTTGTATAGTCTTCGAGCTTTATTCATAACTTTTAACAAAATTCTTCCTCAAAAGAAGCTTATGAAGCGACAATAATAATAAAAAAGATTGAATTATTGGAAGAGATGTAAAGTAGATGTTGAATATAACTTTAACAAAATTCTTCCTCAAAAGGAGCGACAATAATAATAAAAAAGATTGAATTATTGGAAGGGATGTAATGGGATGTTGATAATGGGATGTTGATGGGCATATCTTTTAATGAAAAAAAGTCTTTGGTATTATGGGGGATGACTGGTGAGTCTTTTGATTTATCCGTGCATTGCTCTTTATTCTTTTATCTTTTTAAATACAAATTATTGGAAATGTCCTGGAAGGTGTAACATTAGATTAAAAGAGAAAAAGGATTGGGAGGCTCATGTGTATATATGTATAGATGTCCAAGCACCACGAAGCGCATAGCTTACCATCATCTAATGGCAAGACAAAAAAACTCTTCTCTGTGGTTTCTCCTTCTCAGTCTCATCTGCAGTCTGCTCAGTACCCACAGTACTGCAGCAGCTTCCGAGGATGATGTTCGAAAGGCAAGAAACACCCATCTCTCTCTTGCTTTTTCTTAATTAATGGCTTGGTCAATATTCCATGAACCATACATGCATGCATGGCGGAAAAATTAAGATTAATCTTGCGCTGAAAATCATGCTTGAGTAGTGTTAATAAACTGGATTTGCACCCAACATATATATTATGGATGCAGGAGTATATTGTGTACATGGGTGCCAAGCCTGCCGGAGATTTCTCGGCGTCTGCCATTCACACCAACATGCTGGAGCAAGTCTTTGGCAGGTCAGTATTCACCTTTTGTTTTTTTTTCTATTTTTCTATTTTTGTTTTTTTATTTGTTTTATTTATTACATATATGGTACCTAATTTTCCCCATGGAATGCCTTTTCAGCGGTAGGGCATCAAGTTCTTTAGTCCGCAGTTACAAAAGGAGTTTCAATGGATTTGTAGCAAAGCTAACAGAGGATGAAATGCAGCAAATGAAAGGTGCGTGGGTGGGTTTAAATCTTTCTGTAATTGAAGTAACTCATGTGTGTAATGGCTACAAAATTAACTGTAACTTTGGAGTTTCAGGCATGGACGGGGTGGTCTCGGTTTTCCCTAGCGAAAAGAAACAGCTCCACACAACTAGGTCGTGGGATTTCGTGGGGTTTCCCCGACAAGTTAAAAGAACAAGTTTTGAAAGCGACATTATCATAGGAGTGCTTGACGGTGGAATATGGCCAGAGTCTGACAGCTTCGATGATAAAGGATTTGGCCCACCGCCAAGGAAATGGAAGGGCACTTGCCAAGGGTTTTCCAATTTCACTTGCAACAAGTAAATCTCACTCGCAACAGAGTGTCTAAATACCCTGTTAAAAAAGTTTAAATATATCCTATCCTTGTTCCTTAACAAAACTTTCCACCGATGTTATTGCAGTAAAATTATTGGAGCCAAGTACTATAAGAGCGATAGAAAATTTAGCCCAGAAGATTTGCAATCCCCAAGAGATTCAGACGGCCACGGGACACACACTGCATCCACTGCAGCTGGGGGCCTAGTCAACATGGCAAGTCTCATGGGCTTTGGCTTAGGAACTGCTCGGGGCGGAGTTCCATCAGCTCGGATAGCAGTGTATAAGATATGTTGGTCTGATGGCTGTGATGATGCTGATATTCTCGCAGCATTTGATGATGCAATTGCTGATGGGGTTGATATAATCTCTTATTCACTTGGGAATCCCCCTTCCCGGGATTATTTTAAAGATACTGCTGCAATCGGTGCTTTTCATGCAATGAAAAATGGGATACTAACATCAACTTCTGCTGGTAACGATGGACCTCGCCTTGTTTCCGTCGTAAATGTCGCGCCATGGTCTCTTTCCGTGGCTGCTAGCACCATAGATCGGAAGTTCTTGACCGAGGTGCAACTAGGTGACAAGAAGGTTTATAAGGTGAGTAAACTTGCTCACACTTTGGACTAATAACCATCACATTCAAATATCATTTATTAAAGAAATTAGATTTCAACTACGTGGATCTGATTTTTGGAGGTGGAGGTTATATCATTGCCCTTTGTGTAGGGATTTTCGATAAACGCATTTGAGCCCAATGGCATGTATCCTTTGATTTATGGTGGGGATGCCCCGAATACTAGAGGAGGTTTTAGAGGGAACACATCCAGGTACTTATTATTAAAGAATGAAAAATAATTAATTGAAAATGAAAACCGTACGTTAGAAATCCTGAATTTTAAAGTGTGTGATAGATTACAGGACTTTCATCACTGAAATGCAGGTTTTGCGAAATAAACTCATTGAACCCAAATTTAGTGAAGGGTAAAATTGTCCTTTGCATTGGGCTTGGCGCTGGGTTTAAAGAAGCATGGAGTGCATTCTTGGCAGGTGCCGTTGGGACTGTGATAGTGGATGGACTCCGACTCCCCAAAGATTCCAGCAATATTTATCCCTTGCCTGCATCTCGCCTTAGTGCAGGAGATGGTAAAAGAATTGCCTACTACATCAGCTCAACAAGGTATCGATTAACACAGCTTCCTACTTTTATTTGGAGATGACTGTAAATTATACAAGTGATATGCTTTAGAATTTGTACGGCATATATGTACTCAGTCTTAGTCTTACTACATTTAAACAGTAACCCAACTGCATCGATTTTGAAGAGTATTGAGGTTAAGGACACATTGGCCCCATATGTACCCTCCTTCTCATCAAGGGGTCCAAACAATATTACACACGACCTTCTCAAGGTAGCTTATGCCATTATTCTTGATTTTCTTCTCATTTATCCCATGACATGTTCATCTCTATATCATGTAAACCCAACTCAACATTTTCACCTCCCATTTGAGAAAACACAGGGGTTTTTTTCTTAATCTATGTTGAGAACGGTTACGCATACCTCAGACCAAATCACCCTTTTCCTTAGTTCATAAAGACTTTCTAGAAGCTTGACATTCATGATGACTTTGTGATCTTACTGCATGCAGCCAGATTTAACAGCCCCAGGTGTACACATTCTGGCTGCCTGGTCACCAATTTCTCCAATCTCTCAAATGAGTGGTGATAATCGAGTAGCGCAATACAATATATTAAGCGGCACGTCAATGGCTTGTCCACATGCTACTGGGGCAGCTGCCTACATCAAGTCATTTCACCCCACCTGGTCTCCTGCTGCTATTAAGTCTGCTCTTATGACTACTGGTAATGACTGAATTTTATTCCCGGCCTTTCAAATTATGAAAGAGGTGATAGTAATGGATTTTAGTCCTTTGTGTGTTTTGTAAGCAGCTACTCCCATGAGCGCTAGAAAAAATCCGGAAGCCGAATTTGCATATGGTGCAGGCAATATTGATCCTGTAAGGGCTGTGCACCCTGGTTTAGTGTATGATGCCGATGAGATTGACTTTGTAAATTTTTTGTGTGGAGAAGGCTATAGTATTCAGACTCTACGGAAAGTCACCGGGGATCATAGTGTCTGTTCGAAAGCTACGAATGGAGCCGTTTGGGATCTAAATTACCCGTCCTTTGCTCTTTCCATCCCCTACAAAGAATCAATCGCTCGCACGTTCAAAAGGAGTGTCACAAATGTTGGATTACCAGTATCCACATATAAAGCAACTGTTATTGGTGCCCCAAAGGGACTCAAAATCAACGTTAAACCAAACATTTTATCATTCACATCCATCGGGCAGAAACTATCTTTTGTGTTGAAGGTTGAAGGACGTATAGTTAAAGACATGGTCTCTGCTTCGTTAGTGTGGGATGACGGTTTACATAAAGTGAGGTCCCCCATTATTGTGTATGCAGTCCAATAAAATTCCAAAAGCCTGGTGTTTTGTACCAGAGGCATCGGAATTGTGGTATCTATCACGTTGAACTAAATGATGTGGTATCTACATAAGATGGAAATAAATGATAATATTTAGTATTGGTTGTATTACCTGTCCATACGAGCTATTAGATCTAGCTCTAATAGATCTAATACCCTTTACATATGAAGGTTCGGTCTCAATACCCTTCTTTCTCCTCTCCCAGCCACTTTTCTCCTAGGCGGCCAGGCCCATCCTTTCTTTTTGCTCTCCCTAGGCACTTTTCTCCGGGGCCCACCGCACCTTTATGTGATACTTTAAGGACGTAGCTTTATCATGGTTGAAATTATTGCCAAAACATATATATTTAAATAGTAGTCAAATAAAAATTTCATAATTAATCTAATTTTATTCAAATATACACTTAAATAATAGTCAAATAAGAACTCCATGGTTATTTTCTTTTAAAAAAAAATCTTTTATGTAACAAGTTATTGTTGAAAGTACATGTATCAAGTTTCATGCCTTTTTTTGTTTCTCTTTATTTTATTAATTCATTATTTTAAAAATATTTTTATATATTTTAAAATTTTTTCTACAAATGTACTTACGTAGAAAAATTGAAATTAATTATAGTTAAATATATTTGTACCAATCTTCAAGAGGAGTGAATTAAATTAATCTTTAAACAAATCAACATACCATGAAAATAACCAAAAAATATTTTAAAAGAACTTTTGGAAATAATTTTTTTTCTAATTTGGAAAAAAATTATAATTAAATTTGAATAAAAATTATTTCATTAAAAATGTTGTCATGTGTGATGTATCGGACACTCATGTACTAAGGGGTTTTGGCATTTTTTTGGTTTCCTTGTCATGATTATTTATTAATTTGTAATTTAAAAATTCTTTTTATAATTTTTTTTACTCTTAAAAGTTAAGATAAAAGACTCATACCTCAATTTTGTTTATGCACTCTGTAAACAATACATTTGTATTGATTTTATGACATAGGTATAAAACATTTTGTTGTGAATATGTTACAAAATACATAAAAAAGTGTAGTCCTATAAATTTATTTTAAGATGATTTTACTTAATTCTTCAAAAATGGAAAGACCATGGTATTTTCTTTGTATTCACAATTAAAAAGAGTGCATAGGACCCATGTAAAAGGGAATACATTCTCTATTTTAAAGGAATGAGTTTCTTCTCCCACACCCAAGAGAATTTGATAATGCGGAATAATTTTTACTTGTCATCCATGTACAAAACATTTGTTTCGATTTGTGAAAGACATTTTGGGTATAAGAAAACAATGTACACCAAATAAGGACCATTGTTATGTTTGCTCTAATATAAAATTCCAAAATCTTTGTGTTGGTGTGATATAAAATTGCGATATCTATAAAATTGAAAATAAATGTTGTGATATAAGTAAGATGGAAACAAAAGAGAAAATTGTAAGCCTTTAATATTAAGGAAATTTGGAATTAATTTTAAAATAAAATGTGTGTCATTAATTATTTGACTAGTTTTTTGTATATGGCACGGAGGGGTTGTTTCTCAATGTAATACATTAGTTATTAATAGGACATGTGAATATTAGTTGTGGATTAACACAGCTCCAGGTTGATAGTGGTATTATAAAACTTTCAAAAAATGACTCATAAATGTAGTTTTCCTCTATTTTATATTTTTCTTAATTTTTCTAATAAATATATAGACCACATTACAAATCATGTAACAATACAATCTCCTACATAGTTTAATCAATGTAAGTCATATGCTGAAAAAAAAATCAATACTCCTAGTATAGGAAATAATGACTTATTCATAAATATGAATCTTATGCTATAATTAAATCAAAAATAGAAATTAAAGAATAATAAAGAGACGAAAAAAACACATGAATATAAGGTGAAAAATCTTTAAGGAGACAAAGAACCATGGACCAATCTTAATTAATCACAATATCTACTATAAAGGAAATGTCTGGTTCAAGATTTTACTTAATATACAGCTTCCAATCCTCTCCAAGGCCATTTGTTTAGTATTTTAGGGATCTTAGCTTTCCACCGTCTCCATGTGGAACTTTTTTGGAACCCTTTCAAATATGATTTTAGACTCTTTTTGATATCCACAGAAAAATACATTTAACCGAAACGAGAGTATGGACAAAAATAATGGAATTAATGAGTAGTAAATAAATCTATTAAATATATACAAAAAATGTATATAAAATTATTTCATCAAGATGTTTTCCATTCTTGGAGAATTAAGTAAAATCATCAAATAGTGGGTGTTGTAAAATTTCCTTTCATCAAATAGTGGCCTTTCATTTTTCAGTTTATATTTTTATTATATTTTTAAAAATAAATCATTTGAAATGTCGTGTAAGGAGTAACTCAAGCATTTGAAAATAATGTATATTGGACTATGTAGGTTGATCATCAAATGTGTATCATAAGGTTTAAGCAGTTGCATTTGTATCTCAATTGTTGAAAGTGTACAATAAAGTTTAAATCATCAAAGATGATGATGCAAGTAATATAATTAAGTATAGATCAATAAAATTAAGGTAAAAAACAATAAAATCAAAGTGTAAAATAATGAGACAAAATTCGGTATAAAGAAATGAAATTATAATTCAAACGTGATACAACTTGATTAATTGTGCTTTTTAATACTTATCATCGATTTAGTATTAGAGAGGGGCCTACGATGATTAAAAGAGGAGGATTGAAAGGCTCAGGTATATATACATGTCCAAAGCACCAGAATGTGGTCCATCTAATGGCAAGAAAAAACTTTTTTCTCTGGTTTCTCCTTCTCAGTCTCATTTGCACTTTGTTCTGTACCCACAGTACTACAGCAATATAGATCCTGTGAAGGCTGTAGATCCTGGTCTGGTATATGATGTCGATGAGATTGACTATGTAAAATTTTTGTGTGGGCAAGGTTATAGTACTCGGGCTCTATGGCGTCACTGGGGGTAATTGTGTCTGTTCTGCCGCTACAAATGGAACCGTCTGGAATCTAAATTACCCTTCCTTTGCTCTTTCCAGCTTCACCAAGGAATCTGTCACTGGAATGCATGGAACCAAATTAAACCAATATTATCTTTATACTAGAAAAGCTGGAATTGGGCTTTGTTGTAACTTCTGTTATATTTTTTAAAATATTTACGAAAGTACCATTGCTTTCCTTTCATATATAGGATGGGATAATGGTAATTATCAATTAAATGCAGGTCGAAAGATGTAGTATGACAGCAACGTGTATTGTTGCCATTATGCCACCTATCATGATTTCATATATAGGAAGGCATCTTCCACAATTTCATTGAGCCTCTCTTTTTCCTTTACTTTGTTACTTTCAAATTAGAACAATTTACTTGAATTCAGGCAATATGGATAAATCACCCGTGGGAGTGACCCAAATTCTAATTGCTACACCCGTCAACATTGACGGAAAAAATGGTGACGTATTATGGGAATCGTAATCAACTGTCGGTGGGCTGACGCAACCTTCCCACCCCCCTTTCCTCCAACACGTGAGTCACATGCTTGAGACCTTCAATGGCAAAACAATTATATCATGCACCTTTGGATGATATAAAACAATTATATAAAAGAATTATTTTATATCTAACACGTACCTTTGGATGCTAAAGAAATTTTATGTCAGATACATGTTTTAGTGGTATTCAAAGGCACAAAAAAGCACAATTTATGGGAATATAAAATTTATTTAAATAATTGGAGTGAGAAAAAAAATGAAAAATATTTCTCTGCTAGAAATTAGGATTCAACATTGTTAAATAGGATTTTCAGATGGTAATTTTACAAAAAAAAGTTGGTAATAATACCCTAAAAATAAATTGAAGGGCATTAATAATGGGATGAAATTCTAAAGATGAAGTCTAATGTAATGATTGATTAGGGGTCTCCAAAAAGCCCGCGGCCCGCGGCCCGCTTTAGGCCCGGCCCGGCCCGACGGGCTAAAGCCCGGCCCAAGCCCGCTAGGCCCAAGCCCGGCCCGAGCCCGTTTATGGGCTGGTCGGGCCGCGGGCCTGGCCCGTAGGCCCGCCCTTAGGCCCGCCTTTAATTTTTTTTTAAAAAATAATATACTATATTTTTATATATATATAACTAACTCATTTTATAAGTACAAAAGAAATGTAGCTCAGTTGGTTAGAGCCTTGAAATTTAAGCTTGAGGGGAGGGGTTCGAATTCCCTCCTCTTCCTTCCTTTATTTAAAAGCCATTTTGGCTTATTTAAAAAAGCCCGCGGCCCGGCTCGCTGGCCCGGCCCACCCAGCCCGCCCCCCAGCCCGCTAGCCCGCGGGCTCATAGGCCGGGCCGCGGGCCTAGCATTTTAGCTCGGCCCGGCCCGGCCCGGCCCGACCCGTTGACCAGTCAACAGGCCCATAGGCCCGGCCCGAGCTGGGCCGCGGGCCTCTTATTTACGGCCCGGCCCGCCCCGGCCCGCCCGTTGGAGACCCTTATGATTGATGCTCCAACACACTCTCTCCCTCTGTATAGTCTTTGAGCTTTATTCATAACTTTAACAAAATTCTTTCTCAAAAGAAGTGACAATAATAATAAAAAAGATTGAATTATTGGAAGGGATGTAAAGTAGATGTTGATGGGCATATCTTTTAATGAAAAAAAGTCTTTGGTATTATGGGGGATGACTGGTGAGTCTTTTGATTTATCCGTGCATTGCTCTTTATTCTTTTATCTTTTTAAATACAAATTATTGGAAATGTCCTGGAAGGTGTAACATTAGATTAAAAGAGAAAAAGGATTGGGAGGCTCATGTGTATATATGTATAGATGTCCAAGCACCACGAAGCGCATAGCTTACCATCATCTAATGGCAAAACAAAAAAACTCCTTTCTGTGGTTTCTCCTTCTCAGTCTCATCTGCAGTCTGCTCAGCACCCACAGTACTGCAGCAGCTTCCGAGGATGATGTTCGAAAGGCAAGAAACACCCATCTCTCTCTTGCTTTCTCTTAATTAATGGCTTGGTCAATATTCCATGAACCATACATGCATGCGTGGCGGAAAAATTAAGATTAATCTTGCGCTGAAAATCATGCTTGGGTAGTGTTAATAAACTGGATTTGCATCAAACATGTTGTGGATGCAGGAGTATATTGTGTACATGGGTGCCAAGCCTGCCGGAGATTTGTCGGCGTCTGCCATTCACACCAACATGCTGGAGCAAGTCTTTGGCAGGTCAGAATTCACCTTTTGTTTTTTTGTTTTTGTTTTTTTATTTATTACATATATGGTACCATTTTCCCCATGGAATGCCTTTTCAGTGGTAGGGCATCAAGTTCTCTAGTTCGCAGTTACAAAAGGAGTTTCAATGGATTTGTAGCGAAGCTAACAGAGGAGGAAATGCAGCAAATGAAAGGTGCGTAGGTGGGTTTAAATCTTTCTTTAATTGAAGTTTCTCATGCGTGTAATGGCTACAAAATTAACTGTAACTTTGGAGTTTCAGGCATGGACGGGGTGGTCTCGGTTTTCCCTAACGAAAAGAAACAGCTCCACACAACTAGGTCGTGGGATTTCGTGGGGTTTCCCCGACAAGTTAAAAGAACAAGTTTTGAAAGCGACATTATCATAGGAGTGCTTGACACTGGAATATGGCCAGAGTCTGACAGCTTCGATGATAAAGGATTTGGCCCACCGCCAAGGAAATGGAAGGGCACTTGCCACGGGTTTTCCAATTTCACTTGCAACAAGTAAATCTCACTCGCAACAGTGTCTAAATACCCTGTTACAAAAGTTTAAATACTATCCTTATTCCTTAACAAAACTTTCCACTGATGTTATTGCAGTAAAATTATTGGAGCCAAGTACTATAAGAGCGATGGAAAATTTAGCCCAAAAGATTTGCATTCCCCAAGAGATTCAGAAGGCCATGGGACACACACTGCGTCAACTGCGGCAGGGGATTTAGTCAGCATGGCAAGTCTAATGGGCTTTGGTTTAGGAACCGCACGGGGTGGGGTTCCATCAGCTCGGATAGCTGTGTATAAGACGTGTTGGTCTGATGGCTGTCATGATGCTGATATTCTTGCAGCATTTGATGATGCAATTGCTGATGGGGTTGATATAATATCTATTTCAGTTGGGGGTAAAACTCCCCAGAAATATTTTGAAGATTCTGCTGCAATCGGAGCTTTTCATGCAATGAAAAATGGGATACTAACATCAACTTCTGCTGGTAACGAGGGACCTCTCCTTGTTTCCGTCACAAATGTCTCGCCATGGTCTCTTTCCGTGGCTGCTAGCACCACATATCGGAAGTTCTTGACCAAGGTGCAACTAGGTGACAGGAAGGTTTATAAAGTAAGCTTGCTCACACTTTGGACTAATAACCATCACTTTCAAATATCATTTATTAAAGTAATTGGATTTCAACTACGTGGAGCTGATTTTTGGAGGTGGAGGTTATATCATTGCCTTTTGTGTAGGGAATTTCGATAAACACATTTGAGCTCCATGGCATGTATCCTTTGATTTATGGTGGGGATGGCCCGAATACTAGAGGAGGTTTTAGAGGGAACACATCCAGGTACTTATTATTATAGAAAGAAAAATAATTAATTGAAAATGAAAGCCGTATGTTAGAAATCCTGAATTTTAAAGTGTGTGTGATAGATTACAGGACTTTCATCACTGAAATGCAGGTTTTGCCAAATAAACTCACTGAACCCAAATTTAGTGAAGGGTAAAATTGTCCTTTGCATTGGGCATCGCGGTGGGTCTGAAGCAGCATGGAGTGCATTCTTGGCAGGTGCCGTTGGGACTGTGATAGTGGATGGACTCCAACTCCCCAGAGATTTCAGCCGCATTTATCCCTTGCCTGCATCTCGCCTTGGTGCAGGAGATGGTAAAAGAATTGCCTACTACATCAGCTCAACAAGGTATCAATTTACACAGCTTCCTACTTTTATTTGGAGATGACTGTAAATTATTTAAGTGATATGCTTTAGGATTTGTACGGCATATATATACTTAGTCTTACTACATTTAAACAGTAACCCAACTGCATCGATATTGAAGAGTATTGAGGTTAGTGACACATTGGCCCCATATGTACCCCCCTTCTCATCAAGGGGTCCAAACCCAATTACACACGACCTTCTCAAGGTAGCTTATGCGATTATTCTTGATTTTCTTCTCATTTATTCTATTACATTTTCATTTCTATATCATGTAAACCCAATTCAACATTTTCATCACCCATTTGAGAAAACATAGGGTTTTTTTTCTTAATCTATGTTGAGAACGGTTACACATATCTCAGGCCAAAAGACCCCTTTTCCTTAGTTCATAAAGACTTTCTAGAAGCTCGACATTCATGATGACTTTGTGATCTTACTGCATGCAGCCAGATTTAACAGCCCCAGGTGTACACATTCTGGCTGCCTGGTCACCAATTTCTCCCATCTCTAAGGTACCTGGCGATAATCGAATAGCGGAATACAATATAGAATCCGGCACGTCAATGGCTTGCCCACATGCTACTGGGGCAGCTGCCTACATCAAGTCATTTCACCCCACCTGGTCTCCTGCTGCTATTAAGTCTGCTCTTATGACTACTGGTAATGACTGAATTTTATTCCTGGCCTTTCAAATTATGAAAGAGGTGATAGTAATGGATCTTAGTCCTTTGTGTGTTTTGTAAGCAGCTACTCCCATGAGTGCTAGAAAGAATCCGGAAGCCGAATTTGCATATGGTGCAGGCAATATTGATCCTGTAAGGGCTGTGCACCCTGGTCTAGTGTATGATGCCGATGAGATTGACTTCGTAAATTTTTTGTGCGGAGAAGGATATAGTGTTCAAAATCTACGGCTAGTCACCGGGGATCATAGTGTCTGTTCTAAAGCTACGAATGGAACCGTTTGGGATCTAAATTACCCGTCCTTTGCTCTTTCCATCCCCTACAAAGAATCAATCGCTCGCACGTTCAAAAGGAGTGTCACAAATGTTGGATTACCAGTATCCACATATAAAGCAACTGTTATTGGTGCCCCTAAGGGACTCAAAGTCAACGTTCAACCAAACATTTTATCATTCACATCCATCGGGCAGAAACTATCTTTTGTGTTGAAGGTTAAAGGACGGATAGTTAAAGACATGGTCTCTGCTTCGTTAGTGTGGGATGACGGTTTATATAAAGTGAGATCCCCCATTATTGTGTATGCAGTCCAATAAAATTCCAAAAGCCTGGTGTTTTGTACCAGTGGAATTGTGGCATCTATCATATTGAACTAAATGATGTGGTATCTATATAAGATGGAAATAAATGATAATATTCAGGATCGGTTGTATTACCTGTCCATACGGGCTATTGGATCAAATACCAAATCGCATGAGCCACTTGAACAGCCGGTAGACCCCCAGTTTTTTTTTTTTTTTTACCCTCCTAGCCACTTTTTTCTTGGGCCCACCTCGGTTGGTTTTTCAGTATTTACTCTCCCCAGAGCCCAGCTTTTCTTTTTGCTCCCCCTAGGCACTTTTCTCGGGGGCCCACCGCACCTTAATCCCTCTTGTTTGGTTCGTGTTTTGTTTTTTTTTTTGCCCTCACCAACCCAAAATTGGAGTTTTAAGGACATTGGTTGAAATTATTGCCAAAACATACTTTTAAATTATAATCAAATAAAAATTTCATAATTACTCTAATTTTATCCAAATATGCACTTAAATAATAATAATAAAAAATAAGAGCTTCATAATATATATATATAAATCTTTATTGTTGAAAGTACATGTACAAGATTTCATTATGAATGACAACGGGGCTGATTTGGAACATGTCATTCTATGGACCCATTTGCGCTTCCACTCGATCTTTATTTTATTTGGTAAAAATTTGATTTTTAGAAAAAGACTTGGAGTCATCATTTATTTTTATTTTATTTTTTTTTAAGGGAAAAACAAAATAAGAAAGAAAACCTTAAGTGTGACTCCTGAAGGAAAAACAGATCTATGAAAAAAACCAGGTTTGGGTCTGGAGGTCAGGTTATTTATTGGGAAGGTACGGTGGTAAGTCCTAGCACCCCTTTAAGCCCTTATACATACGACGTCTACTAAACGAATTAAGGGAATTGTGACAATTAATTAATTAATGGTGGATACCAAGAAAAATAATCAATGTACAAGTCATAATGGAAATCAATATACACAAAAACAATGATGAAATCTAATTACAAAAATATACAAAATGAATAATAAGAGAATTATGTAAAATGATTTATTTAATTAAATAAATAAAAGATATTAAAAAAAGTTTTAAAGAAATTTCAAGGGATTTTATTAAAAATGATTTTGAATTAATGATTTCAATTTATTTACTTACAAAAAAAAATCAATTTTTTTCTCAATTTCAATTGTATTCAATTTCCAAAAAAAAACTATTTACACAAAAATTAATTTTTGGAACAACTTTATTTACAAAACAATTTTTGGACAACTTTTATTAAACAAAGAAATTTTTGAACAATGTCATTAAAAACAATTTTTTTGGATTTTTCTAAAAGCATTTTTCTAAATTTTTATAAATAATAAAAAAACTTTCTTTTATTAAAAAGAATATTTTAAAATTAGTATTTTATTATAACATATTTACTGAATTATTCCTCTCATTTAAACAAAATTTCTAATTTGTTCGATGTTCAATTCTGTACACACTCAATAAATATATACGAATAAATATTTATAATAACTAATTAAAATAAAACCAAATAAAAGTGGGAAATAAAATATGTACCCAAATAAACTTACAACAAGCTCCACGTGTCATCAATTCGTACTCAACCAATAAGATTGTAGAATGGGTCCATGCAAAAACAAAAATAGTACAAATGTAAATATCCAGGTATGTATAAAATCCCAAACAAATATTCAAACCCAAATTCTAATTTCAAGTTAGTCCCATAAATTTCGTCAATTAAAATGAGCCCAAATTACTATAGGTATTAACCCAGAACATCCAAATTAATAACCAAAGATACAAACACAATCAACCAAACCTAAAATTGGATAAATTAAAATAAATTCTACTAGACCTAAATTTAATATTTCATAATCTAAGCCTAGTTTAATATACACCACAATTGTCCCATGTCCAAATTAAACAATTCAAATTGACCAAACCCATATCAAATATTCAAATAATCCAACAAATCTCACCCACATTATGGACCCCAAAATTCACATCAATTAACATGCCCACAAAAAAAAAAAACATGGTCAAGAGAAATAATATTTCAACCCCAATCCAATAAGCCCAAACAAATAACTACTTAACAGTAGGTCCAAGTCCAAATAAACAATATGCAATTGATATAATCCAAATAATAATAATAATAATAAAAAAATTAAAAAGAAAAAAAAGATAATAAGAAAATGGGGGAGGAACGGCACTAGGAATGGCGTCGGCTTGGAGTTGAGTGGTAGTGTGTGGGAAGTTGGGGAGGAAAAGTGGAGAAAAAAAAAGGAAAAGGAAAAAATAAAAATAAAAATGGGCGTCGACGTTTTTGGAGAAAAAATGGAGAAAATGGGGGGATGAAAATAAAAATAAGTGAATCGGGGGCGCTTGCTGAGAATGGGAGTGGAGTTGCAGAGAAGGGGAAAAGAGAGAAAAAATTGGGGGGCCGGCCGTTTTTCCCGAGATGGGGGAGAGAGGAAAGAGGAGAGTGCAGGGGAAAAATGGGGGATGGTGGCCGATGGTGTAGACCCTCAATTTTGTCCCTTTAGCACATGTCTTTAAATTCACTTCCAGTGCTCCACGGCAGTTCCTTGGTGGCCCATGGCTACTCATACCACTTACCTTTTTCTGAGTCACCTCGGAGATTTTGGTTGAGGGATTATTTGATCCTTTATTGTGACCCTTGGCAACCCTAATTTAGACTTAGGCTTTTGTTATTCTTTTTAGGATAACTTTTTTTTTAGACACACTTGACCCATTAGGCACCACCCTAGGCCCACTTAGATTCACCTAGGCTCATTTAGGCACATCTAGGTCCATTTAGGCACCCTAGGCCCACCTAGATTCACCTTGACTCGCACTGAGGCACCTTACAGTTTACACACACTCACTTTAGGTCCACGTAGGCATCCTAGCCCACCTATGTTACCTTTTAGGTAATTCCTACGTGACTTGTATAATTTGCATGATCTGCATTTTTAACGTTGGCATGTACTTGATGTCTTATTTCTATTTATTTTATTTATTCATTTACTTATTTATTTATAATTATTTGGTTAGTTATTTGCTTTTATTTATTTATTTTATAGAATATTGCATGAAATTGATGATTAATTTTGTAAACTAATGTCTTAATTATTTTTTGTATACCTATGATAGACATAATGTTTTTAATTGCATAATTTTAGTTGGTTTTAATTTTCAATTTCATGACTTTTACTGATTTTAATTCGTATTTTATTTTGGCATGGGATTTGAACGCACACATTGGAGAGGATCCATAGGCACGGCTACAATCTTCCATGGGCTGCAGTTTTGGAGATCACATAGTTGCATATCTGGAAGACGGAACAGACTTCCGTGGCAAGATGCACAGGAAGGAAAGGTGATGTCCAGAGAATGAGGAGAAGAATGCATAATCACACTTCCAACAATGTATTACTGTCATATGGTGTATTCCTCGAACCCAAAACCCTCTCTCAATTCCAAACGCGTTCGAGATTCATTGTTTCTGCAAGTCTCGGTGCATTTCGTTTTATTAAAGGTCATCCTTCCGCACAATTGCACCCTGAGATTGACCGACAGTGGAGTGCACGTTTTGGAGCCCTTGGAATCAGAAGATAGATGGGATCCTTGCCACTTAAAGATGGCGCACTTCGGATTGGACCCCAAGCCCACTCTCACATGGCTTGCATGGCCACCCCTTTTGTACATTATTTTAAAGCCAGCATGTCTCAGCCCTTAATTCCTCTTGCATGTTTTCCAAAATGGATTTTCAAAGATCCATTCTTTTTTTAATTTTCTGGAGAAATGTTGGACAGTTGCAGTGAGGATTATCTCCCAGATTTTTACCATGTTAGTGAAAGATCCCACGCACAGCCCACAATGGAAGATTCCACGCACAGCCCGCAATGAAAGATCTCCAACAGCACGCATCCAAGGAAGGAAGCCTATATAGGAGATATGGAACCATGATCAGTCCACAGCAACCATGATTCTTAAGGAAATCAGCCACAATTGAGGGGCCCACAAGACATCCAGATTTTGATTCCCACAGGCCGCACCATCCCGAGGGGATCTCCTCCACGCACCACTCAATTTTTTTGGAAGGCATGGCTGCATCTTGAGCATGCATCACGTGGAAAATAGCATGAAAATAGGAAAGAAGATGGCCACTTTGTGCACAGCACGCATATGGTGGGCTGTAAAGGGAGATTCCTTTTGGTTTTTTTTTGGAAAGAAAAGTCCACTCATCTAATCACTTACCAAACAGGGTACAGGGCAGCATCTTTGAAAAAGTCTCCAATATGAACCACACGTAAGCACTTTCCATATGTCTAAATGCACTGAAAAAAAGAAACAAAATATTCCATACAATGTGCGGCTACCATATAAGAAAGGAACGAGCAGAGAGGAGGGGATCCACACCGAGAGATATTATTTTCTGAGGGAACGAAGAGAGGCCTGAAAGGAAGGAGGAGGCAGTCACCACGCATTCTCCATTGATCATCAACCCGCGCCACCAGTAACAGCAGGATAACACCTTGGTTTGCGTATTGAAGGTTCGGTTTATGATTATTTTTTTTATTTTATTGAAAATTGATAATTTCATGTGTATTTTAGTTTATGACTTATTTTTTTCATTCTATGATTCCAAGTTTCGATATTCATTTACTTGTGTGACGATATGATAGAATTGAGAATTCTTGATTGATTAATTTTGATTCCAAGTTTTGATTTTCATTGAGAACTTTGACTAAATATATTAATTATTATATTCGATTCGAAGTTTCTTTTTTTAGTTGATTGAGTTAAATTTAAGGATTTGTTTAATTGTATGGATTATCATTGTCTTGATTCCAAGTTTTGATTTTTCTAGGTTGTTATGTTTTTAGAATTTTAGTTTATTATTCCTATTGAACCCATGTGATTAACTCCATGTTTAAAATTGTTAACTTTAGTCTTTGATTGACCCTATTTAGTCTATGTGTTTTAGATTTTTAGTTGATTACTTTCTCATGTCGTTATATCCACATTTTGAGCTTGTTCGTTTTAATCCTCGATTGATCCAATTTTATTTTGTGTGTTTTTTAGAGTTTTAGATATTTAATTTAAAAGTTACTTTTCTCATGTTGTAAGCTTGTTAATTTTAATTCTTGATTGACCTAATTTTAGTACGTGTGTTTTTAGAGTTTTAGGTAACTAGTTTAATCGATGCTCATATTTTAAAAAGTTTGTTAATTTTGGTTTTTGACTGATCTTGTCCTAGTTTATAGTTTTTTTAAAAATTTTAGTTAATTAGTTTAATCGATGCTCATGTTTTAAAAAGTTTGTTAATTTTGGTTTTGACTGATCTTGTCCTAGTTTATAGTTTTTCAAAATTTTAGTTAATTAGTTTTATCCCATGTTATTATACTCATGTATTAAAAATAGTTAAATTTAGCTTTTCTACTTAGTTGATGTGTCCTTTTTTTAAATTTTTGGTTATCATTTTGCTTAATCCCTTGTTACTTAGTTTTGTTTTTGTTTTGGAAGTTACTAATGTCTAGTTGTTGATTGATATTACCCTAGTTTATGTGCTTCTAGAATTCTGATGGTTAGTTTTTTTTATTTATATCTTGTTAATTTGTTTGATCTAGAACCCATTAGTTAGTTGCTTTGATGAAATCCCTACAAAAAAAACTTATTTTTCAAAAACCCTTTATTGATAGCTTGTTCGATTATTTGACTTATAATTTTTCTAAAAATTTTCCAGTTGTTCCATGGTAGTTTAGACTTCTTGAACTTGAATTTAAGACTTTGTTTGAGTTAAAAATCACTTTTAAAATGGAAGATATGAATGAGTCTTTTGGGTGGTTCTGTTTTCACCCAGTTTTGGACACTCCAAATTTTTTTTTTTTTTTTTAAACATAAATTACTAGATGACTCTTGAAAAGTTAATTTTTGTTTGCTTAAGTTTTGATTCATCACTTTGGTTTAAAAGGTGAGAATTTTTGTTTTATTTTAATTTTGATTCATTATATTACATTGAAAAATTAGAATCTTTGTGTAGTTTGGATTTGATTCCTTGCTTAGTTCGAAAAGTTAGAATTTTGCTTAGATCGGTTTTAATAGATTTAATTTTAAAAGTCAGTTTTTTTTTTATGAGTCAGCTTTTTATTTAGTTCAAGTGTTTTATAATTTTTATTTGATCTAAAGTCGTTTGGTTTGTTGCTTTGGTGAATATTTATTAAATTTGATTTTTAGAGGCCGTTGGAAAATCATGAAGATTGGCCTCTACCATCACCATTATCATTTTTGTCAATTACTAAAAAAAATTTTACTTTGAGGTTTCATTTTTGTTTTGTTTATTATTTTATTTCTTATATTTTATTTTTTTCCAAATTAATTCCTTTTATTTTAAAATAAAATACTTTTCTCAACAAATCATTTTAAAAACCTATTTCAAAAACTCATTAGAGTCCTCAGGATCAAAATTTCCTTTTTTTATTATTTAAAAATAATATGCAACCATATCTTGTTCGGTTTGCATCCTTCTCGGTTTTCAACAAAAATTTTGGTTTTGAACAAAGACACGAATCAAAGCTTGTGGTCCCACATAAATGGGATAATTCTGAGCTAAATTCGTGTATATCAATTGGTGAAACCCCTACATAAGAAAATCTTTTCAAAAATTATTTTTGTTGTCATTTTCGTCACTTGTTGAAATTATGTCTATCTTTTTTAGGAATTGTATACAAGATGTGTGTGATAATTAATGTTTTCATATACTTTGATAATTTTTGTTATGCTAATTAGATAACAAGCATGCTAGGGTTTCTTTATTTTATTATTATCTAATCCCTCATGTCTTATGGAAGCGCATCGTAAGTTATCTATGCTATCCAGGTACGCCCCCTATCACCTACTTTCCAAATTTTGTAAACAATCATGTCACTGTGAAGTATGCATATGTTTGATAATCCTTAGGTGTTTAGATGTATGCTTGATTCACTATGATTAAATACATGTTGTGTGTTATACTTCTATACTATCTCTCATGTTTTATGATAGCGCTTGGGAAGCCGTCCAGGTACGCATCCTTAACTTTCCTTCATTGTTATTTGATCTTGTCAGGCATGCAATATTCGAAATCATCTAGTCTACTTAGGTATCCATAATTAACTGATTAATGGTCGCACTTCCCTTAACTTTGTCAGTAGAGACCTTTATAGGGCTTAGAGGGGTGCTACCTTTCAAAGGTACCTTCCCAATAGGTAACCTGATCCCCGGACTTAGACTCGGGTTTTTCAAAGACATGCTTTTTTCCAAAAATTATGGAGTCACATTTTAGGGTTTTTCTTTCTTGTTTTATTTTCCCTTTAAAATAAAAATAAAATAAGTGGCCACTCCAACTTTTTTTCAAAAATCAATTTCTCACAAATAAAAAGCGAGTCTCGCCGATCGAGTGGGGGCGCACGTGAAAAATGCAGGTCCACAGATGGTGAGGAGAGAGAAGAAGTGGGTGGGTGACCGTAGGTGGAGGAGAAAGGAAGAGAGAGGAGAGAGGAGAGAGAAAATAAAAATAAATAAAATAGAATATAATAATAATAATAAAATAAAGTAACAGTAATAAAATAATATACAAAATAATAAAAGCTATTAAATGGTGAGTGAGCCAAAAAACACATGTAATTGGAATTTAAAATTTATTGACAAAATTGGGCACAAAATTAATGTAAAAATAAAATTGTGACAAATTTTGGGGTCTACGTACACATTCATATCCGATTCCCATCCGTAATTACACAGTTATTTCCCATCCTTGGTAACCCGAGTTTGGGCAGATTGATTGGTTTCCATCCCCGTTAACAAAATGACTAATAACATCATCCCCACCTCAAACCGTCTCAGATGTCCATTGAACCCTAACCCTAGCTGATCATACCTAAATGCACTTTCCTTTCATTGCAAAATAACGAGATTATGATAATATATCAATTATGAAAAGATAATAGCAAAGTTCAAATTAACACCACAACAATCTATAATCTTAAGCCCATAATTAGTTTATATGATTGAAAATTAATGCAAAACGAAAAAAAATAAAAATAAATTATCTAAACAATTCACAAGAGAATATAATGAACAATGAACCAAACGGGAACATGGGTCAACATTAGTCATGGATTTGAATCCCTCTTTAGGCCGATCTTTGAACCAAGACTTCATCAAATTCACTACTTCAAAGGCTTTTGTTGTTCCTCTTGAGTTGTGGTCTCAAACAAAGACTTAAAGTTGATGTTCTGGATGTTTGTGTTATACATATTTAGGGCAAGGAGATTGGTGCCTATGACTAGTTTGATGTTGCAATAGAGGAGTTGTAGGCACTAAGGCTAAACTAAGAACCAGAGGGAATTGATTTCAGAGTATTTCAGTTGGTGTGAGGGAGGAAGAAGAAGTGGTATTGATTTTGGAGATAGGGTTTTAGGCAGTGCATCAAAGGAAGAAGAAGAAGAAGAAACGATTGTTGAAATTAGGACAAATGGGAAGAATGAAGTATATATATATATATATATATTGGGAGGTTTTTGACATTTTACTAGTAGTTAAAGAATAATTTTGTAAATTTATATTCAAGGTAGAGCGGGACGGGTTGAAACAAAATCCATACCCATCCCAAACCCGATTCAAGTTTTTAAAATATCCCCAAACCTGACCTATACCCGTTTTTTATATTTCATACCCATCCCAATAGGGGCGAAGCAGGGCGGATTACCTAGGTAGCCCACAAAATTGTCATCCCTAGATTTCATGCCTTTTTTATCTCTTTATTTTATTAATTTATAATTTTAAAAATATTCAAATACTTTTTAGTTTTTAATTCTACAAATATACTTATTTAGAAAATTTGAAATTAACTATAGTTAAATATATTTATACTAATCTTCAAGAGGAGTGAGTAAAATTAATTTTATTAAACAAACCAAGATCACTTAAATATGCACAAATCATACCATGAAAATAACCTAAAAATATTTTAAAAGAACTTTTGAAAATATTTTTTTTTTTTATAATTTCAAAACAAATTTATAATTAAATTTGAATAAAAATTATTTTATTAAAAATGTTATCTTGCATTTTTTGGTTCCCTTGTCATGATTATTTATTAATTTCTAATTTAAAATTCTTTTTATATTTTTGTTTTACTCTTAAAAGACAAGATAAAAGACTAATAACTCAATTTTGTTTCATCCAAATTTGAAAAAAAAAAATTTAAATATATATATAAAGATTAACTGTTAAAATTAAATGCTTATAATATGTCAATCACTAAGATAATAAAAAAAATAAACAAACCTTGCTATGCACTCTATCCACCATACATTTGTATTGATTTTATGAGTCATGTATACAACAATTTCTTGTGAATATGTACAAAGCATTGTCCTATAAATTTGTTTTAGGATGATTAATTTCACTTAATTCTCAAGAAATGGAAAGACCATTCTTAGTAAAAAGGAGTACATTCTCTATTTTAAAGGAATGAGTTTCTTCTCCCACATCCATCAGAAATTGACAATGTGGAATCATTTTTACTTGTCATCCATGTACAAAACATTGGCATAGATTATGAAAGACATTTTGGATATGAAAAAACAATGTACATCAAATAAGGACCCCATTGTTATGTTTGCCCTCATATAAAATTCAAAAATCTTTATGTTGGTATCAAAGTATTGGAGTTGTAATATCTATAAAATTTAAAATAAATGGTGTAACATCAATAAGATGGAAACAAAAGAGAAAATTGTAAGCTTATAATATTAAGGAAATTTGGAATTAATTTTAAAATAAAATGAGTGTCATTAATTATTTGATTAGTTTTTTGTACATGATATGGAGGGTTGTTTCTCAGCATGACACATTGCTTATTGACAGGATATGTGAATATTAGTTGTGGATTAGTACCTGAGCCAGCTCGAGGTCGATAGTGGTGTTATAAAATTTTCAAAAAATGACTCATATATGTAGCCTTCCTCTATTCTATTTTTTTCTCAATTTTTCTAATAAATATATAGATCACATTACAAATCATGTATAATACAATCTCCTACATAGTTTAATCAATGTAAGTTATAAGCTGATAAAAAATCAATACTCCTAGTATAGGAAATAATGAGTTATTCATAAATACAAATCTTATTCTATAACTAAATAAAAAATAAAAATTAAAGAACAATAAAGAGACAAAAAACATGCAAATATAAGGTGGAAAATACTTAAGGAGATAAAAACCATGGACCAATCTTAATCACAATATCTACTATAAAGGAGATGTCCAGTTCAATATTTTACTTAATATAAGGCTTCACTCCTCTCCAAGGCCATTTATTTAGTATCTTAGGGATCTTAGCTTTCCACCATCTCCATGTTAAACTTTTTTGAAACCCCTTCAAACATGATTTTATACTCTTTTTGATATCCACAAACAAGACATTTGACCGAAATGAGAGTATAAACAAAAACAACATTGAATCAATTCATTTTAAGTGAAATTTTCTCACTTTTGATTTAAAACTAATGATGACAATGGAATGAGTTTTTTTAATACTCAGCATGCTTCAACCTTTAATGAGACGAGTTTAAAATTAAAATAAATAAATTAAGAGTGGATTTGAGATTATTATTTTTTTTTTTAATTCGAGGCAAGTTTGGGTATTGTCTTCTCCAATAGTTTAATTTAAAATTTTATTTTTCACATTTTAATATATAAAATAAAAAAGTTACTTTTCAAAAAAATTATAATATTTATTTATTTTTAATGTAATAATTTAAAAAAAAATTAAAAAAAAAATATTTTAACAAATAAAAATTTATCAAGACAAGTATAAGAAATTCTTATATCTATGTCTCTTCATTTAAATTTTTTTATTGGGATGAGAATAAAAGTTAATTGATTTATGTAAATAGAACGAGGCTCGAATAAAGGCAACCTTTCTTGAACTTACTCATTGTCATCAGGGATGGCAACGGGACGGGTTCGGGACGGGTCGCCCCCAACCCCGCCCCGTTTATTTAAAATAATTCCCATCCCCGTCCCATTTAAAAATTTAAACGGGGCGGGGCGGGGCGGGCGGGGCGGGTATGATAAATTCCCATACCCGCCCCGCTTAACTTTCCTCTTTGATTTTCTAAATACATACATAAACTCACTCTCCATTATTTGAAATTGAATCAGGCCTTTGGGCATTTCGGCATTGCTTTTCGAAATGGAGAAAGAATCTTCCGACGATGAGGAGGATCGACAAAACCTAATCGACAAACATAAGCGGAAGCTCCCTCATCAATCCGGCTTCCAGATCGAGGATTTCAAGTCTAGAATTTCTGCTCATCGTTTCTCCTTCAATAAGAGGTACCTCTTCGCCATCTTCCCCCCTCTCTTTTCCTCTGAGTTTCATGGTCGCTGGGTGTAGGAAGTAGGGCAAAGTGTAGATTTTTCTCAAGTTGTTGTTGTGGGTTTTCGGAAAACTGGTTTTCGCATTCCGGGCCTTTGTGGTGTGAGGGAAATTTTGGGTGTGATTGTCAGATGCGTTTCCAAAACCCATCAATCATACCTCGAATCTAAGCTAGCCCTAATTAAATTTATGTGTGACAATATGCAAAATTTAGCACATTCAACCACAAAACTAGAAAATACCATTGTCAAAAACATCATCCTCATTTATTTCACCACAGATGTTCGAAACTTATTTACCACCAGTATTTCCATCGTTAAAGCCGATTCTCCCACTGATCGTATGAGGGAATCCGAATTGTGAGCTTTGTATTTGTTGAGGCAGCAACAGTTGAGTCTCTTCTCTCTTTGGAACCATACTGCATTTGTTGATTCTGCGCCTATTCCTTCTGATCTTCTCTCCTCTGTTGATTTTAAATCTGCTTTGCTGAAGCAGTTGAGGACCACCCCGAACCCGATTATGAGGGTATGAATGGATATGGGAGATGGGGGATGTGTAGAATATATATTATATGTTATAAACGAAACGGGGCAGGGCGGGGCGGGGCAAGTGGGGTGAGGCAATACCCGAACCCGCCCCGAACCCGTCCCGGGTTTTAAAAATTTTTTCCAAACCCGTTCCAAACCCGGTTATTAAAATTGATCCCCGTCCCATTAGGGGCGGGGCGGGGCGGGTACTCGAAAAAACCCGCCCCATTGCCATCCCTAATTGTCATCCCTATTCAAAACTACAAACTTTCCCTAAAAACAAACATACCCCTAAATTTGGCAAAGCATTTGAAGATCCTCCAAAATTAGTAAAGATTTATAGATCAAGGTATATATATATATATATACATCCACCATCTTAAATCAATTATCAATTCTTTATCCATCCTTAATCATGACGACTTTTGAAATGATAAAGAGGGGAGAATTTGAAACATTTAAGCTGAGGGTATACAATAAAATTTTTTATGTGAAATTGCTAACACATAAAGAAGCTCAAAAGATCAATTTTTAACCATCTTTTCATGACCGAACGACAAAGCTGGTACTGATAGGAGACATATAGTTGTGATTAGAAGCATGAGAAAGACTGATGAGTTATTCATAAATAATCTTGAAAGTTTAGACTATTTAAAAACCGGATCACTGGAATGTAACATCTTAGATGAATAAATCCTATGCTAGAAATATATATATATATATAATTCTGAAATAGATAGAATTAGCGTCAATGTAGAAGTGAAAAATTTTATAAATTGCACAAAATTTACATGATTGAAAATTTTTGAGACTTTTGATAGTTCTTCCATTAATATGGTTCTTTTTCAAGAAATTGTGATATGTTAGATTTTTTTTAATTAATTTTTTTATGATGGAGATATAAGAAAGAGTTAGCATTAATTTATAACATAGAAATTAAGGAGAAAATAGTAATGCAGCATTGAACTTTAGGATTTTGTGAATAAGCATGAATCAATTTTAGTCTCAGCGTAAAAGTGCATATTCATGTAAGTCGCAACTCAGTATAATGTGACAAGTGTTACCTAGTTATTGCATGTCATTATGATAATATACTTCCAGGACTTCATCAATATATTACAACCCAACTAGGATTGAATTTGTTGTATTTCTCGTAAAATAGCCTATTCACGTACGGTGCATGCAAGTGAAAGCAATTGGGCAACATGGTATCTTCTCTTTCACGATGGCTTCTCTTTATTGTTAATCCCAAAAAATAAAAATAAAATACAAGATTTTTAATATAATTTAATGATTAATGTAATATCATGTCTATAGACTACATTAACATTCAACAATCTATTAATCAAAATAAAAGATAAGAGTTATAATAATAAAATTTTCGAAAAAATCTCTCAATTATTGTTACACTCTCTAAAAACAAAACCTTAAACATAAAATGTTAAAACTCAATTGGTTGAATTGGTTAAGCAATAATAAACCTACCTGCTAATAATTAGTTAACTGATTAAATCTTACACTAAAAACTTGCATTTTATCTTAATATACCATTTAACCCTAATTTCCTTATATTTCATTATATCAAAATTACAAATTAGGAGGTTTATTCTTATCAAATATTTTCTTGTATACCTTGTGAAGTGGGTTTAATTGTGGGGTATCATTTGAGGGAAAAAAAAAAATCTAAGTAGGTATCACTTAGGATTTACCAAATGTGTAGTATCACTTATGGTTTGTCAAGTCTGGGGTATTAGGGAGTTCAAGAGAGAGACATCTCTTAAGGAAAATTATTAGTGCGCATTAGATCCAGTTAATACAAATGTAAAACTTGAAGGTTTGTGTTGGAAGCTTTGTTAATAGAACTCTCATTTGATTGAAGCTTGAGGAAAGTGAATCTAAGTCAAGATTTAACCATTAAAAATCTTGAGTTCAAATTCGTTGGATTCCCTACTTTTTTTACTTTATATGTAATTATTTTTCATTATATTTGTTATATATATTGCTCAATTTAGTACCCTTTAAAGTGATTATCTTGGGTTGGTTTTGCTAAAATTCTACTCTAAAAAATAATTTATTTATTAGGGATACGATGAACTTATGTATGACACAAAATATTTCAAATTATTTATATTTTCAATTATTTTTGGGAATATTTTATGCAAAAGCACCAAAAATATCTAAAAATTATTTTTAAAATATACTTTATATATTTTCAAACAAATTCCTAAAAATCTATTTTTATTTAAAAATTTATGAAATATTCTTTTTTAATTAGAAAATTGTTTATATTTTAAAGAATAGAAAGAAATAATTCTCAAACATATCCAAAATCCTTTAGAATAATGAGATAACAAAAGGGATAAGTATCTTTTGTCACGTTGGTATGAAAATAACCACAAAATAAAAAATCTCTAAAAACAATTCAAATTTTAGATATCTACTAATCAAAGACAATACTTATATTATTAGAAAGTAATACTAATTATTTTTAAGAAATTTGAATTTTATAAACTGGGTTGTATTTTTTTTATTTTATGACAGCATGGAAACTCATTTTCACTATATATATATATATATTCCATCATTGCTGCTTATTTTATTGATGATTGGTGATGTATGGGGGGAGTCATAATCAACTTTATGTTAGCTGGCACACAGCATGTGACTCGGGTACCTGATAATTAAATGAGAGGACATTATACAAAGCATAAAATTTCTTAATTCTATTTTTGATTTCCGAAAAATTTAAAGACAAAAAGAAAATTAAAACTAATAAATTATTTCTATTTTTTATTTAAATTTATTTTATTTTTATTTAAAAATTAAAAATTAAATAATTTTAAAATATATAATTTTTAATTGATCTTAATTATATTTAATTTTTTTTATTACATAAAGGAATTTTTTCTTTCATGTACAATAATTTGAAGCTAGTGCTCTTCTTTCAACCCATAATTGGGATTGGACTCCAATTAGTGTATGCCCCACCATTCCTACACTCCATCCTCATCTTGACCACTTTCATAAAAGTCCTATGGCTAAGCTCCACTTTTTGAAAAGGAAGAGCCTCTTACGGAAAAAAGTTGTGTGAAAAGGATCTTTTACGTTGAAAACATGCTTTAGTGGTGATGAAAGGCACAAAAATGCAGGATTCCTGGGAAAGATATAAAATTTATGTAAAAATATTTGTTGGGTAATAGTTGATTTTTCTCTAGCTAGCTTGTGATACAAAAAAGAAAATGGAAATAAAAATTTCCAAAAAAAAAAAAAAAATGAAGTGAGAAAATGAGAAAAAAAAAAGAAAAAAAATTCATTTTTCTACTAGATAATAAGATAAAATATTGTTAAAGAATCCCAATGGTCACCGGTTCAAGTCCCCTCAGGGTCACTGAAAGTTTACCCGGTTGTTAATTTCAGGGCCTGTGAGATTAGTCGAGGTGCGCATAAGTTGGCTTGGACATCCATGGTTATATAAAAAAAAAAATAACATTGTTAAAGAGGATTAATTTTGAGACGGTACTTAAAAAAAAATGGTAATAATACCTTGCAAAGAAATCAAATAAAGCTAATAATGGAATGAAATTCTAGAGAGATGAATGAAATTCTAAAGATGAAGATTATATTTGGTTGTAAGGAAAATATAAAAAAAGAAAAATAAAGAGAAAAATTAAAAGAAAAAAATAAATAAATTATTTTAAATTTATTTTACTTATTTTAATTTTTTTATATAAAGATTGAATAATTTTAAAATATAGAAATTTTTAACTAGTTTTAATAATATTATATATTTTTTAAATATATTTTTATAACAAAATCAAATAGGAGAAAATAATTAAAATTTTTTTTTTCTTTAATGGATACTTTTTTGGGAATCAAATATAGCGGAAGTTTAATGTGATGATTGATACTTTCTCCCTTTGTTTATAATGTTTGAACTTCGTCCACAACTTTAATAAAATTCTTTTTCAAAAGCAGCTATCATGAAAAAGATAGAATTCTTGAAAGAGGTGTAAAGTAGATGTTGATGTGAAAGTGTCTTTTAGTCGAGCAGCCTTTGCTACTTGGTTGACATGTAGTGTCGCCATTTGATTCAATGGGGCATCGCTTTTTATTCCAGCATTTGGTTTTTTTAGACTATAAATTATTAGAATGTCTAGGAAGGTGTAACGTAAGATTAAAAGAGAAAGAGGGTTGGAGGACTCAAGTATGTATCATGTATGTATAAATGTCCAAGCACCACAAAGCGCATAGCTGACCCTACAATGGCAAGACCAAAAAACTCTCGTCTGTGGTTTCTCCTTCTCAGTCTCATCTGCAGTCTGCTCAATACGCACAGCACTGCAGCAGCTTCGGAGGATGATGGTCGAAAGGCAATAAACACCCACCTCTCTCTTGTTTGTTCTTAATGGCTTGGTCAATATTCCATGAAAATTAAGATAAATCTTGTTGAAAATCATGGTTGAGCCGTGTTAATAAACTGGATTTGCACCAAACATATTGTGGATGCAGGAGTATATTGTGTACATGGGTGCCAAGCCTGCCGGAGATTTCTCGGCATCTGCCAGTCACACCAACATGCTGCAGCAAGTCTTTGGCAGGTCAGTATTTCTTTCTTAATTATTTATTGTGGATTTTCACCCTTTTTTTTCCCCCCAAAACTCTACTAGATCGGTGATACACCCTTTTTTTTTTTTCCCAAAAGGAGGAAAGGAATGGAACGAAGGGGGATTTGAACCCCCAAAACCTCATGTTTACGATATGTTGAATAATTGTACATATTATATATATATATAGTATAAATAAATTAATTTTGGTTATTGTAACTTCTATATAATAATTACATATAAAATAAATATTAATTTTTGAATAAAATGATCAAAATTTTAAAATAAAATATACTTATATAAATTATCATTATCAAGTTATTAAATATATCCAAATTAAATGAATATACATAAAATATGTTTTCAAGTTATAAATATTATTATTAAATATCATATATCATCGTTTACTTTATATCATTTAATATAATTGAATTAAATAGATCATAATTTTGATATTAAATATATTTTTAAATTAGACATATTATACTTGAATATGATAATGTTATTATAAAATAATATTTAATATAATTTAATAATAAATGTACATTTATAAAATTCATATTTTTTTATCAATGTATATGATATTATTATCAAATATAATAAATTATATTATGCATATATCAAAATTTTCAATAAAATAATTTTAAAATGTCTATTATATTTTTAATTACATTTCTATAATATTTTCCTTACATTTTTTTATGAATTTTGATTACTTTTATTAATTTTAGATTTATCGATATTTTTTTCAAAATATCCACGATATATCCCAATATATCCGATATATTCTAGATGTATTCGATATATCCGTAAAATCAAAATACTGATATGTCACTAATTACCGATATTATAATCTTGGTGGTACCTAACTTTCCACATGAATGCTTTCGCAGCAGTAGGGCATCAACTTCTCTGGTCCGCAGTTACAAAAAGAGTTTCAATGGATTTGTAGCGAAGCTAACAGAGGAGGAAATGCAACAAATGAAGGGTGGGTAGGTGGGTTTGATTCTTTCTGCAATTGAAGTAACTCAGCGTGTTATGGCTACAAAATGAACTGTAACTTTGGAGTTTCAGGAATGGATGGGGTGGTCTCGATTTTCCCTAACGAAAAGAAACAGCTCCATACAACTAGGTCCTGGGATTTCGTGGGGTTTCCCCAACAAGTTAAAAGAACGAGTTTTGAAAGCGACATTATCATAGGAATGTTAGACACTGGAATATGGCCGGAGTCTGACAGCTTCGATGATGAAGGATTTGGTCCACCGCCAAGGAAATGGAAGGGCACTTGCCATGGGTTTTCCAATTTCACTTGCAACAAGTAAATCTTAATGACAAAGTGTCTAAATACCCTGCTAGAAAAGTTGAAATAATATCCTTAAACAAAAGTTTCAATTATGTCACTGCAGTAAAATTATTGGAGCCAAGTACTACCGGAGCGATGGAGAATTTGGCCGAGAAGATTTACGATCCCCAAGAGATTCACTCGGCCATGGGACACACACTGCATCGACTGCGGCTGGGGGCTTAGTTAGCATGGCAAGTCTAATGGGCTTTGGTTTGGGAACTGCACGGGGTGGGGTTCCATCAGCTCGGATAGCTGTGTATAAGATATGTTGGTCTGATGGCTGTCATGGTGCTGATGTTCTTGCAGCATTTGATGACGCAATTGCTGATGGGGTTGATATAATTTCTATTTCAGCTGGGAGTTCCACACCCAGTAATTATTTTGAAGATCCAATTGCAATTGGAGCTTTTCATGCAATGAAGAATGGGATACTAACATCAACTTCTGCTGGTAACGAGGGACCTCGCTTTATTTCCATCACAAATTTCTCCCCATGGTCGCTTTCCGTGGCTGCTAGCACCATAGACCGGAAGTTCTTTACCAAGGTGAAACTAGGTGACAGTAAGGTTTATAAGGTGAGTAAGCTTGCTTACCCTTTGGACTAATAACCATCACATACAAATATCATTTATTAAAGTAATTTAATTACCACTATGTAGAACTGGTTTTTTGGAGGTGGAGGTTATATCATTGCCCTTTGTGTAGGGATTTTCGATAAATACATTTGAGCTCAACGACATGTATCCTTTGATTTATGGTGGGGATGCCCCGAATACTAGAGGAGGTTTTAGAGGGAATACATCCAGGTACTTATTATTTAAGAAAGAAAAATAATTAATGGAAATGAAAGCAGTTAGAAATCCTGAATTTTAAAGCATGTGTGATAGTTTACAAGACTTTCGTTACTGAAATGCAGGTTTTGCAAAATAAAATCATTGAACCCAAATTTAGTGAAGGGTAAAATTGTCTTTTGCGATGGCAAGGGTGGTGGGAAAGCTGCATTCTTGGCAGGTGCCATTGGGACTTTGATGGTGGATAAACTCCCCAAAGGTTTCAGCAGCAGTTTTCCCTTGCCTGCATCTCGCCTTAGTGTAGGAGATGGTAGAAGAATTGCCCACTACATCAATTCAACAAGGTATCATTTAACACATCTTTTTACTTTTATTTGGATATGATTGTAAATTATGTAAGTGATATGGTTTAGGATTTGTACGGCATATATATATACTCAGTCTTAGTCTTACTACATTTAAACAGTGACCCAACTGCATCGATATTGAAGAGTATTGAGGTTAATGACACATTGGCCCCATATGTACCCCCCTTCTCATCAAGGGGTCCAAACCCAATTACACACGACCTTCTCAAGGTAGCTTATGCTATTATTCTTGATTTTCTTCTCACTTATCCACAACATTTTCATCTCCCATTTGAGAAAGCATAGATGTTTTTCTTAATCTATGTTGAGAATAGTTGATAAAGACTTTCCAAAAGCTTGACATTCATGATGACTTTGTGATCTTACTGCATGCAGCCGGATCTAACATCCCCAGGTGTACACATTGTGGCTGCCTGGTCACCAATTTCTCCCATCTCTGATGTAAAAGGTGATAATCGAGTAGCGCAGTACAATATAATAACCGGCACGTCAATGGCTTGCCCACATGCTACTGGGGCAGCTGCCTACATCAAGTCATTTCACCCCACCTGGTCTCCTGCCGCTATTAAGTCTGCTCTTATGACCACTGGTAATGCCAAAATTTTATTCCCGACCTTTCAAATTATGAAAGAGGTGATAATAATGGATCTAAGTCCTTTGTGTGTTTTGTATGCAGCTACTCCCATGAGCGCTAAAAAAAATCCACAAGTCGAATTTGCATATGGTGCAGGCAATATTGATCCTGTAAAGGCTGTACACCCTGGTCTAGTGTACGATGCCAATGAGATTGACTTCGTAAATTTTTTGTGTGGGCAAGGCTATACTGCTAAGGCTCTGCGGCAAGTCACCGGGGATCATAGTGTCTGTTCTAAAGCTACAAATGGAACCGTTTGGAATCTAAATTATCCTTCCTTTGCTCTTTCCACCTTCAACAAAGAATCTATTGTTGGCACGTTCAACAGGAGTGTCACAAATGTTGGATTAGCCGTGTCCACATATAAAGCAACTATTATTGGTGCCCCAAAAGGACTCAAAATCAAAGTGAAACCAAACATTTTATCATTCACATCCATCGGTCAGAAACAATCCTTTGTGTTGAAGGTTGAAGGACGGATAGTTGAAGACATAGTCTCTACTTCTTTGGTGTGGGATAACGGTGTACATCAGGTGAGGTCACCCATTGTTGTGTATGGCGTCGAATAAAATTCGACAAGCCTGCTGCTTGGTACGAAGCATAAGAGTTGTGGTATCTACCATATTGAAAGAAAAGATGTATCTATACAATATGGAAATAAATGAAAAAAAAAATCAATGTTATTAATGTTTCTAAAGCTTGATCGGATCGGTTGTGTCACTGGTCTAGTTGAGCTATTGAATCGGATAAGCGTGTGAACGACTTGAACCGGTGAAGTGCAATATTCCTTTTCCTTTCCCTTTTATTCCTCTCTCGGCTACTTTTCTCTTGGACCCCTTCTCCTTTGCCGTTTACTCTTCCCAGCCACTTGTCTCCTTGGCCCGCCTCTTTTTCTGTTTGCTCTCCCCTGGCACTTTTCTCTCAGGCCGCACCTCACTTTACTCAATGTTTTAAAAATTGAATCCGGCTATTGAAAATAAAAAAAACAAATTACTAGTTGACAGCTTAATGATTGGATCGATGATTCAGCTGTAGACAATGTTACAAATATGTAATAATTTATCTATATATCTATGTATTTTATTATTTTAATTTTTTAAATTATTATATTAATTAATTTTTAGTATTTTCATATTTATCATTAATAATTATTATAAAATAAATGTAAATGTAAATATTTATTTATTTTTAAATACTTTATATGACAAAAATTTGAAAAGGACATTAATATATAAAAATGTACTAAAACACTTACCTAGGAGTTTCATAGCTTAATGCTACCCTACTCATTTCGTTATTTACACCTTCGTAGATTGGGCTGTAGAGTTTCTTTTCCTTATATTATAACCAATCCCACATCCAAAAATTTTATAACTACATGTGTTGAGATATTATAAACTACATGCCTTGTATAAATACCTTGCATTTCCATTCTCCATGTAAACTAATTGGGGTGTATATGTTTGGTATGATGATGGACCTTCATAGGTCGATGATTTATATTAGATCAATCGATCTGGTTCGATTTTTAAAGCATTGGTCTCATTTTTTTTTTCTTTCCATTTTCTTTTTCCCTGCATGATGCTTAAAAAAATTGGAGTTTTTAAGGACATAGCTTTGCCATTGGTGAAATTATTCCGGAAACACACATTTAAATAATAATGAAATAAGAATTTTACAATTATTCTAATTTTATCCAAATGCGGACTTAAATAATAATCATATAAGAACAACAAAATGACCTTTTTTTTTTCATTTAAAAAAAAATCTTTGATACAACAAATTATTGTTGAAAGTACATGCATGATATTTCATGCTTTGTTTTTCTTTTTACTTCTCCGAATTTTTGTAATTTGAAAGTACATATGAACCTGACCTATAACAATAGAAACCAAGAAGTAAAACCTTTGGTAATGGTAAATATATTGACGACTTGATCACCATTAAACTATTACAAATTTCTTTCAAACAAAACAGTAATCAATCTCAATGATCATTATTAAACCATTGCAAACTTCTTTCAAACAAAATGAGCACAACAACATTATCACACCATAGAATAGGAGAGAGAAACTAAACTATTCTTCCTCTATTCTTGCTAATAACCAAATAATAACAAATCAATTATTTGTTTCAGCCCTAAGATTACAACTCAATCATTGTCTCCCATAATAAAGCCCTTGCAAACAAATATATATCAATGCTTGATGATAACCATGGGCATTCCAAGGGTCTAGTTACACTATCAAATTGCTGGTAACATGCCAAAAAAAGTGATCAATGAGGTCATAACCATGTGTATATATTGTTCTTATATTTTTATGCCAAGGTCAATCTCATTGCCTTATGCCAAGGTCAGTCCCTTTCCTTTGTATTTGATCTAATTCCTTTGTGCATTAGTCTCAAGATTTATAGCTTTATTCAATAGCCTAGATTTTAGTATACATTTTCAATTACAAAAATGTAAAGTTTGATAATTACCTCTTCAATAGCTGAAACTTTTCTACGTTCTAATTCAAAGTATTCATATCTCAAAGTTAATAGGCAACCAAAATCAAACCTCACAATTCAAAGCCACTTGTGTCTCTTCTTTGTTGCATCATCTTCTTCTAATATTTTATTCTCTAAATCTTTATTTAAATATTAGGGTGTAATTTGGGAAGATTGGTCTGACCCAAACCTCAAATCTAAATTGATTTTTGGATTAATTTGAGTAATCACTATAAGGTTAGGTTACTTGAATAAACCTAAAATAATATTTTTATAATATTTATAATTTATATATTTCATATAACAATATTTATTTTACTTTTAAAAAAATTAAGGAGAAAAACTCAAATTGTAATTATATCAAATATTATTTTATTTTATTAGAAATATTTAATTTTTTTTATTATCTTAAAATGTTGTCCTATTTATATTTTAATTTTGATATAAAATATATAAAAGAAAAAAAATAATTGTAGGTGCATTCAACCGAAGCTAACCTTACACTACCTATTCCAAGTCCAACGAAACCAAACATAACCTAAATTTATGAACTAGGTTGGATTAAATTTGGAGCTATGATTAAATATAAACTTCATCAAGTAGCTCGGATTGCAACGGTGACAAAAGCCCTACTTTTTTTCAAGAATGAATGTACTTACTTTTTGTTTAAAACTTCTTTTTATAAACTCGTAATATTATTAAGATTGTAGAAGGATAAAATTTAATTTTTATTTGGGAAGTGCTTTTAGAAATAGTTTTTGAAAATTACTTTAGTTTTTTTTTATTTTTTTAATGTTTTGGGAAACAAAATTACATTTGAAAACTAAATTCTAAAAAATACTACTCCATCATAAAAAGAATATAATAAAATTTATTTGAGTGATTGAATAAAGATAGTTTTATAAAACAAGTAAAACAAAAAATGTTTCTAAGTTATGTTTTTTTTTTGTTTTTTTTAAATGTGGTTTTTCTTCTATTAACTTAATATTATAAATAAATAATTTATAGATTTATTTTTAAATATTTTTTACCTTAGAAATAAACATAATTTAAAAAAAATAAAAAATAAAAATGCAATTAATTATATTTTATCTTATGTTATTTTTACCTTTTATCTTCCATCCAAATTTTTTTACCTCAAAATTTACACTATCACGTGCCAATCCAAATGTTCACCTTATTCACTTTTCACAACTTCTCTCGTTTAAAAAGCCTTAAAAGAGACCCATTACAGTGAGGAAACCCAAGAACTCTGTCGGATCCGTCCCCCACTTTCCCCAAATCTACCAACATCCACACCCAAGGCTCCTAACCTCATCCAACAAGTAATCAGAGCCGTCAAAAACCAAACCCCCATCTTGTTCCTCTCATTCATATCTTCACATCCCGCTATTGACCTTCTCTTTTGGGTGCGGATTTGAGGGTCTGTGTTTTTTCTCCCGTGAACGGAGTAAAAAACATGTGAAAACGTGGGTTCTATTTGACATTTGCTTTTTAAAATACTTTTCAAAAATAAAATAAAAAATTTTAATTTATTTTTTAAATATGTTTAAAATTTTTTTTTATAGGTATTATTTTACTTTTAATCATTTTTATATTTTTATAATTATTTTTTAAAATAATAATAAAAAATAAAAATAAAAACAATTAAAAGATGTTATTTTATATTCTATTTTAAAAAGAAAAAAATTATTTTATTTTATTTTTAATTGACAAACCTATTTTCTTGTTTTTGTGTTCTAAAAAATTAAAAATTGTTTTATGAGTATAATCAACAAACAAATCCTTAGAGTCATTCTCAAAAACGCTAATATGACAACACAAAAAACAACTTTTCAAATAAAAGCAATCGTGAAATATGTTTTTACATATTTTTTATTTTCAAGAACAAAAAATATTTTTCAAAACATTTTTTAAATATATCCTCGACCCTTTACAATTTATCATATGCTTAAATTAAATTAATCATAAATCAATAAAAAATGGATATTTTTCTTAAATATCCTAAAATTGATTTGTGTTGTGTTTATGCTATCTACTTATATAATATTTTATTCTATGCATTTGAGGCTCCATTTGTTAATGATGAATTAAAATAGTAACAAAATTTTCCAACATTCTGCCAAAAGGGTGAAATTGTGATATTTATAAGTTAGAAATTGATGAATAAATTGTAAGCTGATGACATTGAAGCCGCGGAATTCTAAAAATAAAATAGGTGTAGTCATTTCATTTGCTTTGGTGGATGAAGACCCCTATGGAGTTTTTTAGTCCAATACACCCATCGTGGAAAAGATCGATCTTAGCCATCCTTCACAAAGAATAATTCAGTAAACAATATACTTGTAATAACTAAAGGACGAGATTGATTAAAATTTTTTTTATCAAAAGCAATGGAAAGCAAGGGTTCATACATTTGTGTCGTTTGATCACTTTATCAATATACCAAAAAAATTCCCTGCTGTTTGTATTTTGAAAGTATATATTCACTAGATTGATTACTTAGGCCACCCTTGCAAACACATTGTTAGAGCCGCCTTTGGACGGTTTTGTTGTTGGGCAGGCCGAGGAGGGGAGGATTGGATCAATTTCTTTGTATTTCTACTATAAAAGCCTATTTACTTTCATGAATAAGGAATGAGCCTCAAGCTGTTCCGGACACTCTCCCAATGGGCAACATGGCTTCTCCTCTTTCATGGCTTCTCTTGATCACTCTCTCTTGCACTCTGCTTATATGCTGCAGCGCAACTTCTGAAGAAGATCCAAAGGCAGATAATTAGTCTCTTTTATGGTCATTGGTGCCATGTTCTTTTATATTTTGTCACTGTTGTGTTTATTGATGTATACTTAGGAACTTGTGGTTGCAGGAGTATATAGTGTACATGGGGGACCTTCCAAAGGGTGATATTTCAGCATCAACTCTTCATACTAACATGCTACAACAAGTGTTTGGCAGGTTATCAATCCAAAATTATTACTAAATATATTATTGGCATAAAATTTTCCAAGAAGTTGGGACAAAATGGAACTTTGACATATGAAAATTATCCGCTCAGCATGATCACTGAAGCAATACCAAAGATTCTCTTTATACAACAAGAGAACACATACAAACATAAAGAAAAAAGGATGCTAATAATAGTCTATATTAACTGCTGGCCTAACTTCTCCAGTGAACTGCATTCTACAGTAGAGCATCGGAATATCTACTCCACAGCTACCAGAGAAGCTTCAATGGGTTTGTCGCAAAGCTGACCATGGAGGAGAAGAAGAAACTCTCTGGTGGGTGAATCATGATTCTCAAGACATTGCTCTAAACTGTCCTATGCTTGTTTATCAATTTGATTGTAACTGGTTATACTCAGGGATAGAGGGGGTAGTGTCTGTGTTCCCAAATGGAAAGAAGCAACTCCACACGACAAGGTCATGGGACTTCATGGGCTTCCCCCAAAAAGTTAAAAGAACAACTACTGAAAGCGATATTATTATTGGAATGCTTGACACTGGGATCTGGCCCGAGTCTGCTAGTTTCAGCGACGAAGGATTTGGTCCACAACCAAGCAAATGGAAGGGCACTTGCCAAACCTCATCCAATTTCACTTGCAACAAGTACATTTTCCATTTTTTCTTTTTTTGCCACTATAATTTTATCTGCTACATGCGCCACTAGTAGAGATACATACAGAATAATCCTAATGCAACTGAACAAAAAATGTAATGATATGCAGTAAAATTATAGGAGCTAGATACTATCGAACTGATGGAAAACTAGGGCCAACAGATATTAAATCACCAAGAGATTCACTTGGCCATGGGACACACACTGCATCCACAGCAGCTGGGCGCATGGTTAGAGGGGCAAGCTTACTAGGCCTTGGCTCAGGAGCAGCTAGAGGAGGGGTTCCCTCAGCCCGCATTGCAGTTTACAAGATATGTTGGCATGATGGTTGTCCCGATGCTGATATCCTTGCAGCATTTGATGATGCAATTGCGGATGGAGTTGATATTATCTCTCTTTCTGTTGGGGGATATGATCCTTACGATTATTTTGAAGATTCAATTGCAATTGGAGCTTTCCATTCCATGAAGAATGGGATACTCACATCTAACTCTGCTGGCAACACAGGTCCAGATCCTGCCACTATAACAAATTTTTCCCCTTGGTCTCTCTCAGTTGCTGCTAGCACCATTGACAGAAAGTTTGTGACCAAAGTCAAGTTGGGAAACAACAAGGTTTATGAGGTAAGCATGCTTTTCTTTCATATATATATGCATATTTATCTGTAAATTTTGCCAACATACACACGCACACACACATATATAAGAGGGATTTAATTGTCCCATTCCAAATAGTTCTAATTAATTAGTATTAGAATGTTAGCTGAACTTACATTGCTGGGGCCTTAACATGGGAGTTTGAGTTAACTGTCACCACTTGATTATTTTTGAGGTACTTGATACCTTATACACATTATAAGTTTTTAAGGATAGTTTAACAAAACCTCTTTTTGGTGGATGTAGGGAGTCTCTGTAAATACTTTCGAGATGGATGATATGTACCCTATTATTTATGGTGGAGATGCCCCAAATACTACAGGAGGTTATGATAGTTCTTATTCAAGGTAAAGAAGATTAGAATCTGAAATGGCATTCATCAGTTATTTTTTAATACTTTCATCATCACAGTTTATCATGAAATGCAGGTATTGCTATGAGGACTCCTTGGACAAGTCTTTGGTAGATGGTAAAATTGTACTGTGTGATTGGTTGACTAGTGGGAAGGCAGCCATTGCTGCCGGAGCTGTAGGTACGGTAATGCAAGATGGAGGTTACTCTGATTCTGCCTACATTTACGCGTTACCGGCATCCTACTTGGACCCAAGAGATGGTGGCAAAGTTCATCACTACTTAAATTCAACTAGGTATTTTTGAAGCTCATAATTTCCAGTTTTGATAACGTTTCTTTTCTCAGTGATTCTATGGTTAACCATAAATGATTCTAATTTTCATGCACTCCTGATATAAACAGCAAGCCCATGGCAATTATACAAAAGAGTGTTGAGGTTAAAGATGAATTGGCCCCATTTGTAGTTTCATTTTCTTCAAGGGGCCCCAACCCTATTACAAGTGACATTCTCAAGGTAATTCTGCTAATTAATTTCCTCTGGTTCTTTGATTACTCCGCTTTCTCTCTAAATTACAATATCTTAATATTTTGCAGCCAGACTTAACTGCACCTGGCGTGGACATTCTTGCAGCATGGACAGAAGCTTCATCTGTAACAGGGAAAGAAGGGGATACAAGAGTAGTTCCATACAGTATAATTTCTGGGACATCCATGTCTTGTCCACATGCGTCTGCAGCTGCTGCCTATATCAAGTCATTTCACCCAACATGGTCTCCTGCTGCTATTAAGTCTGCTCTAATGACAACTGGTAAGAATCCAAGAGCACTTTTGAACGTAGGCTTTAGAGAAGAATCATCTTGCTCCACAAGCATTTTTAGTTGGGAACCTGAAATTGAAGAAAAAAAAAAGTGAAATCTCTTTTGATTACTGAAATAACCATATGACATACTTCTAAATCATTGTTGGGACTTGCTTCATGAACATTCATTTCTCTGTAAAAAAAAAAAAAAAAAAGAAGTATAAAAATTGAATTAAAAATCATTCTTCTACACTCTTCAACATAATAGAAAAGAATTAGAATGACTCTCTGTTGAAGTTGCTTAGGAAAATACATGTATATATCTAGAAGAAATATATTTAACCATTGTAGGTAACTAATGCCCATGTTTCCATTGTTTGCAGCTGCTCGCATGAGTGTTAAAACGAACACAGACATGGAGTTTGCATATGGGGCAGGCCATATAGATCCTGTAAAGGCTGTACATCCTGGTTTGATATATGATGCTGGAGAGGCAAATTATGTCAATTTTCTATGCGGGCAAGGCTATAGCACTAAGCACTTGCGGCTTATCACAGGAGATAAAAGCACTTGTTCTGCAACCATGAATGGGACAGTTTGGGATTTAAACTACCCTTCTTTTACTATATCTACTAAGTCTGGGGTTACTGTCACTCGCATTTTCACTAGAACTGTCACTAATGTTGGATCAGCCGTCTCAACTTACAAGGCAATTTTGGCGGTTCCTTCAGGACTTAGTGTCAAAGTTGAACCAAGCGTTCTTTCATTCAAATCCCTTGGCCAGAAGAAGACCTTCACTATGACGGTTGGTACAGCAGTAGATAAAGGTGTGATATCAGGTTCTTTGGTGTGGGATGATGGGATTCACCAAGTGAGGAGCCCCATTGTGGCTTTTGTCTCTTCCTAAAAGTTGTTATTACCTGCATTTTGGTTCTTTTTTAATTAACCAACAAATTGACATGTTGTGTTTTATAATAAATATAGTAATGTTTTATTCTTTATTAAGCAGAATTTCAGTGATATACATGGCATATTCTGCCTACATTGTAACTTGCTTCGAAGCTTAGAAGTCATTATTAGGTCATATTTAGAATGTTAGAATGGATATTATTATTATTATTAAATAAGATCAAAAATAAAAAAATTATTATTTTGGAAATCAATCACTCTCATTCTTTCCTTTGTATTAGAATTATTGAGAAGAACTGATCAAGTTACTGTTTTTATTTATTTATTTTTGGAGAAACAAGTTTCCTCATCTGTCATCACTCTCAATCTCTAAACCTTATATTGCTGCACATACTCTTTTTCTTTTTTTTGGTCAGCTAGATAATAATGACAATAAGAATAAATAAATATATTACGAAATCTTTGATTTTGGTGTGCTTCAATTGTGGCTGAATTTTCTTCAAGCATATATATATATATATATATATTTCCCTTCATCGATTTTCTCTTCCGTCCCTTTTCCCTTAACCGATTTTCTCCTAATTTGTATACATTTATGTTTTACAATAGCTTTCTTTTGTATATATAGACAGACATAATGACAGAATAAAACACACGAGTTTTGTCATTGCATCCAAAGTTTTCATGGTATCAAAACGCAGTCGTTGTGCATAGGTCATGCAACCTCGTTGACCATCTCTTCTTCTTTGTTTTCATTTTTCCATGACAAGAGGCTCTATTGGTAACCAGAAAATAAATAAAACTGTAGATGAGAATAATCCATTTCATCTCCATCATTCTGACAATTCAGGATCCATGCTTGTGTCCTAACCTTTGAATAGTGAAAACCACTCAACCTGAATTAGGGTTATGCTTATGGACTTGAGTGGAAAGAACGAAGTGGATTTCATTGGTAGATCAATAAAAAAAACCCTCTTCAACGGATTCAACCTATGGTTTGTGAAATCATTGCAACAACATGATAAAATCTTGGATCCCTGATTTTTTAACTCAAGATTTAGCCAACGGTGTTATTTATGTAGATACAAGAGCTGAAATTAAGTTTGATCTCAAGGAGTGTTATTCTCAACTCAATGTCTCTCACCTCTTTCAAATTGAAAGAGATATTATCTCTCTAAGATAAGAACCACTTTTTGTTATTACCTATTATACCCTATTAAAAGCTTTATGGGATGAACTTACAAATTTGCAATTTTTTTCCACATGTATATGTCAAGCAAAAAAAGCCTTAGTAGATTATCAACAACACCATCTCATTCAATTTGATCTTGATGGTTTTGAATGAATCATATTCTACTATACATGGACAATTTTGCTCATGGACCCTCTTTATAATGTGAATAAGGGATATTCTCTCATTCTACAAGAAGAAAGGCAAAGGAACATGGTTATGTGCTACAGGACAACTAAACATTGAAACCATTGCGTTAGCAACACAAGTAAATCAAATAGTAAAGAAATAGAATAATAAGGGCTCTAAGTCATAATAACTCAATTCGTAGGGAATATATGACCACCTTTAAGGTCTTACCCATAAGTCAAAGTCTCCTTTTGACTTCAACATACACTTAATATCCTCTTAAGGTTGACAACTTATATAGTATAGTTGGTTAGTGAATCACGACTACCTGATACCTAATGTCATGATTCATTATAGGTGTAATTTACTGTGTAACAATACATATTAGTGCACTTACTATGAAAAAACAATTCCAATAACTTATCCTGAACTACTTATCATTTTGTAAGAAACCCGTGATTTAGATATTTTGTACAATTTGAATGTATCCAAGTCATATACAATGCAAGTGATAGGGAAATGAATGCTCACATAACTAATTAACGCTAATAAGATATATATTAAAGGGTATCAAGATCATAAATAAATAAATTTATTAATGACACTTAAATGTGTTACATCATGTAATACTTTTAGGGCTCTATCTTAATAAATCACATGACTTCCACATTGAAAACGTATTATGAAAAGAGAAATTTACCTTTTTAAAAAAACTACAAATAAGATGACCCGACAACTCTCCCTCTCCCTATGAAGTCTTCCTTGAATTTTGGAAAGCATTTCTTTCTTTTAATCCAAAGAGTTAGGCAAAGATTGCTAGGTTGGCCATGTCGTCAGGGTAAATAGAAGGGTTAGGGTTTTCTCTACCTTAATAGTGATGGAGGGTTTGTATAGTGGGCTTTGTTTTGGGGTGATGCGGTTGCTAGCGTTGAAGATGGGTATACTAAAGCTCTCATAGTGGTGAAGGAAGTAAAACAAACATGGGTTTTCTTTGGGTTTGATTTTGGATTTTCTTTCTTATTATTTTCTTAAGCTTGATCCCATGGAATGTACATGTGGATCCTTGAGGTGGTAGTCAGTTAGATGACAGTCAATGATTTAAAAACCGAATCGGACTGATTGGTCGGACCGTCAACCGGCAACCAAACCGATTCGGTCCACCCAAAAAAACGTTTGGGCATTAGACCGTCAATGAATCGGACGAACTGACGGTTGAACCGATGAATCGAACAATTTTTTTAATTTTTTTTTTAGACAAAAAAAAAATGGTTTTGATGCCTTAAGAGAACCGAATCACTCCATGAGGAGCCCATTCAACCCATTTGTCATCAAGCCCAATAAGCATTTAGTCTTGCAAGTTAATGATTCTTGCATGCCTTTTATACCCCACAATCCCTACATATTTTTGATTCATTTCCAATGTGAGATTAGTTAGTGAGAAGAAAGAAGAAAATTTGCAAGCTGGAGAGCTTGAGCCTGGGACCTTTAGGTGTAAAAATTGAAGTTTAATCATTAAGCTATGAAACTTCTTCATTACATTATATTTGCAAATCAAAATATATAATAAAATTAATATTTTTTTAAAAAAATTTTATTGTATAAAACCCTTTCACATTTATTTTTATAATAATTATATAATGTAATTATACAAATAATATAAATTCATTAATATAATAATTTCAAAATAATAAAATACAAAAGACATGCAAATAAAATTAAATATTATAATTTTTACATTTTAAATATATCTTTATATTTAAATATTATATATGTTCTATTTAATAAAATTTAAAACATTAACATATTTATATTTTTCTTCATAATTTAATTTGACATATCAAATATAAAAAATGAAATATTATTAAAATTTTTAATTATATATAATTTTAATTTTTTATAATTATTTAAAATTTTATATAATATATAAATTATTATTTATGACGTCACTAGTTTGATCGCGATTTATCCACCAATCTGACCAGCGAATTGTGAACCGATAACTTTTTCGGTTCAATCACTGGTCCGATTATGAAAACATTGATGATAGTTGTTGAGCAAGGCTTTTTTTTATGTGTATGCATATTCAAGGTTGGTTGCTATGAATGATAGACAACTTTAAACATAGATGATAGTCTTGGAAGTGTGTGGATATAGTGGGTTATATGATAGTTGCTAAGGTAGACTTTTTTGATGTGTGGATTCGAGGTTGGTTGCTATGAATGATAGACAACTTTAAACATAGATGATAGTCTTGGAAGTGTGTGGATATAGTGGGTTATATGGTAGTTGCTAAGGTAGATTTTTTTGATGTGTGGATTCGAGGTTGGTTGCTATAGGTGATAGACGACTTTAAACATAGATGTTTGTACTCGCTTCCCGGTTAGAAAAGACAGTGTAGAAAATGTGATAAACATCCGGATATAATTCTCGGGTAGATTAACACATAAATAGGAACTACCACAGGAGTGGAGTGAGTGGTAAGTGGATAGAGTCGACGTGGGCACTGCTCTAATTAGTTACAATAGAACGTGGGAAGCAATAGGAGCAATTCCTGACATGATACAATCTCCCTAACAATTCTGCTGAGATAGTTGCCAGAAAGGTAAATAAAAAGGCATTCAAACTGCAAAATAGGTAGGTCTTGGCTGGGGAGTTTTTCATCTAAGAATTATTTGCCAACAATTAATTAACTTAGGCATCGAAGGGGATTGCCCAGAAACATATTTGGGTGAGCTTTCTTTTGCAGGAAGAAAGGAAGGCTATCGATCAAGAGTAGCTGTTGATGCTAGATCAACCGAAAGAAACGTTTCTTCCTTGTTCCTGCAAAAGATGTTCGGACAGGTGGTCCGGACACACTCTCCGAAGCTCAAGTCAGATGATCAGTTAGAGAGAATGCGTCATTTTTATAGAAGCTTAGGAAAGAATGGATTATAATACCTCCCTCCTTTTTTTCTCTCCCCTTTCCTTTGAGTTATATATGGGAGGGTTTTTATAGTGTCTGGGCCCCGTCACATTTATGCTAAGATGCTCTTTTGACTTTCACAGTCATGATGGTTGCACAAATAGTAGCAGAGCAATCATGACTCTTTGGGTGGCCGACAAGGATCGTTGGTGGGGCGATCTGGTGGCTCGCTAGTCACCTCACTCTACAGACGACGTGGCATAGAGTGTAGTAGGTCCTTTGAGAGGACAAGGAGGCGTCCCATCAAGCGTACTTTTGATGGGAGGGGGAATGATTGCTTGTGGAAACTGACCAGGGATCCTGCTCGGCGTCATGTATTCTTAGAAGAGCACAAAAGGGATCCTGCTCGGCGTCATGCATTCTTAGAAGAGCACAAAGTAGCCGACCATTGACTCTTGGGGCCGGATTGGGGGTTCCTGATTGATTGCGTTTGTCCGGGCAAAGACAGAGGGACGCCATGTGTCCAATAGAAGGGTGCCTCTAAGGACCAAGGCAACCTGCCACGTGGTTGCCAAGGGGAGGTCCTTACAGTAGCAATCATCAAGAACCCAACAATAGAGGATAGTATTGGAAGTGTGTGGTATTATTACTATTAGAGTGCATGTTGAGGGATTATTTTTCCCACCCTCTACTTATTCCAAAACTCAAAAGTTTAAGTTCTCAAAAATGCCATTTTTACCCGTCGTTATATGGTTACATGATTTGCCCAATAAGTGTTAAATAATATAGTCCGAATAAGAAAAATTTAGAATAAAATATTCCAATGAAAAAGAAAAAAAACTTATATAACATGAATTTTTCTTAATACATAAAAGTAATGTATTTCCTAATTTCTTTCACCATCATTTTTACTTTTATTTTTATCAAACCCATTTAAAGAAATACAATGTTATTTTTCAATTTTTTTTCTATAACCCTTTAGTGAAGAATTACCTTTTATAAATAAATAAAATGAGGTTTATTTAGAAATTTAATTTTATTATTCAAGAACAAAGAATAATTTTTTAAAAAAGAAATTCAATTTAATATATGTAAATAAAAATATATTTTTGTAATAAAATATGAGAAATATTTATCGAACTATGAGAACTTGTGGATGATCATTCGTTATGATGTATATTTCTTTGTGAGTCCTTATAAAAGATGAGACCTCTAATGAAAATTCATTTAATTTTCTCCCTACATCTTAGACCAATTGTTGGTGTTTTAAGACAAGCTAAGGAAATAAGACACAATAGAAAATAGAGAAAATATATAAGTGGAAGTCACTTCAAACTCAAGTAAGCCTTCCAACATTTCTGATTTTTGCATTTTGAGAAGCCCTTGATAATGATAGTGCCCCAGTCGCTTATGCCGTAACTCAGCAATATTTTCTTTTGCTGGAAAAGCTATTTGTTCTTCCTTAAGTGGATCTAATGAGAAGCTTTTTCCTCTCATTTTGACCTTAAACAACTATTTCAGGTACGTAAAGCACATCATCAATGACTTTAGTACCTAAATGGGTTGCAATAGCAACAGTTCCAATTCCTTTCGTAGGAATATGACCACCGTGACTTATCCAGACTCTTGCAATTCTTGTAGGCTTCAATTCTTTGAAAAGTTCCTTGTCATGAGTCATGTGATTGGTGCATCCACTATCAATCAACCAGCTATCGCTTGAAATGCTACCTAAAAAACAAGTTACAACAAAGAGATGATCATTTTCATCTTCATTAGCGATTTGGGCATCTGTGTCTTGCTGCTGATTTTGGTTCTTGCAAATGATAGCTTCATGTCCAAGTTGATTGCACTTGTTACACTTAGCATCTGGCCTTTTCCAGCACTTGAATGGTGAGTGGCTAGTTCTGTCACAATGCTTACAAGGTGGGTACTTTCCTTTGGAACTTCCAGCTTTGTTTTTGTTGCTCCTATGCACCGCAGCTTCTCCATTTGCTTGTTGGTGCTTTCTATTTTTCTTCTTTTTGTTTCTCCAACCATCTTCATGTTTGGCGGGCAAGGCTTCGTCTACAGTTGCTTCTTGTCTCATAACCATCCATTGTTCTTGTGCCTGCAAAGAGTTCAACAACTCTGCCAACGTGATTTTGGACAAATCTTTGGTATTTTCCAAAGTGGTTATGGTAGCTTCAAATCTTTTAGGAATAGTAATCAGAATTTTTTCAACAATACGAGAGTCTTTAAACTCCGAACCAAGCAATCTTACTTTGTTGGCTATGCTTAAAAGCCTTTCAGAGTACTCCTTGATGGTTTATGACTCTTTCATCTTCTACAACTCGAAATCTCTAATTAGATTCAGCACTTTCATGCCTTTAATTCGATCATCTCCTTCATATTCAAATTTGAGATAACTCCATATGACTTTAGCTGATTTCAAAGACATAATTCGGGTGAAGATTGTAGCTGAAATTGCTGCAAATAGGCAAGCTTTTGCCTTAGACTTCCTGGTTTTCCTTTCCTTGTGATTCTTGACTTGAGCCATCGTTGGGTTGTCTAATATCAGAGGAATGTCATAGTCATCTTCAACAGCCTCCCATAGATCTACAGCGTCTAGGTAGGCTTCCATCCGCACAACTCATATGGTGTAATTATCACCATTGAAGACTGGAGGTGCCATTGCTGAGAAACTTGAGTCTCTTTCCATGCTTGAAATTTTGGTGGAATACGTGGTGTTTTGGTGGCCCTCAAATCTCTTGAAAACTCACAATTTTTTTCACTCACGATCCCTCAAGAATATAAAGCTCTGATACCAAAAGAATGCTTGAAATAAAAAATAAAAAAATAAATTCATCTATAAAATTTATTATAGGTATGTAACTTTATTTTCTTTAAACAAAATATGAAAAGTAGTATGCGTGCATTATATTTAATTGTTATAATTTTTATTTACTTTATCTCATAACAAGAAGTTATGTAAATCATATTTCATATAATCAAATCAAAAATTTGTAACTATAGATATTTTAATTATTTAATAATTAGAAGTTATATAGAAAAAATTTTCATTATTAAAAGTTATGAAAAAATAAGTACAATCCTCATAACCAGAAGTTATAGGGTAAATTATGCATATGATTCCTAATTATTTTTTAATTATACTATATAACTGTAAGTTATACAAAACAATATTATATAGTCAGAAGTTATATAATGAATAGTTCATAACTTAAAGTTATATGCAAATTTGCATAATGAATAGTTCATAATCTAAAGTTATTTTCAAATTTACACGTACAACAAATAATTCATAACCTAAAGTTATATAACAAATTTGCACTTTTTTTTGTTCTGATAAAATAATCATAGTTCGAAGCTATGAAAAATATTCATTTTTAATTTCTATTTCATATTCGCGCATTTTCCATAACTAGAAATTATTGAAACATTCTTTATTACAATTATTTCATAGCTAGAAGCTATACACACAATTTCTAATTTTTTTGTATAACCATAAATTATATAAAACAAAATTATCAATTAACAACTATATAACTAGAAAATACAAAGACAATTTTTAATTTTGTTATATAACCCAAAGTTATATCATAACATAATTATCAATTGTTTAATGTTATTATAATATTACTCAAATTTTAATTATTCATAGCCTAAAACTATGGGAAAAAAAAGGTTAGTAAATTAATAATTGTTAAAACTCGAATAACCAAAAGTTATATAAAAAATATTTTATTATAAACTTATATTATATAGACAGAAGTTATATAAATATTATTATTCATAACTTGAAGTTAAGAAAATGAGAAAATTAATATTCTTTGTAATCAAATATTACGCCAAAGTTGCTAATATGTATTTTCTTATGCCTAGAAGCTATAGAGAACAAAATTGTTAACTAACAATTTTGTACAATTTTATGAAATTCACGTAACCAAAAGTTATAATAAAAAATATTATAGCCTAAAACTATGATAACAAGCATGTAGATAATATTTACATATTATCAAAAGATCAATATTTTGTATATTAAGCTATACAAATAGGTAAGTTCTTGATAATTTTTTATGAACTCCTATTATTAGAAGTTACATCGTCATTAATAGAAATATTTACATATAAATGTGGAATTTTGTGTTACATGAATTTATGATATTTATACTTAATATTTTTGTGTCAAAGGTGATATTTTTACATATTTTTATTCTAGTTGTTTAATACACAATAATTTTTTATATGATATAATAGTTGAGATTAATCTTAATCTTTATTTTCCAATATCTAATGTAAAATATATTTGTTATTCATATAGAAAGTTAAGATTTTTAGATAGCATATGTGCTTATGTTCCAAAAATTCTGGATAACATCTTTTTATTTGGTTGTATATGATTTAAATTTTTAATGCTTTAAAAAGTATGTATAAAAATTCTTCTCATGTAAAAAAAAAAAAAAAAAAAGTTTGGATTTACTTATTGATAATTTAATACTGAAATTATGCGTTGAAAATTTTGAGTACATAATTTGTTTTGAATACATGTGAAATATATGACTTGGTCATATAATTAATAATATGATTTTATATGTCAATTTTCTTTAAGCCATGTTTTATTTATTTATTTTTTTAGGATTGCAAAAATTTTAGTTATATAAAATAATATATATTATTGCAGGCATGTTTCCACATATAATATTTTTATTAATGCAATAATTTTATCATCCAACAATAATTTTGAAATTACAATAGATTCAACTCTTGCTTTCAATATATTTTATTATATCTTTGTATATATATTTAGATATATTTATGGTGGTTCAATTAAAGTTTTGAGACATGAAAAAATTGCAAGATGCTTTAAATCATGATGTGTTCTCTTAAAATTTTGATATATGAATTAATTTTTATACATTGATTTAGATCATAATAATATGTGAATAAAAATTATTGATCTATTATTACAATTAGTTAGATTATTGAAATACTTAGTTATTTCATGCATAAATTACTCCACACTTACGAAATCAAATATGTGAAATATTCAAGAAATATGTAACTTTAAATTATCTTTCTGATATTTTTTTGTTCTATTATATATATTGTGGGAACTTGTGGATGGTTATATATTATGATATATATCTCTTTATGACTTCTTATAAAATGGGATGGTTATATTATATATAAAAGTTCATTCAACTTTCTTCCTACATTCTATTTTCTTTTTCTCGTTTTCTTTTTCTATCACTTTATCATTTTACGACATTACTTTATTATTTTACAACAACATATTTGATTTATTTTCAAAGGAATTAATAATAAAACTTTGATTTAAAAGAGAAATTTTAGGATAAGGATGATTTAGTAATAAAAATCTTTATTTTACAAAAATCTGACGATGTTTTGTCTCAAGTGTTAGATAAACTTTTTTATTAGATAAAATTGAGGGATTTATAGATAGGCTTTAGTGTTAAGTGATATAAAAACCCCCAAGTTTCTCTTTCTCTTTCTCTCATTTTTCAAAGTTAGTTATTTTATCAAATACCCCTTATTTTATATTCTTTTATTTATCTCTTTTGCTGGCCGTAAACATATTCCTCTGAGTCCTTGAAGCCTAGTAGATGCGAATATAGGATAATATGTCCTCTACGATTGTATCTCATTACAATTCTAGGATACAAGCCCCTATTTATTAGCAGAGATAAAAATAATAATAATCAATGAGGACAGGAAATTTTACTTAAATGCAGGAGCAAAAGCAACAATGGGGCTTCTTACTTGAAAAACCCCATCATCCCACACCAAAGACCCTGATAGAATACTTTCATTGCCTGCTGCAGTAGCTGTGACAGTGAAGGTCTGCCTCTGGCCGACGGACTTGAATGTAAGGACAGGTGGCTCAACTTTAACCGTGAGTCCTGGTGGGGCAGTCACTTTTACCTTGTAAGTGGAGACTGGTGATCCAACATTCGTGACCGTCCTGGTGAAAGTGCGCGTAACGGTTTCTCCAGCACTAATAGATAGAGCAAAAGAAGGATAGTTCAAATCCCAAACAGTCCCGTTTGTGGCTTTTGTGCAAGTGCTGCTATCTCCAGTGATGAGCCTCAAGTTCTCAGTGCTATATCCTTGCCCACACAAAAATTTGACGTAATCTGCCGCTCCAGCATCATACACTAAACCAGGATTTGCAGCCTTTACAGGATTTAGATGACCCGCCCCGTATGCAAACTCCAGATCGGTGTTAGTTTTAACATTCATGGGAGTAGCTGCAAACAACAATGTAATCATGAAGATTAGTTACAGATTTGGTTATAGCATGAAGTATATTCTTAAAGCAATGGCAGTAGAAACAGATTTCTCATTTTTTTCTCTTCCTCTTAGATCTCAGACCTTAGCTTCAAAAATGTCCTCAGATTATGGATTAAAGCATTACCAGTTGTCATTAAAGCAGACTTGATAGCAGCAGGAGACCATGTTGGATGAAATGATTTGACGTAGGCGGCAGCCCCAGAAGCATGCGGGCAAGACATGGACGTGCCTGAAATTATGTTGTATTTAGCTACTCTTTCATCCCCTGGTACATCAGTCAAAGGTGAAGCTTCTGCCCATGCTGCTAGAATTTGAACTCCCGGTGCAGTTATGTCGGGCTGCATAAAAACAAGACGTTGCAACAATGAAGAAACTGGGTGGTCACAGCAAAGAAGTTAACGAAATTAGTTTGCTGAATTACACTGAGAATGTCACTTGTAATGGGGTTGGGCCCCCTAGATGAAAATAAAGCTACAATTGGGGCCGATTCTTCTTTCACGGCCATGGACCTCTCTATTTTTGCAGTAGGATTGCTGTTTATACCAGAAAGGATTGCATGAAAATTAAAATATATTTAACATTATCCACTGGCTCGCCAGAATCGATTATCAAATTGAAAAACATGAAAAATACCTAGCTGAGTTCATGTACTGCTGAATTTTGCTAATATTACTTGTGTCCAAGCAGGATGTAGGTACAGGGAAAGAAAAAGTTCTCCCCTCGTTGCCATCATCTGGAATTATGGTACCGGCTGCTCCGGCAGCCAGTACCGCCTGTCCTTGACTAGTCTCGTCACATAATACTATTTTTCCAGTTACCAGAGACTTGTCCAAGGAGTCCTCGTAGCAGTACCTGCATTTCATGATAAATTTTTGGCCATTTTCAGTCTTCAAATACCAAACAATACTGAATTTTTTAATTTAGATTAAATGGATCTGTGGTGAAGACTAATACAGATTTCACATTTTTTTTTTTTTACCTGGATTCAGACCCAGTGAAACCTCCTGCCTTATTTGGTGCATCTCCAGCATAAATGATAGGGAGCATATCCTCCATCTTGAAAGTATTAAGAGAGATTGAATCCTACATTCGAAAAATAGGTTGAATATTATCTGGGAAAGCACAATAAAGGGTAATGTCCAATCTCAAGATATGATTTTACAGAACTTAATGTATAAATGTCGTAGAAGGAAAGCTTGGTCACCTCATAAACCTGGTTGTCACCCAACACTAACTTGGTCAAAAACTTTCTGTCAATGGTACTTGCAGCGACAGAGAGAGACCAAGGCGAGAAATTTGTAATAGATGCAAGATCAGGACCTGAATTACCAGCAGAATTAGATGTAAGAATCCCATTCTTCATAGAATGGAAAGCTCCAATAGCAATTGGGTCTCGGAAGTAATCATTGGGAGAGGATCCTCCAACAGAGAGAGAGATAATATCAACTCCATCAGCAATTGCATCATCAAATGCTGCAAGGATATCTGCACTGAAGCAACCATCAGACCAACATATCTTGTACACTGCAATGCGGGCAGAGGGAACCCCTCCTCTAGCTGTTCCTGAGGCAACGCCTAGCAAGCTTGCATCATCAACTATGCCTCCAGCGGCTGTGGATGCAGTGTGTGTGCCATGGCCATTAGCATCTCTTGCTGATTCAAACTCTCCTTCTGGTATACTTCCACTACTTCGGTAGTATCTAGCTCCAATGATTTTACTGCATAGGATTCCGTTTCAACTAAGCAGAATTAGGGATCTCTATCTATATATATAGTGGATGGTGGCAAAGAAAGAAAACAAATATTACTTGTTGCAAGTGAAATTGGCTGAGCTATCACAAGTGCCCTTCCATTTGCTTGGTGGTGGACCAAATCCTTTATCGTTGAAACTTGCAGACTCAGGCCAGATCCCACTATCGAGCACTCCAACAACAATATCGCTTTCAGTAGTATTTCTTGTAGCCTTTTGGGGGAAGCCCATGAAGTCCCATGACCTTGTTGTTAGGAGTTGCTTCTTTTCATTTGGGAACACAGACACTACCCCCTTCATGGCTGATTATAAGCAGTAGATACAATCAGAAAGACAAATAAATTTAGGACAGTGATAATAATCTCTTGATAATTTATATATAATTCACCCACCAGACAGTCTCTTCATCTCCTCCTTGGTTAATTCCGCAACAAATCCATTGAAGCTCTTCTTGTAGCTGTGGAGTAAATATTTGGATGCACTACTACTGTGGAATGCAACCAATTGGAGAAGTTAGGAAGATTTGTCTTCTCAGGGTGTCATTTGAAGGTCAAAACTGGGAAGTGCTTCATAGAAAGTGCTCTTGATTTCAAAAGAAAAAAATGATGATTACCTGCCGACGACTTCTTGTAGCATATTAGTGTGGAAAGATGATAAGGAGAGAGCACCACCCTTCGGAAGATCCCCCATGTACACGATATAGACCTGCAACCACAAATTGGCAAAAGTACCTATCAGATCTCAAGCCCAAGTCTTCTTCACGCATCAAACTTTTGAAGACGTTTTCTATATTTATAATAGTTTCTTCAATGAACACAATGAAAGAATAAAATATAAAAAGACATGGCAACAAGGCCAATGAGAGGGAGGGATCATCTGCCTCTCGATCTTCTTCGGAAGCTGTGCAGCTGATAAGCAGAGTACTGCAAGTAAGAGTGATAAAGAGAAGCCATGAAAGTGGAGGTGCCATATCCCCTAGCTATGGACAGGGGTCGTACCAATTGCTTGCATTTTTATGCAAATGAATGGCCTTTAATTTATAGAAGAACTACAAGGCCTCTCTAAACAATGTTTTCGTAAATACAATTATTATTTGTTGGAAGTTTTTTATATTTTCTTATTTAGCTAATGTTTTATAAGGAATTTTATTATTATTAAAAAGGAAATTAAAAAATAAGTTTATCTTTATAAAAAAAATATTTGTATGAAATCAGGACAAAATATAAAGTGAAATTTGATTAAAATAGTGAGTCCTTTATGAAATTTAGGAATCACTCTTTGACTACAGTGAATGGGTAGAATGCCTCACCACATTAACATTTATGTTCTCTCGTGATTGCTTTTTATTTATTTTTGTTTCTTGTTTATTATTCCCTTGCTTTTACATAACAAATATAGAGACAATACAATGAATGTGATTAAGTATGATATAGAAAAAAAAAAGAAATTTATTTTATGTTCTTAAAAATATTTTTTTAAATATTTTAAAATTTTGTAGTGTCCAATTTTTTTTTTATATCTTTAAATTTTAACATGTTTAAAAAAATTTGTAGAACAATTCATATTTAAAAAAAAAAAATCTATTTTTAGAAATAAAATAGAAAGTATATTTAAAACTATTAACTTAATAAATTCTAAAACCTTACCAAATTCAACTTTAAAGTAGTCCTAACCTAATTAATATAGATAGGCCCAACAAAATTAAAGAACATAAATTCAACCAAAACCAAGTTGATCAAAACAATTTTCGGCAAACCAAAACCATCAAAATCACTAATATAAGTCCAAACAAAAATAAGAAAATAATTATGGATCAAGGAAATAAAATGAGCAATAAAGATAATTTTATAACAATGGTCCTAAATTCATTTCCTTCTCAATAAGATTACCAACAGCTATATCATACACATTCTGGACTTGCAAAGCAATTTCTCAATTGAAACATGGTGATGTCCATCCTCATGTGAATTAGTCAACTGAATCAGATACTTTGGTTGTTTAGGGGGCTAAAGCTATCTAAATACATTATAATCAGTCATCACTAAATTCCTATACTTGTTAATGCTATCCATTCAACAAATTAAGTAATTTTATAAATCGATTACAAAAGAGAATATATATAAATTAAACCATGAGAAACATTCAGAGTCCAAAATCTAAAAGTTGATAAAATTTTCATTAACTATAATGTAAAGAACACCTCTTTTCTTATCAAACCCTTCATCATTAATATTAATAGAATTTAAAGTCTCTTGAGATTCAAAAAATTTCATTGCTTTTAGATAATTTGTCAATTCCTCACAATATCTTTAATGTCTCTTTTCGTAGTAGTAATAATACCTCACATTCCTCCATAAGTGTGATTGGGAACAATCATCTCTCTTATCATAGTACTTTTCTAGCAATTTACTCATACTACAATGTGGTTTAGAATTCATCACAAGAGTTTGTATATGAGATGAACTACTTGGCTATTTAATATTTTTAGTTTCTAAAAGAACAATTAACACCTCATTCACCATCAATGTTGTCTTTCCAACTAAAAGTATAATTACCACTATCTCATATGATTTTGGTGGGGATCCTAAACAATTTTAACTTCTACACTTAGTAATTAGGTGATTGCCTGCTAATCTCTATTGTAAATAAAACACTAAAAACTAAAAACGTGATCACTCTAGCCAAGAAAAATCGAATATAGAATAAGCATGGTTTTGTAGTATTCCAAGTTGTCATCCTCGAGGATCAATATTTATATGTTTATTTGTTTTTAAATCAAAATGATTAATTATTTGTTAAAGGTAAAAAATGCCTAATTCAAATAAATTAGAATAAAATATGAACAAAGATTTCTTCAATAAACATATTTAAATTGTAGAATAATTATTGATTTTTAATTTAATTAATCAAGATTGGGGATCCACAATCTAACATCGAGTATAGACCTTTAGGTGAAACTAGTCTTAGAGTAATTAAAATGCATGGTCCAACAAGATTAACCTAAGTTTCACACCTCAGAGTTAATCTATATCATAACTTCTTACAAAATTTTAAAATATTAAAAAATTATTTTTAAGAACATAAAAATTTCTTCTTCTTCTTCTTCTTCTTTTTTTAGGTTTCATAATCACATTTTTTTTTTTTTTGCTTGCTGAATATTGTTTTGATCAACTTGGTTTTGGTTGAATTTATGTGCTTTGATTTTGTTGGCCTATCTATATTCGGGCTTTGCTAATTAGGTTAGGACTATTTTAAATTTGAATTTGGTATGTTTTTAGAATTTATTAAGTTGAATAGTTTTAAATATACTTTCTATTTTATTTCTAAAAATAGATTTTTTTTTAAAATATGAATTCTTATACAATTTTTTAAATTTGGACACTACAAAATTTTAAAATATTTAAAAAATATTTTTAAGAACATATATATATATATATATATTTGGGTTTCATAATCAACGGTTTTTTGTTTTTTTTTTTTATATCATACTTAATCACATTCATTATATTGCCTCTATAATTGTCATGTAAAAGCAAGGGAATAATAAACAAGAAACAAAAGTAAATAAAAAGCAATCACAAGAGAACATAAATGTCAACGTGGTGAGGCATTGTACCCATCCACTGTAGTCAAAGGAGTGATTCCTAATTTCATAAAGGACTCACCATTTTAATCAAATTTCGTTTTATATTATGTGCTGATTGCATACAAATATTCTTTATAAAGATAAAATTATTTCTCAATTTCCTTCCTAATAATAATAAAATTCCGTATAAAAAATTAGCTAAATAGGAAAATATCAAAAGCTTTCAAAATATACCAATTTAAAACATCTTCCAAAAAATAATAATTGTATTTGCAAAAAGATGGTCAAAGCTAGCTTAGAGACGCCTTGTAGTCCTTCTATAAATTAAGGGCCATTCGTTGGCATAAGTGCGAGCAATTGGTACAACCCCTGCCAATAGCGAAGGGATATGGCACCTCCACTTTCATGGCTTCTCTTGATCACTCTTACTTGCAGTACCCTGCTTTTCAGCTGCAGCACAGCTTCCGAAGAAGATCGAGAGGCAGATGATCCGTCCCTCTTCTTGGCCTTGTTGCCATGTCTTTTTATATTTTGTTCTTTCGTTATGTTCATTGAAGAAACTATTATAAATACAGAGAATGTCTTCAAAAGTTTGATGCGTGAAGACTTGGGCTAGAGATCTGAAAGATTCTTTTGCCAATTTGTGGTTGCAGGTCTATATCGTGTACATGGGTAATCTTCCAAAGGGCGGTGCTCTCTCCATATCGTCTTTCCACACTAACATGCTGCAAGAAGTCGTCGGCAGGTAACACCATTTTTATCTTCTTTTTTTTTTTTTAATCAAGAGCATTTTTTTATGAAGCACTTCCCAGATTCTTTTACATTGAAATGGCACCCTGAGAAGACAGATCTTATGTGATGCTTAATTAGTGGTGTCTGAAAAATTAGGCGTATAGGAGATAATAGATAATCATGATCCAATATAGAACACATGAAAAACATTAATGCCAAGAACGAAGATGTACCAATGACTTAACTTCTCCAATTGGTTGCATTCCACAGTAGTAGTGCATCCAAATATTTACTCCGCAGCTACAAGAGGAGCTTCAATGGATTTGTTGCGGAATTGACCAGGGAGGAGATGAAGAGACTGTCTGGTGGGTAAATTATATATAATTATTAAGAGATTATTATTAACTGTCCTGTATTTGTTTATCTTTCTGATTGTAACTGCTCCTTGTAATCAGCCATGAAGGGGGTAGTGTCTGTGTTCCCAAATGAAAAGAAGCAACTCCTAACAACAAGGTCATGGGACTTCATGGGCTTCCCCCAGAAAGTTACAAGAAATACTACTGAAAGCGATATTGTTGTTGGAATGCTCGATAGTGGGATCTGGCCTGAGTCTGCAAGTTTTAGCGATAAAGGATTTGGTCCACCACCAAGCAAATGGAAGGGCACTTGTGAAACCTCAACCAATTTCACTTGCAACAAGTAATATTTGTTTTCTATCTTTGTCACCATCCACTGTATATATAGATAGACATCTCTAATTCTGCTTAATTGAAACGGAATCCTATGCAGTAAAATCATTGGAGCTAGATACTACCGAAGTAGTGGTAGTGTACCAGAAGGAGAGTTTGAATCAGCAAGAGATGCTAATGGCCATGGCACACACACTGCATCCACAGCCGCTGGAGGCATAGTTGATGATGCAAGCTTGCTAGGCGTTGCCTCAGGAACAGCTAGAGGAGGGGTTCCCTCTGCCCGCATTGCAGTGTACAAGATATGTTGGTCTGATGGTTGCTTCAGTGCAGATATCCTTGCAGCATTTGATGATGCAATTGCTGATGGAGTTGATATTATCTCTCTCTCTGTTGGAGGATCCTCTCCCAATGATTACTTCCGAGACCCAATTGCTATTGGAGCTTTCCATTCTATGAAGAATGGGATTCTTACATCTAATTCTGCTGGTAATTCAGGTCCTGATCTTGCATCTATTACAAATTTCTCGCCTTGGTCTCTCTCTGTCGCTGCAAGTACCATTGACAGAAAGTTTTTGACCAAGTTGGTGTTGGGTGACAACCAGGTTTATGAGGTGACCAAACTTTCCTTCTACGACATTTATACATTAAGTTCTGTGATATCATATCTTGAGATTGGACATCACCCTTTATTGTGCTTTCCCAGATAATCTTTAACCTATTTTTTGCATGTAGGATTCAATCTCTCTAAATACTTTTAAGATGAAGGATATGCACCCTATCATTTATGCTGGAGATGCACCAAATAGGGCAGGAGGTTTCACTGGGTCTGAATCCAGGTAAAAAACGAAAAAGACTGAAATCTGTAATAATCTTCATCACAGATCCATTTAATTTAAATTAAAAAATTCAGTATTTTTTGGTATTTGAAGTCTGAAAATGCCCAAAAAATTTATCATGAAATGCAGGCTTTGCACTGATGACTCCTTGGACAAGTCTCTGGTAACTGGAAAAATAGTATTCTGTGATGGGTCTAGTCGTGGACAGGCGGTACTGGCTGCCGGTGCAGCCGGTACTATAATTCCAGATGAAGGCAACGAGGGGAGAACTTTTTCTTTTCCTGTACCTACATCCTGCTTGGACACAAGTGATACAAGCAAAATTCAGCAGTACATGAACTCAGCTAGGTATTTTTCATGTTTTTCAATTTGATAATCGATTCTGGCGGACCAGTGGATAATGTTAAATATATTTTTATTTTCATGCAATCCTTTCTGGTATAAACAGCAACGCCACTGCAAAAATAGAGAGGTCCATCGCCGTGAAAGAAGAATCGGCCCCAATTGTAGCTTCATTTTCATCTAGGGGCCCCAACCCCGTTACAACTGACATTCTCAGTGTAATTCAGCAAACTAATTTCCTTAACTTCTTTGCTGTGACCACCCAGTTTCTTCATTGTTGCAACGTCTTGTTTTTATGCAGCCCGACATAACTGCACCGGGAGTTCAAATTCTAGCAGCATGGACAGAAGCTTCACCTTTGACAGATGTACCAGGGGATAAAAGAGTAGCTAAATATAACATAATTTCAGGCACGTCCATGTCTTGCCCACATGCTTCTGGGGCTGCCGCCTACGTCAAATCATTTCATCCAACATGGTCTCCTGCTGCTATCAAGTCTGCTTTAATGACAACTGGTAATCGCTTAATCCACAGTCTAAGGTCATTTTTGAAGCTAAGGTCTGAGATCTAAGAGGAAGAGAAAAAAATGAGAAATCTCTTTCAACTGCCATTGCTTTAAGAATATACTTCATGCTATAACCAAATCTGTAACTAATCTTCATGATTACATTATTGTTTGCAGCTACTCCCATGAATGTTAAAACTAACACCGATCTGGAGTTCGCATACGGGGCGGGTCATCTAAATCCTGTAAAGGCTAGAAATCCTGGTCTAGTGTATGATACTGGAGCGGCAGATTACATCAAATTTTTGTGTGGACAAGGCTATAGCACTGAGAACTTGCGGCTTATCACGGGAGATGACAGTAGTTGCACAAAAGCCACAAATGGGACCGTTTGGGATTTGAACTATCCTTCTTTTACCCTAACTACTAGGGATGGAAAAACTGTTACGCGCACTTTTGCCAGGACAGTGACCAATGTTGGATCAGCAGTCTCAACTTACAAGGTAAAAGTGACTGCCTCTCCCGGACTCACTGTCAAAGTTGAACCAAGTGTCCTTTCATTCAAGTCCCTTGGCCAGAAGAAGACCTTCACCGTCACGGCTACGGCAGCAGGCGATGAACTTAAGCTAACTGGGTCTTTGGTCTGGGATGATGGGGTTTTTCAAGTGAGAAGCCCCATTGTTGCTTTTGCTTTTTGAGTAAAATTTCTTGTCCTCGCAGATCTTCGCCTCTGTCGTGTCTAGCTTTTAATAAATCTCATCAATGTTTATTTATTTTTGTCATATCCTAGAATTGTAATGAAACACAATCATACAGAACATATTATCCATTGTTCGCATGTACTATGGCTTGTGGTACTAAGAAGTTTAGGGCTAAACACACAAAAATAATTACGTAAAAGAGATAAATAAAAGAATATAAGACCAGGGATGTTTGATAAAATTAATAGCTAATATATGAAAAGTGAATAAGAGAGTGACCTTGGCTACGTTGTGGGTTTGATAACATAAATTTTTGTCACTCAACTCTACACTAAATGCTACTTACAAACCCTACAATTTATTTAGTAAAAAAAAAAAGGTTTGATTGACCACTTAAGACAATATACCTTTGGTAATTCTTAAATTGGGTTATTTGATTAAAATTTATTTAGTAAAAAAGGTTTGATTGACCACTTAAGAGAATATTCCTTTGGTAATTTTTAAATTGGGTTATTTGATTAAAAAGGTTATTGGAAACCAATTTTGGAAATCTAACACTTCATTCTTTTTTAACCTCATTTTTACAAAAATGTTCTTATTATTTTCTTGTAAAAATAACTCTTTCTTTTAATACATATTGTAAATACTTGAAATAGTCAAGGACATTTATGTCAAAAATGGGTTTTTTTTTTTTTTTAATAAAAGTATGGAAATAGTTAAATTCGTAAGTATAGAGAGTATTTCATCATTTTTAATCAATTATTTCTTTTAAATTTTTATAATCTACTAAATCATCTCTTCTTTTAAATCAAAATTTTATTATTAGTTCCTTAAAAAATAAATCAAATTCTATTTTATTTGACATATTAAAATTGAATTTTCTTTTAAAATAAAATATTTTATTCTTTATTCTTTAATAATAAAATTGAATTTCTAAATAAACTAAATTTAAGTTATTTATAAAAGCTAATTCTTCATTAAAGGGTTATAGAAAAAAAAATGAAAGATATCATTGCATTTCTTTAAATGGTTTTGACAAAAATAACAGTAAAAATGATCCTAAAGTAAATTAGGAAATGGATCATTTTTATGTACTATGAAGATTTTTTTTCCTTTTTGTTAGAATTTTCTGTTCTAAACTTATTTTCTTATCATGACTATATTACTTAATACTTATTTGATTGTAAGAAAGTTTGGGGAGAAAAATTTGAAAAAGAAAAATAGAAGGAATGAATATAATGAAGAAAATTTGTAAAATTCTTCTCTTATTTAGTTATTTGTAGAAAACTTGAGAAAAAAAGTATTGAGAAATGTATCTTTCCCAAACTTCTAAAATTCTTTTTGCGGAAAATATCAAAGACAATATTTTATCATTTTCCTTATGGTATTTATTCGCCTCTTTTTGTGCATGTAAACATACATAGGATAATGATTTTTCTTAACATTCTTTTCCTTTTCATAGCATTTTTGAAGAAATGTAAATATTTTTATTAAAAGAAAAAAAAAATATAATAATGAAATTAATTGATAATCTACTACTTTTATTGTTAACTAATATTTACGAGATATTTTTAGATTATATTTTATTGGTTGGATATAATATGGAATAAGATAAAAGAATGAATAATATATTCAATCTCATGTTTGATTGGTAATGAGATAATTTAAAAAAATGCCTGGGACTAATTAGTAAAAGGCCTAAAGCCATAAGTGATCAAGGGACCTTTCCTGAGGTTTGTACCAAGTTTCAAATAGAAAGGAAATAGGATCTTTATTTGAATACCTTCTCTTAACTAGTTATCGACACGAGTGTTCTTCACCCAAAAAAATATTCATTTTGAAACAACATCTACATTAATATAGTGGTAGAAAAAAAATATCATGCTGGGTCTGGACTTTAAACGATTTAGATACGCATACTAATGAACTTTGAGGAAAAAATACCCATTTGAATGGTTCATAGTACATATCATTATATGCATTGAAACTAGGTTATTTTATAATTTATTTTATCCTATATTTAATTAAATATGAGATAAAATAAGTCGTAAGATATATTATCTACTCTCTTTTTATATCTCTTGTACATAAAATATGTTAATCATAAGTTAAGAAATAAAATATACAGACCCATGTATCATAAATCTTTTTATCAAATTTTAATATTTTTTATTACTTATTTTTAAAATAAAATTTTTATTATAAAATTAAATTTGTGATTGAAAAAGAAGAACTAAAAAATATTTATAAAATAATATCAATATATTTATGATTTAATATTATATATATATATATATATTAAATAAAATAATATAAAAATCTTGATTTATAAATTTTAAATATTTTAATCACAAATATTATTAAATCATAAGAGAAATTTCATATTTTTTAAATAGAAAACATTAGGACACAATATAACTTTTATTTCAAATAGTGAAAAATAATATATATTCTGTTTTATTTTTTTATTCATTTTATAAACTAAATATAATCATAACATAGCATATCCAATTGATATAATATCTAAAATATCATATATCCCATTGAAAATCATATCATAAAATATGCATTTCCTATTAAATGAGAGATGACATCTCAATCAAACCTAACATTAGAGCATGATTAAATTATTTTTAATTACACATGCTAAATTGAAGAATGTGATTGAATAAGCTTTTGGAGTTTTGAAACAAAGATTTTCAATCTTGAAAACCAAGGCACCAACTACTTGTTTGGTAACTATTTTTTAAAATAATTCTAAAAAATAGTTTTTAAGAATAGTACAATGTTTTGTAAAACAAAAGTCCATTTGAAAACTTAAAAGAGTTTTTCCTATTTTTAATATTTTTAAATATGTTTCAAAAATAATGTTTATGTCTATAGCTTTATTTTTAATCATTATATATGTTTGTATTAATGTTTTTAAAATAGCTCAAAAAAACAAATCAAAACAATTAAAAATAACTAAAAGATATTATTTTAAAACACTTTATTTTCTGTTTTTGATAGTAAAAAATAAAAAATAGTTTTTGATTGTCAAACATATTTTCGACTTTTTTTGTTTTGAAAAATAGAAAACTATTCTAAAAAACAGTTGTCAAACATATAGTTTTTTATTGCAAAGAAAAATTGTTATTATATATCTAGTAATACATCACTATCTTGAAACACAATCTAATTAGATTTATACGTTCAATTTGTATAACCAAATTATAATAAATTATTTAATAGTTGAATTTGAATTTTTTTTTTAGTTATTTTAATTATCAAGGAATTTTTTTTTTTAACTACCGCTCATTGTTCTAATAACAGTAGGAAACAATCCATATAATATTTTATATCAATTAAATTTTTTGTTAATCAAATATGTTATTCATATAATATTTAAACAAATATTCAAAATATATCATATTATAAATATAGGATTAATTAAATTTATAATATAACCATTTCTACCCTTAAACTACTTCTGTTATCAAACCGTTAAATTAAATTCAATACTTAGATACTTTTAGCATAAGATAATATCAAATACTTCCACTTTTATTAATATAACACTTATAATTAAAGAATTAAGTTTTCAGTTGTGATTTTCATTTTATTACCCTATTACTCAAATATAAAAACTAAAATATATTATTCAAATTAGAAACTATTTTAATTCACTTTTTTTAAAAAAAAAAAATCTAATCTAATTTATAAATCTTCCAAAAACTCATATATACTTCCCAACAGTGGAAAGATTATATACTGATTACTACTTTGAAGTTATTATTATGTATTAGGACTATAATTCCAAGTGCAATGAGAGAGAATTGTGGGGAAGAGTACAATTTTCTATATATGACACCCAAATGCCAAAAGGACTTTATACAATAATGTCTAACCCTTTTGGCTTGCCCAAATGCTACTGAGGCAGCTGCTTATGTGAGGTCCTTTCATCCCACAAGGTCTCCTAATGATACAAGTATGCTCTTATGACTATTGGTAAATATTGTATCAAAGATAAAATTAATTCACACATTAAGATATACCAGTTTTAATATTCTTTTACCAATTAGGTTTATATCTACGTACCAAACAGAATCAACCAACCATATTATAAATAGCTCTAAAGCATCCTATGTACTCATATTCCTTAAGCATCTTATGTTCAAGTTCCCTTAATGTTTTTTTTTTTTTTTTCCTTTTTAAGTTTAGGCCCATAAATGGTTGTATTAACATTTTGTTCGAGTATTAGTTAAAGTCTATCATTTGGGATCAAATTTTTCTAACAGAATTTGTAAATACTCTATAGTCTATTTCCCAACAAAATAATAAAAAAAAAAAAAAAATTGGACTATGTTAGAGGTATGTGTTGGTGTGGTATTTTTATACATGTTGTATAAGTATCTGAATCACATAACGGGGGAAGAAAAGCTGGCTAATGTTGAAGGACGGAAAAGATCGAGCATAGATTCTGCTTCTTAGCCGAATGATGGAATATATCTAGGACGTACACCCATATTGTGTCTGTTTCGAATTACAATTCTTGAGCATATATATACTTATATCGCATTGATGTTGCCAAAAGCATTGGAATTATGGAACTATAAGAAACGAATGAATGCATGACAGTAAGCAATTGATCGTGACATTGAAGAACTGTACGGAATCTTCTTTCAAAAGAAAAAAAATAAGTAAAAGAGTTGTCATTGAATTTGCTTTTGTACAAGATCCAGCTTGATGTTCTTGAACTCACCACAACCGTCATGGACAAACATCCATCTTAAACATATATCCTCCAAAAAGAATTCATATAGCTCCAATTATATGAGACAAACTAACGTAACTGCGGGCAGTGATTGTGATTCATTAGAAGCATTAACATATAACAAAAAAAAAAAAAAATCACACCCTTAGCATTAGAGCTAGCCGGCTTTGGACTGTAATATTTGTTGGCGAGGTTAGCAATGATAGTTTGAGAACCCAATGAGAGGGCGCTTTGGGTCAATTTCCTATAAAAGGTAGCTTGCATCAAAATACAAGCACTGTCACCTCAAGATTCTGGGACTATCCCCTTCCAGTGGGCAATATGGCGTCTCCTCTTTCATGGCTTCTCTTGATTAGTCTCGCTTGCACTCTGCTTATTAGCTGCAGTGGAGCAACGGACAAAGATCGAAAGGCAGATAATCTCTCCCCAGTGTTTCTTCTTCTTTTTTCTTTTCTTTTTTTTGGTATTTTGTGATTACACTGTGAACTTCTGAGTAGCAAGATCGACTTTGATCAACTTATTGCTTTTTGATATAAAAATGTTTGAAGTATTTTAGAGTTCGATGCATGCAAATGGTGCGTGGGATACAATTGTTTTATAATGAAACTGATGGATACTTGGGAATTTGTGGTTGCAGGAGTATATTGTGTACATGGGTGACCTTCCAAAAGGTCAAGTGTCGGTGTCATCCCTTCACGCTAACATGCTACAAGAAGTCACCGGCAGGTTATAAGCTCTCTTCTTCCTTTTTTTTTTTGGTTCTAAACGAAAGATGATTTATAATTGCTTCCTCCATAGATTATGATAGCTAACTGGCTAGAAAATTAGGGGCACCACAATGTGAGAAGCACTAGAGGCCTTGAAAATTAAAATTAGCTATTCAGAAGTTAAAAAATAAAAAAAAATTGTTTTAATCAAGCCTTGATTAATTTTTTAATTAATTGGTTCTTGTTCTGTGACGAGGATATATCAACGTTACTTCTTAAACTTCTCTTACTTCACTTTTTAATTAAAGCTAAAACTAAAAAATTATCTTAATTAAATTGTTTTTACTATAAGTAATAAAATAAAATAAAAAGTTGCAATTTAAAAGTTTAAGAAAATAGATCTAATGTGAATGTTTTTGTATGAATTGGTTCTTTAAGATCTGTATTTTTCCAACCAGACCAAAAATTTAAGCTTGCAAGTATGGCAAGTCAGACTTGCACTATAGTACTGTCCATACATAATTTACCATGACTACAGCATGGGGAAAAAAATTTCAGAAAGAAAGTATGGGGAAAAATTTTTCAGAAAGAAAGTTTGGGGAAAAAAATGGAACTTTAGATGGAAAAGTACATCATATACACATGGATTATGATCCAAGAAAAGAAAACACACACTGGAAAATCTGCCAAGAATGAAGATCTTTTAGTGGCCTAACTTCTCTAGTGGATTGCATTCAACAGTAGTGCGTCTGAATATCTTCTCCATAGCTACAAGAGGAGCTTCAACGGGTTTGTCGCAAAGTTGACGGAGGAGGAGTCGAAGAAACTGTCCAGTGGGTGAATTATATATTATCTTAAATTGTCCTATATTTGTTTGCCAACCTGATTGTAACTTTGTATATCCAGGCATGGACGGGGTTGTGTCTGTGTTCCCAAATGGAAAGAAGAAACTCCTTACGACAAGGTCATGGGACTTCATCGGCTTCCCAGTTGAAGCTAATAGAACAACTACTGAAAGTGACATTATTGTTGGAATGCTGGACACTGGGATCTGGCCTGAGTCTGCTAGTTTCAGTGATGAAGGGTATGGCCCACCACCAACCAAATGGAAGGGCACTTGTCAAACCTCGTCCAATTTCACTTGCAACAAGTAAATGATTTTTTCTTTTCCTTCCTTTTTTTTTTTTTTTTTTTGTCTTTTCTATTCCCCTTTTTTTTTCTTCACTGATGAGATATGTAGAGACCCCACTGCTGCATGCCTAACAAAAAATTAAATTTAATGCTATGCAGTAAAATTATTGGAGCTAAATACTACCGGAGTGATGGAAAAGTACCTCGAAGGGATTTTCCATCACCAAGAGATTCAGAAGGCCATGGATCACACACTGCATCCACAGCAGCTGGAAACTTAGTTGGTGGGGCAAGCTTACTGGGCATTGGCACAGGAACAGCTCGAGGAGGGGCTCCTTCAGCCCGCATTTCAGTGTATAAGATATGTTGGGCAGATGGTTGTTATGACGCTGATATCCTGGCAGCATTTGATGATGCAATCGCCGATGGAGTTGATGTAATCTCTCTTTCTGTTGGGGGATTCTCTCCATTGGATTACTTTGAAGACTCAATTGCAATTGGAGCTTTCCATTCCATGAAGAGTGGGATACTCACATCTAATTCTGCTGGTAATTCGGGCCCAGATGCTGCTTCCATTACAAATTTCTCGCCTTGGTCTCTGTCAGTTGCTGCTAGCGTCATTGACAGAAAGTTTGTGACCCCCCTGCATTTGGGAAACAACCAGACTTATGTGGTGAGCAAATTTCTCATCGTATATGCATTTTTATCATCAACTTTTGTGAATATAATTGTCCACAATATCTACTGAAGGGATCTCATATCTGAGATAGGCATTGACCATAATTGTCTTTTCCCAAATTATCTCAACCTTATGTTTAATTACATATTGTAGGGAGTACTCTCTTTAAATACTTTCGAAATGAATGATATGGTTCCTCTCATTTATGGTGGAGATGCGCCAAACACGTCAGCAGGTTATGATGGATCTTCTTCCAGGTGAAGATGTGAAATCTGTAATTATATTCATCAAAGTTTATAGAAGTTGTTTTCAAGCTCTAATTTCATTTTAAGTAGTCTGTACATTTCAATGAAGATTCAGTAAGGTACGTATAATATTTGAAGAATGGAAAAACTTAATCATGAAATGCATGCAGGTACTGCTACGAGGATTCCTTGGACAAGTCTCTGGTAACTGGTAAAATTGTACTCTGTGATGAGTTGAGTCTTGGGGTCGGAGCATTGAGTGCTGGAGCAGTAGGTACTGTAATGCCACATGAAGGCAATACGGAATATTCCTTCAATTTCCCCATAGCTGCATCCTGCTTGGACTCCGTCTATACTAGCAATGTTCATGAGTACATAAACTCAACTAGGTACTTTTCATGTTCATATTTTCCAATTTGATTATCGTTCTTGGTGAGCCTATGGACAACGATTAGATCACACTAAATTTTCTTGTACTTCCTCCTTTGTTAACAGCACACCAACCGCAAATATACAGAAGACCACCGAGGCCAAAAATGAATTGGCACCATTTGTAGTTTCGTTTTCGTCGAGGGGCCCAAACCCTATTACCCGTGACATTCTCAGTGTAACTCAGCTATTCAATTCCCTCCGGATCTTTCCTTTGCGTACCCACTTCTTTCTTAATTAGTTGCAATGTCTTGTAACTGTGCAGCCTGACATCGCCGCGCCAGGAGTTGACATTCTAGCAGCATGGACAGGAGCTTCAAGTTTGACAGGAGTTCCAGGGGATACAAGAGTAGTTCCGTACAATATCATTTCAGGGACGTCCATGGCTTGTCCACATGCTTCCGGGGCTGCTGCCTACGTCAAATCATTTCACCCAACATGGTCTCCTTCTGCTATCAAGTCTGCCATAATGACAACTGGTAATGGCTTCATCCATAATCTGAGGGCATTCTTCAAACTAAAGTTTTAACGCAGATTATCGTGTTCCACTACTCTGTGATCACTTGAGCAAAATGAGATTGAACTGTTATGTGTTCAGTTTTCTTTATTTGGGAACCTGAAGCTGAGGAGGAAAAGGAGAGAGATCTCTTTCAACTCTTTTTGAAAGTTGCTTTTGCAGACAGCTAAGTTCTAGTATTAATATAACCCATATCTTTAAGTAATGCTCATGTGTCCATTGTTATTGGCAGCTTCTCCCATGAGTGTTGAAACCAACACCGACCTGGAGTTTGCATATGGGGCAGGTCAGTTAAATCCCCTACAGGCTGCAAATCCTGGTTTGGTATATGATGCTGGAGCAGCAGATTACATCAAGTTTTTGTGTGGGCAAGGCTATAACGATACAAAGTTGCAGCTTATCACCGGAGACAACAGCACTTGCTCTGCAGCCACAAATGGAACTGTTTGGGATTTAAACTACCCTTCTTTTGCTGTATCTACTGAGCATGGGGCAGGTGTTATTCGCAGCTTCACTAGAACTGTCACAAACGTCGGATCACCGGTCTCAACTTACAAGGCAATTGTGCTTGGCCCTCCAGAACTCAGTATCCGAGTTGAACCAGGTGTACTTTCATTCAAATCCCTTGGAGAGACGCAAACCTTCACCGTCACTGTTGGTGTGGCAGCACTAAGTAGCCCTGTAATATCAGGTTCTTTGGTGTGGGATGATGGGGTTTACCAAGTGAGAAGCCCCATAGTTGCTTATCTTAATTAGTTCTTGTTTAATTTTAAAAACAATGTGACATGGTGTGGTGTGTTCCGCAATAAAGTCGAAGGCAGTTCTATTCGCCCTACATGAGAATTGCTTTAAGATACATGGAATATGCTCCTTTAGATCGAATTATAAATTGTGAAGGCTCCCACTTCCTAGTTTGAAATAATAATATGGAACCTTTGATGATGATATGATAAACCTATTCCTTATTTTACGTTATATCAATTATTTTATTATATTTGATTTATATCACTTGTTTAAATATGATTTTTAGTGAATATAGGAGTTAAATGAAAGATAATAAGTTGTTCATGATTAGTTCATGAACTTAAAAAATCCATTAAAATTGTAGTGCATGTATTACCTCAATAATAGGGTAATTGGTCTTAGTTATCGAAATGAAGTTTATCTTAGTATGTGTACTAATATATCTAATTACACATTGATCAAGATCAATGAAAAATCATGAATTATTAATACAACTTTTCTAAATTATTATATATGTTATATTACTTCAATCCAATGTTTTGAAAATCAAATTAGACCAATCAAATCAACTTATTAAACCATCATTTGGTCCATGGTCTAGTTTGATTCATCATTTGGATCAAACAAATTGTTAACTAACATTGAATTGTGTGGTCCAATCGCTGAAGTAGATCATCCGACCAGTTCCATAAGAACTAGTTTTTTTTTTTTTTTTTTTAACTCAAAAATTAAGAGATGAGGTAGGTGTGGAGGATGTAGACGAGGAAGCCTTTCTGACCAGGAGAAGGAAGGTGGTAGGGAAGCGTTTTTGGACAAGGAGAATGGTGACAAAAAAGCGGTGGAGGTGATGATGTACGTCGAACATGATGTGGATGAACGATGGCGGTGGAATTGTATTGCTGGCGGTGGAATAGAGTGGTGGCTGCAAATAGAAAAGAGAGAGAAGAAAGAGGGAGAAATAATGACGGTGGAGGTGGGTCTGCCAATTTTTCCCTCTATTATAATTTTTTTTTTTCTTTTGGGAAAAGGGTTGAGATGTACAATGGGGATTAAGTCTAAAATAGGTACATAAACTTATTAAGGAGTGTGTAAATTTTATGGGAAAAGTATAACCTAAGCCATCAAAATATAAAAGTAAATATTTATATTTATCTATACATAATTTTAAGATAGTGAATAATAAAATATATATAATTATTGAAATATGAATATATTCAAATGATAAAATTTTATTTCATGTCAACCATTAAAAGTTATATTTTTAATAGTATTAGAAATATCAATAGATTAATAAATTTTATTCTAATCATAATTTAATCTATTAATATTAAAGATAAGATAAAGAAAAATATTTAAAAATTTTAATTACTTATATATTTTAAATTTTTATAATTATTGTATTTTAAAAAAAATTAAATTATATATTAATAACATCATAGTTTGACCACGATTCAATCACTGGTTTGACCAATGAACCTTAAATTAGTAACTTTTTTTGGTCTAATTTTTAAAACATTGGTTCTACCTATAAGAAATCATGAAAAACTAACACAACTTTTCCAAGTTATTATGTTATATAGGTTATCAACCTTCAAATAATATTTCATTAGTGTTTTGAGTCATCAATGACTTTGATCTTAGAGGTGTTTGATGGTTTAAACCACTTGTAATAGATATTCCCGAAACAATATGATACAAGTTTGTGACCTTAAAAGAATATTTCATCAATGCTTAAGTCATTAGTAACTTTGATAATATATATATATATATATATATATTGGTTTCACAACCTTAAAAGAATATTTTACTAGTGTTTGAGTCATTAGTGACTTTGATCTTGCAGGTAATTGATGGTTTAAGCCAATAGTAATAGATATTCTTGAAACAACATGTCATCTTGGGTGATTTGAATGATGAAAATTTCCCAAAACTTCGAGAAAATATTGAATATCGGCAATTTCAGTGGAGATATATATATTGTCTACTTTTTTTTTTTTTTTTTCTAATATATCAATTTTGGTGGAGATATATACAACATATGGTTTGGGATCATAATGGCTCAACCATTTGGGTTGTATTGACCTTATTTATAATAATACCAAGTTACCTATATATATATATTCTTCTATTTCCTTCATTAAAAATAAATAAATAAATATACTTTTTAACAAATTCATACTAGATACTAAAATAAAAATTTAATAAATAAATTCATTTTAATGATATTATATTTAAATCATTTTAACAAAATTGTTAAAAATATTAAAATCATTATTATAATTTTTTAATGAGTCTATATTTATATTTTTTTTGTATATTGATTGAACAAATGAGAAATACAAATATATATCCTTAAATACATCCAAATTAAATAGATTTAGATAAATTGTGTTTTCAAATTTTGGTATATTATTGTTGAATGTTACAAATTATATCATACACATATCATTTTTTTCAACAAGAATTTCAAAAGTTGTATTAGTACCATTTGTTATATCATTTTCTGTAGTTTTTCTCTCATTGATATCTTTTATCAAAATTCTTGTCAACTATCGATATTTTCCTTTTTGGGTGATTCTAAGTATTTATGATTATAGAAATTCCTTCGGTTGTATTTAACATTTGAGTCAAGAATTAGAGAGGTAATTTTAAAAAATTGATAGCTACAATCTTAATGAGTTATAAACATTAGTTTATAAAGAGTTTGCATGCAACAAATACTAGGTCATGAACTTGAATAATTAATTAATTTTGTTTCAATTTAATTTTGTCAGATACTAGAGTACAATTTACTATTTTTAATAGAATGACAAGTTAATTTTATAATTATGATTATAAGGATCGAGCTAGTATTTTTTCATGAGTCTTAGTGATCAACCCTTGAGTTCAAATTTCTTGTGGTATTGATTATTGAGAAAATTATATTTTAATTATATTATGTGTATTAGGCACACTTATTTAATTGGACTCCATGTATGGGTCAATTAATTAAATAGGATCTAATGGGTTAAATTAAGTGACATTAGCCCATGTCATGGGCCCTAGTTGCTTACGCCCATCTCTAGTTTTATAAACCTTGTACAACATCTAGAAAAATTCTAACCTTCAAATACTTAATTTATTTCATCATCATTTTTATTTTTATTTTTATCAAAATCATTTAAAGAAATACCATTGTAATTTTTGATATTTTTTATTAACCTTTTAATAAAAAAAAAACTAATTAGTATAAATGAATTAAGTTACATTTATTCAAAATTCTAATTTTATTATATCAAATAACTAAAAATAAATAATTTATTTTAAAGAAATGTTAGAATTCTAGCTATTCCAACCTAAGGTAATCATTTAAGAAAGGTGCCAATATAGTAATGATTACCTTTTACAAATTTAACAATTATGAATACAAGTCAAAAAATGAGTTTTTATTCTTGAAACAATCAATTCATTTATAAAAAAAAAAATGAATAAATGAGTTCTATGAGTTTTGCAACTTTTGTATCTTTAGTATAAAATCATTGTAGATATTTGACTAGATAAACTATTTAACATTTTGAAAACCTCAAGTATAATATTAATCAAAAGTGGTTTTTATTTAGAAAGACTCTTCATCAAATTTATAAAATAATAAAATCAATTTAGGCACTTGAATGATTGTAGGTGCTTAAATAAAAATATAATTAGTATGAATCTAATGGGCCAATGATCTTACAATGAAATTCTAGAAAAAATGTCATAATCTGACACCACCTCCTGCCCATGTTGATGATCTAATCATGTTGGTATAACTATCATTCTTGGCATGTGAGCATGGATTTAGTGATTGCACATTTTTTTTTTTTTTTTAGTGAAGATAGCAAGGTGATGTTGATGGATCGATCAGTTACAGACCCAAAGGCGTTATTTGTTGCACTGCCTTGATGAGTGCATAAAGATTGGAAAGATGGGTAAGAGCATAATGTGAAGAGATCAAGGCAATATGCTAGTTTAAATATGGTATAGGGTGTGATTTGTAGTTGGAGGGAATTTTGCACTTATAATCTAAGGGAGGTGCACTTCTTTATTGGTGGAAAATTACATAGTTAGGGATTGTGATGAGGTGTGTTTCTTTATTAATGAGAGTATTGTGCACTTATGGTTGTAATGAGGTGTGCATAGTTAGAGCCATGCAAGCATAGGGTAGTGGGGTGATCTTCCTTCTTGCCATACTTAAAAGGCACACAATGTTGAAATTTCTAAGGGGGAGCACTATTCACTTAAGTCCACCAAAGATGTGCACAATCCGAGTGGTGTCCTCTAAGTGTGCTTTATGATCAACACAAAGCAAGTTGTGCTCCTAGGTGCACAATTTAAACTATCATTCAAAGGTGAGCTATTCATAAGTGTGCTTCTATAAATGGCACAATTTATATTGGTGCCTCTAAGGTGCACGATTTGTATTAGGCTCATAAGAGTGCGTTATTGGACCCAATATCAGATTAAGGTGGGCTTTCAGCATATGCTTCCCCCACTTAGGTTCTTTATGCTCCATGAATCATTAGGAAGGTTGTGGATATACCAAAAATGCCTTAACCACCCTGCCAAAAAAAAAACACACACACACACACACACACACATCAAAAGAGTTTTTCTAAGGCACTAATGACAAAACAAAGCATTGGCCCTACTATGATTGCCTCAAACACACTAAAATTGACTTTTTGAAGCCACCCAAGTACTGAATTTGAGTTCTCATCAACATGCTAAAGGAATTCAGTAACACTCGAGGACCTTAATAGAGTTCTTGAGATGATTTTTCACTTATTTAATGTGACCACAAGATGTTGTAGCATATGTGTCACTAAGAATGGTTCATGCCTCATAAGAGGTGGTGGCCCTAGCAATAGATGACATAATAGTCAGAGATAGTTGATGATAGCATTCAGAATCAATTAATCTTGACGAATCTAGATAGAGAAGGCCGAATTTAGTGAGGTGACACAATTGGCAGTAATGGTGGTAGGTGAGTAAGGCTTGGTGTCGTCAATATAGCCAAGTAGATCATAGCCAATGAAAAGAAATTGGAATTGTAGTTTTCATATGAGATAATTCGTGGACATGAGTTTGAGGGGAAGTTGAGCGGCAATATTAATAGTAAAATGAGTGGAGTGAGGTGTGTTGGTATTTTGAATGATAACAACATTGGTTTCATTCTTGGCCATTAACGCTCTGGTTTAGGATTTTGAGGCATTGAGGCTTAACACTCATGATATCATATAAAGATAAAAGAAGATTGAGAAAATATAGCATAGCCTTATTATTGATGATAGATGAATATTTATAAATACAAATAAATAACAAGTCTATCTTCTACTTTAATTCAAACCAATAATAATTATCTTTTATTTTAAGTTAAACTAATAATAGATAAAAATTAATATTCAAATTAAGGATATACGTTATCTTTCATTCGCTACACTCTACCATTTCTTTGTAATATTACAATAGAGATTATTCTCTCGCATCTACCAATATAGGTATAATTGAATGATATATATTTATATATATCATTATGTTAATATTTGACATATATTGAAGTTAATTGAAGATAACTTCTAAGAACAACATATAAGGCTTGTGTGACCGGCTTAAATTAAAATTCAAGTCGTTCTAAGCACTCTATCATTGACTCGGGCAGAAGCTAGCTAGCATTGAAGGACAAATAAGAGCATAGACTTTGCTTCGTAGCTGTAGAATGGTGGAATATATCTAGTAAAGTAGACTGATATTGTGTCTGATTCGACGTAATACTCCGTGAAGAGAATTGAAATAGCATAGGATCACATGTTAACATTTAAGAATGCATTTAATGGCAAAAAAAGAACCAGTTACCTTGGTTTATGCCATGGGAAGCCATTTTTTCTTCCTCTGATATCCAATAAGCTGCTTCAGGTGCGTGATGGTACGAGAATTAGGGATCAATGAGCTCTTCCCTTTCCTCCCCAAAAAGTCAATCCAAGTGCAAGTGCGTGTGCGTGCAGTGCTCTCCAAAAGAAGAAAAAGAGAGTTGTCTCCAAATGCACATATATCTCAATATATATATATATATATATATATATATATGTAAATAAATTTATATATATATATTACACATTACACACTTTATTTGGACCATTTGACTTAATGAGCCAGTCAAGTGAATTAGGATGAGCCTATAAAAAAATCAAGCAATAATATGTGTCCAATCTCATTATGGACCAGAATACAAAAATTAAATTAACACTGATTTATGATATTATCAAATTGATTATGTAAGTCCACACATAAAAATTCCAACACTCCAAACGTATATATACGCCAAAAACAATGGAATTATGAAACTACAAGATAGAAATAAATGCATGACAGTAAGTTGATCATTTAATTTGATTTTGTGCAAGACCCAGATTGCTGTTTCTGTACACACAATCGTGATGGACAACACTCATATTAAACATATCCTCCAAAGAAAATTTTAGCATAACTCCGATTATATGAGACGAATTAATGGAACTGTTGCCAGTAATCGTGATCAGAACCATTAGAAACTAGCTGTAGATACATCCGATCACTACATTAATATATATATATACATAACAAAAAATAAAGTAAAACAAAACCCAGGCCCCCAGCATTAGAGCTAGCCGGCTTTGGACTGTAATATTTGTTGGCGAGGTTAGCAATGATAGTTTGAGAACCCAATGAGGGGGCTTGAGTCAATTTCCTATAAAAGTTAGCTTCCATGCAAATACAAGCACTTGCCCTCAAGCTTCTGGGACTCCCCTTTCAAATTCGAATGGGCAATATGGCATGTCCCCCTTCGTGGCTTCTCTTGATTAGTCTTGCTTGCACTTTGCTTATTAGCTGCAGTGGAGCAGCCAACAAAGATCGAAAGGCAAATAATCTCTCTTATGGACCCTGCTGCGATTTTATTTTTTTTCTTCGTATTTTGTGATGGTTGTAGGGACCCCTCCTCCTGAGAACACGTGTCACACACCTCATGGTGACACGTGGCACGCATTATCATCAGAATCACCCTCATCCGGATTTTCCTATAAGATACACGTGGCGCGTTTCTACTATCCGGACTGCCTCAAGGAAGGGCAAATGACACTTATAAGCATAAACATCCAGACGGCTTTCACAATACATCCGGATAACCAACATAGGTCATCCGAATATGATTGTCCGGGTCATTGACTGAAGTAAAGCAAGTCTTACACGTTATCACAACAACCTGCAATGGCCCACGTTCCGCCACCTGCAGAATGAAGGGACAAGATGAAGTGACAACAAGTCACTTCCCACAATCATTTCACATGATCACCTACCATGATCTCTGACAGTCACATCACCTACCACGATCTCTGTCAGCCGCCCGTAGGGTGAAGATGGCTCTGACGCCACCTAATGTCATGATAACAACACAAAATATCTCCCTACCATTAAAGAGGGAAACAGTGCTTCTGGAACTATATATATATAAAGCCTTCACAAACAAAGAGAGGTGAGCTTGCGATACCTAGTAAAAGGCCAACTGATTTATCTCCATCTCTCTAACCATGGCTGACAAAACCATCGGAGGGTGCGTCCGGACACCTTGTCCGGACGCCTTTTGCAGGTATTACGATTAAATCAAGAACCTATATTAGTTGAGATCGTGCGTCCATCCATTTGGCAACTACGTGGATCACCAGGGACGTGAGGCCTCAACAATGGTCATTGAGTATATTTGAGAAACAGTCGATGCATGTAAATGGTGCATGGGATACAATTGGTTTATAATAGAACTGATGGATATATGGGAATTTATGGTTGCAGGAGTACATTGTGTACATGGGTGACCTTCCCAAAGGTCAAGTGTCTGCGTCATCCCTTCAAGCTAACATACTACAAGAAGTCACTGGCAGGTAATTAGCTTCTTCTTTTTATTTTTTTCAAAAAAAAAGATGATTTATGATTTATAATTGCTTCCTGCATAAATTGTGATCACATATATATTGAGCTTTTTGCTGAAAATTCTTCAACATGCATTGATTATATCTTAAAGGAATTTCTTAGTTGGTTGATTATATATATATTTTTTTCCTTGGTCCTCTATTATGGTTTTTATTTTAACCAAAGGAAAATAAAATAAATAATAATCTTTAAGATACATTTCTTATTTTCTGTTTTTAAAAACGAAAATCAATAATAACTTCAACATAAAATGCATGAATTTTTATAAATTTATTTTTAAAATATAATCATTTTAAAAAATTCATTTAAATAGAGGTATCAAAAATGGTTTATTACATCAAATTTTAAAATTTTTAAAAATATATGATAAATTCATACTTTTTACCTAAAAACTACCACATTGTACATACAAAGTTACTACAATTTTTTGTCATGAAACTTTGTTCTTTAAAATTTGTATTTTTTTCAAACGGACATCAAATTTAAGCTTGCATGCCCACAGAACGGCAAATCAACTTAATTTACCAGGATTACATCACGGGGATAAATTTTTCTGACAGTTTGGGAAAAAAAAATCGAACTTTAGATGGAAAGTATATTATATACACAGATTATGACAGAAGAAAATAAAACTCACGCTAGAAAATCTGGCAAGAATGAAGATCTTTTAGTGGTCTAACTTCTCCCGTGGATTGCATCCAAGAGCAGTGGATCTGAATATCTTCTCCATAGCTACAAGAGGAGCTTCAACGGGTTTGTCGCAAGGTTGACGGAGGAGGAGTCGAAGGAACTGTCCAGTAGGTTAATTAACTGCATGCTATCTTAAATTTTCCTATATTTGTTTGTTAACCTGATTGTAACCTTGTATATCCAGGCATGGACGGGGTTGTGTCAGTGTTCCCAAATGGAAAGAAGAAACTCTTCACAACTAGGTCATGGGACTTCATCGGCTTCCCCCTGGAAGCTAATAAAACAACTACTGAAAGTGACATTATTGTTGGAATGCTCGACACTGGGATCAGGCCTGAGTCTGCCAGTTTCAGTGATGAAGGATTTGGTCCACCACCAAGCAAATGGAAGGGCACTTGTCAAACCTCATCCAATTTCACTTGCAACAAGTAAATGATCTTTTTTTTATTATTTCTTTTCCTGTTTATGATTTCATCTGCACACGTATAATGAGATATACAGAGGATCCCAATGATGATTAACAAAAAATTTGATGCTTTGCAGTAAAATCATTGGAGCTAAATACTATAGGAGTGATGGATTTATACCCTCAGTAGATTTTGCATCACCAAGAGACACAGAAGGTCATGGGACACATACTGCATCCACAGCAGCTGGAAATGTAGTTAGTGGGGCAAGCTTACTGGGCCTTGGCGCAGGAACAGCTCGAGGAGGGACTCCTTCAGCCCGCATTGCAGTGTATAAGATATGTTGGGCGGATGGTTGTTATGATGCAGATATCCTTGCAGCATTTGATGATGCAATTGCCGATGGAGTTGATATTATCTCTCTTTCAGTTGGGGGATCCTTTCCTCTGGATTACTTTGAAGATCCAATTGCGATTGGAGCTTTCCATTCTATGAAGAATGGGATACTCACATCTAATGCTGGTGGTAATTCGGGTCCAGATCCTGCATCTATTACAAATTTCTCGCCTTGGTCTCTGTCAGTTGCTGCTAGCGTCATTGACAGAAAGTTTCTGACCGCGTTGCACTTGGGAAACAACCTGACTTATGAGGTGAGATAGGCATTGACAACAATATCTACTGAAGGGATCTCAATTCTGAGATAGGCATTGACCATAATTGTCTTTTCCCAAGTTATCTTGACCTCTTGTTTACATGTAGGGAGACCTCTCTTTAAATACTTTCGAGATGAATGATATGGTCCCTCTCATTTATGGCGGAGATGCGCCAAACACGTCAGCAGGATCTGATGCACATTATTACAGGTGAAAATGTGAAATCTGTAATGGTGTTCATTGAAGTTTATGGAAGCCCATTTAAATGAAGCTTCAGCAAGGTATAGTACTATTTGAAGAATGAAAATGCACAAATTTTATCATGAAATGCAGGTACTGCTTGGAAGGCTCCTTGAACGAGTCTCTGGTTACGGGTAAAATTGTACTCTGTGACGGGTTGGGTGATGGTGTGGGAGCAATGAGTGCTTGATTATTATTCTTTGTGAACCTATGGATAACGCTTAGATCATACTAATTTTCTTGCACTTCTTCCTCCGTAAACAGCACACCAACTGCGAATATACAGAAGACCACCGAGGTTAAAAATGAATTGGCACCGTTTGTAGTTTGGTTTTCGTCGAGAGGCCCAAACCCTATTACCCGTGACATTCTCAGTGTAACTCAGCTATTCAATTTCCTCCGGATCTTTCCTTTGCGTACCCACTTCTTTCTTATTAGTTGCAATGTCTTGTAACTGTGCAGCCTGACATCGCCGCGCCAGGAGTTGACATTCTAGCAGCATGGACAGGAGCTTCAAGTTTGACAGGAGTTCCAGGGGATACAAGAGTAGTTCCATACAATATCATTTCAGGGACGTCCATGGCTTGTCCACATGCTTCCGGGGCTGCTGCCTACGTTAAATCATTTCACCCAACATGGTCTCCTGCTGCTATCAAGTCTGCCTTAATGACAACTGGTAAGGGCTTCATCCATAATCTGTGGGCATTTTTCAAACTAAAGTTTTAAGGCTGAGTATCTTGTTCAAGTACTCTTTTTGAAAGCTGCTTTTGGAGACAGCTAAGTTGAAGTATTAATAGAACCCGTATCTGTAACTAATGCTCATGTTTCCATTGTTATTGGCAGCTTCTCGCTTGAGTGTTGAAACCAACACCGACCTAGAGTTTGCATATGGGGCAGGTCAGTTGAATCCCCTACTGGCTGCAAATCCTGGTTTGGTATATGATGCTGGGGAGGCAGATTACATCAAGTTTTTGTGTGGGCAAGGCTATAACACTACAAAGTTGCACCTTGTCACCGGAGAAAACATCACTTGTTCTGCAGCCACAAATGGAACTGTTTGGGATTTAAACTACCCTTCTTTTGCCGTATCTACCGATAATGGGGTAGGAGTTACTCGTACCTTCACTAGAACCGTCACAAACGTCGGATCACCAGTCTCAACTTACAAGGCAAATGTAGCTGGCCCTCCAGAACTTAGTATCCAAGTTGAACCAAGTGTACTTTCATTCAAATCCCTTGGAGAGACGCAAACGTTCACTGTCACTGTTGGTGTGGCAGCACTAAGTAGCCCTGTAATATCAGGTTCTTTGGTGTGGGATGATGGGGTTTACAAAGTGAGGAGCCCCATAGTCGCTTATGTTTATGACTTAAAGCATTAATGCTTAATGCTTTGAGATACATGGCATATATATGCTCCTATAGTTTTATAAATTGTCATCAGGAGGCTCCTAATTGCTACTTTGAAGTTATTATGATTTGTTTCCACTATAATTGTTCAGAATGCAATGAGAGAGATTGTCTGTCAAAGGCACTCAAATGCGATAATCTTGTGAACTTCAGAAATAATTTGATTAAAAAAGCACTAGGAATTTAATTATTTCAAGCAATTGTTTAATATCCAAAATTCCCAGATTTTAATCTCAAGAAAATTAAGCTTCATCACCTCCATTTGGATCCTGATTTTGGGACTAAAAGGCATAACTCCTGATTTATGCTGAAAATTGATTTTCTTTGTTAGAAACTCTCATCGGTTCACCAAGTCAGGGGATCCTATTTAATTTTATCCCATTCCAGCTCCTTAAGTCAAGGGTTTTGATTTGATTTTAATTTAATTCTGATTATATTTAATTTAAATTTGTCAATGCACTCCAATAAATTTGACATTTTACAACCATAATTTTAAGCACAAATAAATTTTTATGAAAAAAAAAAGAAGATTTTTGTAACAAATTTTATTTTCATGGCAAAAATAATTTTTTTTTAGAGAAGAAATTTGTATTCGTGGCAAAATATTATAGTTAACCATATCATATATTCGTGAAAAAACATTTTTATGCATATAAATTTTATATTTATGGCAAAAAGTCACATTTAATCATAATCATGATTTATTAGTTTGAGTAGAACTTAAAACACTGAAGAAGGTCAGAGAAAAATAAATTTATAGTATATATATATATATATATATATATATATATTAATCTTATTTGGATATATGTACTAGTTTTTTTCTTTATGCATTTGTTATTGTCTGGTATTATTAATTCCGTCTATAGAGTAAAATTAAGGCTTCATGCTCTTTTGTTTGGTTGCAGAGAAATTGTATGAAACATAAATGAAAATTTTGAGACTTGGATTTTTGGTCTGGGACTTGAGAAATGCTAGCTTAATTTTTTTCCTCGAGAAATGCCAGTTCTTAAAGAAGAATCACTAAAAGCCTCTCAAATTCTTGTTTTGTTGTAGAGAATCCTTTTTCTCTGCTTTTGTTTGGTGTAATTTTCCTCCAATTTGGTAAAGGTTTTGAATCCACAATATTCTGGGTTTTCTCTCCTTTGTTCCAATTGTGTTGTTCGGTTCGATTTCTTTGGTTCTTCTTTTCTCTATTTGATTGTAAATTGGACTTTAATTTGTGGTTATATCAGGTTGTTAGGGTTTAGACTGATCAGGATTGGTCTTAGGGTATCGAATCTTTTGAAATGAAAATCGAGGATTTAGATGATGTCGAATCTGATGGGCAAGGCAGTGTTTATGGGAAGTAGATGGTTAGGGTTGATGCCAAAAGGGCTCTGGTCGGGGCCAGGGCTCGAATCCTCTTCTACCCGACTCTTCTGTATAATGTGTTTTGGAACAAGATTCAGGCCGAGCTCAGATGGCGGGATGAAGTTGATCAAGTTTTGTTTTCTCTCACTTTTGTGCTTGTTTTAATGATTGATTTCATGCTTATTCTATGCCTGATTATTGACTTGAGCTTTATATATTAAATTTTTCATTGTTTTGGAGTAAAAAATAAAAAATAAAAAATAAATAAATAAATAAATTCCTAATGCAATTTTATGGGTTAATTGTGGTGTGTTTTCAATTTTTTTAACCTAAATAAAGTAAAGACATAAAAGGTTTAAAATTTTCTTTTCTTTTGTTTTGCATGGTGTTCTACAAAGCCAAATTGAAGGTTTCATCTCTTTAGGGTGTAAAACTATAGCCATTTCTAATTTGTTATTATCTGCCACATGGATAACAAATTCCCTGTACAACAACTTTCTAGTATGTAACTGAATCATCCCTATTCCTCTGTTTCTTTCTTCTTCTCCTCATTTAACTGGTTTTGAAATTCATGCTATGCATGTATATGAGTCGTTGCTGGAGGAGTGTTTTTTTGAGTTTACTAAATCTCTCCATCTCCATTGCCGCAAAAATTTCTCATTCAACTACCATGACTAGAGTTGTAGAGCTCTCATATTGCAGTCTTCTGAATTAGTTAAGAGTCTAGAGGCTTTCCCGTGACGATTCCGGTAAATATGAAAAAATAGAACATTAATTGGATTGAATTTTTTCTGTCCAGAAATCCAATCTAATTCAACGACCCAACTGAGTATATTTCTAGTATTGTTGAGGTTCACTTGGATAGGTCTGAAGCCAAGAACTCCATTAGAAGAATATGCTAAGAGGCTTAATTACAAAACACTTTTGAAGCTCTCATCATTGGGGTTGGATGATAACTCCCATGTGGCTGTGAAGAAGGTAGATGGTAGAGGCCAAGCTGCTGAGAGGGAATTTGAGGTATATATCATTTTTGTGAAAAATAAAATAAATAAATAAATAAATAAAGGTTTCCATTTTGAGGGTTTGGCATATTGCCTCATCATGTTCTTGATCACATTTGAAAATGTAGAATGAGGTGGAATTTCTCTCCTGGGTTATAGTAGTCAAGAGGAGTCAAAGTTTCTTGTTTATGAGTTGATGTAGAGGACAAGGAGTTGTGCCATAGAGGAAGCTCAATAAATCATATCTAAAGAGAAGATTGGTGAACTGAGCTCTCTAGGACGCATAGTTCACTTTGCTGAGTTTGAATGTCATGTGTGGTAGCGTTGGTGGGAATGAGGGTGTTTGGTTGAGATGAGAGATTTTCGGTTGTTGGAACAGTTGGATTTTCAGAGGAGGAAGAGATTTCATCAACCAAGACTGATGGATGTGAAGGCAGTTTTAGAGAGAAAAAATGAGGGGGAAGATTGAGGCTACTGGACGTGCATTGTAGGGTTTGTTTAGAGCAAGTAGGGTTCTAATACCATATTAGGTTGGTAGGAATGATGAAATAAGAGCCTTGTGGTTTCACTTTGTTATTGATTGTATTATATACAAGCAATGAGGAAAATGTTGCAAAATATCGGCGATATATCACGTATCGGAGGCAAGCGACACGACATTTCGAGGAGATAAGTCGGAGGGCCAATTTTTCGCAAAAAATGGCCAAAAAATCGATGATATATCTGCGATTAGCGATAAATCGGCAATTTTAAGGAAAAATCGCCTGGGACGCCAATTAATTGCCGACTTATCAATGATATATCACCGATTTTTTGGCCATTTTTTACTAAAAATCAGCCCTCTCTCCAGCGTGATCTGACAACCCAGATCACGTCTGTGTTAATCCGACAGCCAGATTTGAATTTCAACGGTAATAAAGAGATCCAATGGCCAGATTGCTCTCAATTTGTGATCCAACGGCCAAAATTAAATTTCAATGGTAATTTAAGGTTCCAACGGCTATTTTGGCCCAAATTTCGTCTATAAATAGCCCATTTTGCATCAATTTCATCCATTTTTGCTTTGATTCTTCATTTGCTCTCTTATTACTCCAATTTTTTCTAAGGTTGCTCAATTATTCAATCATTTTAAGGTATGTTTGTTTTAAATTGTAATTGATTTTGTTTGCAATGGGAATTAATCATGTATTTTTAATTAATTAGTATGTTTGCAAGGATAATTTAATGTTATTTTTACATTCAATTGTAATTAATTTGTATATTTTTATTGAATTAATTTAGGTTAATTTGATTATTTAATTATAAATTGATAAATTTATTTTAGATGATTATTTGTGATTTAGATTCACATTTAGAATTACATTAAACTAGTTAACTTAACTAAATTATTTAATTAATTTAATTAACATGGTAAATTATGTAATTAATTTAATTAACATGAACTATTATATTTTGAATATGAAATATGTTCATTTTTATGATTATTGGGATTTATTTTCATATTCATTTATGATTAATTTTTATATTTAGTAAATTTATCATAGAATTACATTTAGATTCAAAAAATTAACTTAGTTAAATTATTTAATTAGTTTAATTAACATGAACTACTATATATGGAATATCAAATATGTTTAATTTTTCATATTATCCCGATTTATTTTCATATTCAATTATGATTAATTTCAATATTTAGTAAATTTATCATAGAATTACATTTAGATTTAAAAAATTAATTTAGCTAAATTATTTAATTTGTTTAATTAACATGAACTACTATATATGGAATATTAAATATGCTCAATTTTTTTATTATTGCGATTTATTTTCATATTCAATTATGATTAATTTCTATATTTAGTAAATTTATCATAGAATAGAATTACATTTACATTTAAAACATTAACTTAGCTAAATTATTTAATTAGTTTAATTAACATGAACTACTATATATGGAATATTAAATATGCTCAATTTTTTTTATTATTGCGATTTATTTTCATATTCAATTATGATTAATTTCTATATTTAGTAAATTACATTTAGAATAAAAAAAATAACTTAGCTCAATTATTTAATTAGTTTAATTAACATAGATTTAAATTTAAGTGTATTTTTCTTGCAATAAATTTAGCATGGCTAGTGAAGGTGGTTCTGCCATGCCAGGGCGAGATATGGCTTGGAAGTATTGTTCACCAATTGAGGGTAACCGAAATGGAACAATTTGTAATTTCTGTGGGTTGGTAATGAAAAATGGAGGCATCACGCGATTCAAGTCTCATTTAACGCATAAGGACCCGCATAACAACACCAATAAGTGTCCAAGAGTGTCGCCCGAAGTGAAAGAAAAAATACGATTGCTGGTGCATGACAAAAAAAAAAAAAAAAGCAAAAGCAAAGAAAAATACTGATATTGAAGACATTCGTAGTCAATTACGTGGCACAATGGGGACTCATCATACACATTTGGTAAACAAAGAGGATGATGATGATGAAGATGCTAAGGATGAAGATGTGTATATGTATCCGACAGATATGAACCCAGATGAGCGGGATGCATATCGATCTATAGTTCGTGCCTCGAAAGCATCTAATTGGGAACGTGAACAACATGAGAATATTGTAGGAAGCAAACGCAAAACGAGAGAGTATTCTACTAGTATACCGTCGATGATGTGAAAATTACAGAGTATACGACATTCGCATCATTCACCCTCTGTTACCCCTTCGCTTTACAAGTCTTCTGTAGCAAGACAAAAAAATATCAAAGATATATTCAAGGGTGGTGCGAATAAAGAAACGATGGGACGCTTAATCAGCAAATTCTTCATTTATGAGAGTGTCGCACCCCCAAAAGCAAAGTCTCATCACTTCAAGAATATGATTATCGGTACACAACAAGCAGGTAATTACTAATTTATCAAATGTTATATTGTGTTATACTTTTAGTAAGTATAGTATTTTGTGACATGTTTTACATATGAAGTGCAGGAATGGGAATCGAACCTCCATCTCCATATGAAATAAAGAATAAGTACTTGGAAATGGAGTACAAAGAAATGGAAGCTTATGTGAACCAATAAAAAGAAAAATGGAAGACATATGGGTGCACAATAATGTAAGATGGATGGACAGGGCCCACAAAATTAAGTATTATTAATTTCATGGTTTATTCTAAAGGGACCACAGTGTTCCTTAAGTCAGTCGATGCATCGAACTATATCAAAGACCACAAGTATATATGCGAGCTTTTGAAGACTATTATCAAAGAAATCGATAAGGAAAATGTGGTCCAAATTGTCACAGATAATGGGTCGGCGTTCATGAAAGCATGGAAACAATTGATGAAGAAATATAACTAATATTGGACTCTGTGTGCGGCGCACTGCATCGACTTAATCTTTGAAGACATCGGTAAAAGACCTAGTGTTATCAAGGTGATAAACAATGCTCGCAAGATAGCTAACTTCATTTACAATCATGGTTGGTTACTAGCACAAATGAGAAAGTATTGTGGTGGAGACATTGTTCGACCAGGAGCTACAAGGTTTGCTACCAATTATATTGCTCTTGACAGTCTTCTCAGAAAAAAGGTTGATTTGAAAAAATTGTTTATGAGTGATGAATGGGCACAACACAAACTCAGTCGAACGAAACTTGGATGAGAATTGGAGCAATTATTGTTTGACCATACGTATTGGGACAGATTGACAAATATAGTTTCATTATATGAGCCATTATACGTGGTGCTACGACTTGTAGATTATGAAGTTGTTCCCACAATGCCATTTGTGTACTAGCTTATGCACGTGATGAAAGAGAACCTTATTCGTCAAGGTGCTGGAGATTGGATGTTCAAAATAATACAAGATCGTTGGGAGAAAACACTAAAACATCCACTTCATGCAGCAGGTACTTAAGTACTATATATCTTTATAAGTTTTTACTTTGTATTTAAGTTTCTTTAAAAAAAAATACTAACTGTACTAAATTTTATTGTAGCATACTTCTTGAATCCAAGATTTCAATATAGGCGTGGAGTTGGTAGTGATCCGGAACTACTTCAAGTTGTCCATGATGTTTTTGCAAAATTAAACCTAACTACTAAATCGCTTGGTCAATTTGGAAATGAGGTAAATAAAAAACTGTTATTTTTTTCAATAAAACAATAATTTCATTCATCAATTTATTTAAACGTTTACTAACAAATATGATATTAACAAATTAAATGTTGAATACATAGCTTGTACTTTTTCGAGATGCAAAAAGAGGACTCGGTGATCAAACGGCAATTGCAGCAAGGTCAACCATGGTGCCCAGTGAGTCTTTATAAGAAAAAATTGATTATCATTATTGTAAATTCACCACATAAGTATTTATATGATTATCAAATTCGTTGCAACTAAATGGTGATTTATGTATGGGAATCAAACACCTACATTGAGAAAGTTAGTCATCAAAGTTCTCTCACAAACTGCGTCATCTTCTGCATGTGAGAGAAATTGGAGCATGTTTGCTATCATCCACACAAAGCAATGAAATCGTTTGGCTTACCCTCAATTAGAGCAATTAGTTTTTGTTACTATAATATGAGGCTAAAGTTACGCAATATGGAAGAAAAAAATGATCAAGTTGCTGAAAAAGATTACCTTGATCTTCTTGACATTTCAGCTAAGGTGGGTGAAGAAGAAGATAATCAGTTATTCCAATGGGTTAGGCCTATACACTTGGATGACGAAGTTGGAAATCCTGATCCACGAATTGCCACTTGATTACTACTCAAAAAGTGCTATTTGATAGCTTGTAATTAACTCTTTTAAACACTTTTGAGTAGTAGTTATTGCCTTTTAACCCAATTAACATGTTAAGGACCCTTGCAATCATTTCTAAGCAAATTGTGTAAGTTTTGGTGTTTTTGTTAGTAATTTGATCACCAAAACAATCCAAGATTGAGGAGAGTTATTTGGAATCCATGGCAAAGCAATGAAGAGCTCAAATTCATGAAGAACCAAGCTTTGGAGCTCCATAGCCCTTTGCCAAATTCGTTCAAAGTATGCAAGGAGAGAAACAAGGAGAGAGGAAAAACAGAGTGAAGAAAACAGAGGAAAGCTAGCTGCAGTCTTCTTTTGCACTTTTGGAGCACTTCCCGAAGTCCATTTTCTACATTCTATATACCATTTCAAATCTCAGGAAGTCAAGAATCCAATTCTTCAAACGGTGCGTGATTCGGAGTTGAAACGAAGAAGTTACAGCCATTGCAAGCAGATCACTCCAAAGTGTTGCGAAATCAGCCTTTTGTTGCGAGAATTTCGCAGCCTTTTTGTACAGTGCTATGGAATTCCTCCTGAAGCTACCCGATACATGCCGCAAGCTGGAACGCTGAGAACCTCAAGGAGGAAGCCAATTTCGCAGCCCTGCGAGTTTAACTTGTTGTTGCGAAAATATTTCGCAGCCCTCTTGAGTGTCTGCGAAATCTCGCAGACACCATTTTCACCTGCGAAATGGTCCTTAATGCTTCCCGATATTTGCCACCGACTCTTTTAGATCTTTTCTTCAGATATTTTTGTATAATTTCCATTTTCTCCTTGTATTCAACCACTCATGTAATTCCTTAACTAGGAAGTATCCAAGGAAGGCTAAATTACCTTCCTATATAAACTCTCTTGTAAACACTCTCAGGAGACGCTCGGGGAAGTATGTAATATATAGATATATCATATATAGAATCAAGGAACAGAGCACTTGCTCTGTTTTTCATATATATTCTTGTCTTCTCTTTCATTTTCATTTTCTAGCCAACCAAACTCTGAGGATTTTTCCACAGAGGATGAGAGGCTAAGCTTTTTGTCTCTTGGAGTGAGGAAAGCCGGGTAAGTTTCCACATGCATAATTTGGAAGTTTTGTTGTTTTGGTTTTTAATGAAGAGAAAGTGTGACCCGTTAATGGTTTCTATGTTTTTAGTTAACTTAAAACACCTTAGAGTCACCTGGGCCAACACTTGGTAAGGCAAGTGATTTCCAACCATGGAAATGCACTAGTTTACCCCTTGCGAGCCTTTGGGAGGTGACTTGAAGGTAGGATTTTCTAGAATAGCCAACACTTGGTAAGCTTTTGGACTCCAAGGAGACATCCATTAGTTATCTCTTGCGAGCTTTTGAAGGGTAATCCAAGGTTAAAGATCACTTTGAATGGCAAATGCTAGGTGAGAGGTATGAGCCATTGCAAAGTGCATCAGTGAGAGGGATTTAGTGTTTGAATCCATTAATGGGAAGCATCTGTACAACACCGGTTGGAGAAGGAACTATATGTTAATTCTCTAATGCGAGGAAAAGAAACAAGTGACCGGAACTCTCCTTTTTGTATGAGGAACGAGCCTAGTGATCTGAACTCCAAGAAACACTTTTCTTTGTAAGTAAAATCAGTTACTACTTTTGGTTAGCTTAAAACCAATCCTTTTTCATTCAAACATCTTTATGTTTTCTTTTAAAGCTAACCTTGAAATGAAAAGGCACCAATTCAACTTTGAATTAATATCATTTGTGAAGTGAAAACCCATCCCAGTGAACGATCCTAGAGCCACTATGCTATAGTAACTTTGTCTTTGCTACCCTAGTATATGGTGTTATAGGTTATAAATTTTGTTGATTAATCCCTCAATCAAGGAGCACCAGCTGGACACGAATCAGCTGAGACACTAAGTGGGCACGAATCAAATGGCGTCGTTGCCGGGGAATCGAACCTCGAATCAAATGGTGCCATTGCCACTGCCGCTGCTAGGGACGAATCACCACTCATGCTCGAGAATTTGGAGTTAATGTTGAATGTGTGTTGTCCGAAGAAGTTCACTCTGAAAGTTATAGCAAAGATACTGATGATTCACTTCAGGTGGCATTGAATTCCCACCAAGAGATTGACTCCACAAGTGCTGGCCATAGTAGTAGACCTAGTGCTGCAAGTACTTCTGCTTTTGGTTACGATGGTTCAAGAGGTGGAACTAATGATGGAGGTGATAATGGGGGAGGAGATATTGATGACCGTCAACATAGTCAATATCCAATCGGCCAATTTACTTATGAAAATGATTTCACACACTGCACACATGATGAAGACCATGGCTCTAGAAGAGCTAGTCTAGGCATAGGAGCTATTGGGAAGCCTTATAGAGGAAGAGAACAAATGATGGAACCATATAACAAGGAGTTACTTTCAGGGAGTTTTGAATCTATGAGTATAAGGACTCAATTTAGTCATGACTCCTCGAATGAGGCTAACGTATACCCTCCTTATGTGATGAGTTATGGTCAACCTTCAAGTTCAATAGATGAAGAGTATGGTATGTCCCGTTATTCCCCTTCCAGAAAAATGTCATACCAAGTTCCATATCAGATGGAAGGAGGATTTGGCATTAACACATGGGTGAACTTTGAGTATCTTATCCATGTAGAGGCAGTGGGCAGGACTCAAGAGATATATGCATGGCATGTTAGAATTTTTAACCAATATTATCGAGGCTCATTGAGTTGGTACCAATATTGTCTCCAACAGCAAGTCGGGGTTCCTTCATTTATCAATCAACCACATCTATCCTCATTTTGGTACTAAAGGGACATTGCAATGTAATGTGTACAAATTATTGATATTTAATGAAATGAAGTATTTTATGTGACTTTATAATGAGAACAATTACGAAATTAACATTTCTTATAGATTGACATGATATAATTACATCTAATATCGCAAATTATATCATATGTATATCAAATTTTTCAATAAAACAACTTTAAAATGTCTATTATACTTCTAATTATATTATTATGAGGTTTTCCTTGCATTTCCATAAGTTTTTAACAATTTTAAGTTTACCAATATTTTTTTCATGAATATTTGCCGATATATCCGTAAAATCGAAGTAGCGATATATCCGTGATTACCGATATTTTCATCCTTGTATACAAGTTACAAAAGATATGGGTGAGTTGTATGCCTACAATTATAGAATCAAGATTGAGGGACTGAATATGGGTAGGAGATTGAAAGAGAATATGGATAGCGTAATCTGGTTCTACGATGCTAATCTGCAACCACAAGTGCAAGTTATGGAAACGACAATATCGTCTAATTCTCCATGTCATTCTTGCTTCAGCCACATGGGTTGTTGTACCACTCATCTCCTCTACAACAACATCTCATGAAGCTAGAGACCACCTAGGAAAACCAATCACATACTAGAATGCTAAATCTACGTAATATTCTTATGAAGACAACCAAGGTTTCTCGATCCATTATTGAATACATGCAGACCATCAAAACCATTATTAATGATCTTGCTCTCATTAGTTATCCTCTCAATGAAGATAAACTCATCATCCATGTTCTCAATGGATTAGGCAATGATTTTAAAGAAATCAATGCTACCAATCGAGTCAAAGAGTCACCAGTGACATTTGAAGAACTTCATGACAAATCATAGGATTAAGAAACTCTTCTGAAGTAAGATAATGCCCGAAAGAAACTTACTAGTTATTGCTCAAGTTCATAAATAAATTCCCTAATAGTAAAAAATATAGTACTAAACATCCAAGAGGTAATTTCAACAACAAAGAGTCAACCAATACTTTTGGCAACAAAAACATTTTTTACCATCAGGGCAAAAGGACTATTTAGGGTAATCAAAGATTCTTCAATCAAGGCAATTTCAATTCCTAGTAGCATTACTGGTATACCACCAATGGTAACAATCAACGTCAAACTGTTTGTCAACTGTGACAAAGTTGGTCATAGTGTCAAGGTATGCCATGCATGCCCACCACCACAGTTGTTTCCTCGAGGCAACTACATGGCCAGTGATCAAGCCGAAGACTGTGGCACTTGGATAATTGATTTGGGTGCCTCCCACCACATAACTCCTGATCATCAAAATCTCTTACTATACTCTGAATATGGTGATAATAAGGACATTATGATTGGTAATGGTAATGGCATTCTCATAACTCATGTTAATTCCACCGCACAATTCACCCACAACTATTTTCTCACTTAGCAATGTTTTGTGTGCACCCTTGATTAAAAAATTCTTCTTTCTATTCACAAATTCATTTTTGGATCCTCATCAATCTCGTGTACAAAACCACTAGAAATTATTTACACAGATGTTTAGGGTCTCGCACCAATAATTTACTTTGATCATTAGCGTTATATATATTATTTTTATATCATTGCATTAATATTTGATATATATTGAAGTTAATTAAAGATAACTTCTAAAGACAACATATAAGGCCTGTGTGACCAGGCTAAATAAAAATTCAAGTCGTTCTAAGCACTTTATCATTGACACGGGCAGAAGCTAGCTAGCATTGAAGAACAGATAAGAGCATAGACTCTGCTTCGTAGCTGTAGAATGATGGAATATATCTAGTAAAGTAGACCGATATTGTGTCTGATTCAACGTAATACTCCAGAACATATATATAATTGCCTAAAACATTGGAACTATGGAACTATAAGATAGAAATGAATGCATGACAGTAAGTTTATCATAACAATGAAGACCTACTCGGATTTTTAAAAAAATAAATAAATAAAAGAGGTGTCATTTAATTTGATTTTGTGCAAGACCCAGATTGCTGTTTCTGTACACACAACCGTAATGGACAACACTCATGCATGCATCTTAAACATATCCTCCAAAAAAAATTTTAATAATATTGAGAAAATTAATGGAACTGTTGGCAGTAATCGTGATCAGAAGCATTAGAAACTAGGTGTAGATACATTCGGTCACTACATTAAAATAAAGTAAAACAAAATCCAGGCCCTCAGGATTAGTGTTAGCCGGCTTTGGACTGTAATATTTGTTGGCGAGGTTAGCAATGATAGTTTGAGAACCCAATGAGGGGGCTTGGGTCAATTTCCTATAAAAGGTAGCTCCCATGCAAATACAAGCACTTACCCCTCAAGCTTCTGGGACTCCCCTTTCAAATTCGAATGGGCAATATGGCATGTCCCCCTTCGTGGCTTCTCTTGATTAGTCTTGCTTGCACTCTGCTTATTAGCTGCAGTGGAGCAGCCAACAAAGATCGAAAGGCAAATAATCTCTCTTATGGGCCCTGCTGCCTTTTTTTTTTTTTTTCTTCTTCGTATTTTGTGATGGTCACTGAGTATATTTGAAAAACAGTCGATGCATGTAAATGGTGCATGGGATACAATTGTTTTATAATAGAACTGATGGATTTACGAGAATTTGTGGTTGCAGGAGTACATTGTGTACATGGGTGACCTTCCAAAAGGTCAAGTGTCGGCGTCATCCCTCCACGCTAACATACTTCAACAAGTCACCGGCAGGTAATTAGCTTCTTTTTTTTTCAAAAAAAAAAAAAGAAAGAAAAAAAGAAACAAAGATGATTTGTGATTTATAGTTAAAGTTGTCTTGAATTGTTTTTCGTATAAATAAAAAAATGAAATAAAATTTGACATTGAAATGTTAAAGAAAATAGATCTTTTGTGGTGTTTTTGTATGTTTGTGACATGGTATTTCCAAGAATAGGATACCATGATTACATTTGCATTGAGCTTGTTGCTGAAAATTCTTCCATATGCATTGAAGATGAAAGATTGAAAAAGGAAATTCTTAGTTGGATGATTACAGGTTTATTTGGGAATTGTTTTTTAGAATAATTTTTTGTTCTAAACAAACACAGAAAACACGTTTCGTAATGGAAAATTGTTTTATATTTTATATTCTTAAAAACAGAAAATATGGTGTTTTTAAATAACATCTTTTAATTATTTTCTATTGTTTTATACTTTATTTTTTTATGGTTGTTTTAAAAAATAATTATAAAAACATGTAAAATGATTAAAAATAAAACACTAGATATAAAAATTATTTTGAAAACTTATTTAAAAACATTAAAAACTGGATAAAAACATTTTAGATTTTCAAATAAACTTTTGTTATACAAAAATCATAGAACAATTTTCAAAAAAATTTCTCAAAAATTATTTTTTAGAATTGTTTTCAAAAACATTTCTCAAACATACCTTTTTTTTTTTTCCTTTGGTCTTTTATTATTGTATTTATTTTTTATTTTTGTTAATCAAAAGAAAATAAAATAAATAATAAAGCACCTTTGAGATGTATTTCTTATTGTCTGTTTTTTAAAAATAAAAATAATAATAATAATAACTTCAACAAAGAATGCAAGAATTTTTATAAATTTATTTTTAAAATATAATGATTTTTATAAATTCTTTTAAATAGAGGTATTAAAAATGGTTTATTACATCAAATTTTAAAAAATTTAAACATAATATTTTAAAATATAAGATAAATCTATACTTTTTTCATAAAAGTTACCACATTTTACAGGTACTACAATTTTTTGTCATGAAACTTTGTTCTTTAAATTTGTATTTTTTTCAAACCGACATCAACTTTAAGTTTGCATGCCCACAGAAGGGCAAGTCAAACTCAATTTACCAGGATTACATCATGGGGATAAATTTTTCAAAGGTTTGGGAAAAAAAATGGAACTTCAGATGGAAAAGTATATTATATACACACAGATTATGATAGAAGAAAAGAAAACCACACACTGGAAAATCTGGCAAGAATGAAGATCTTTTAGTGGCCTAACTTCTCTAATGGATTGCATTCAACAGTAGTGCCTCCCAATATCTCCTCCATAGCTACAAGAAGAGCTTCAACGGATTTGTCGCAAAGTTGACCGAGGAGGAGTCGAAGAAACTGTCCGGTGGGTGAATTATATATCATCTTAAATTGTCCTATATTTGTTTCCCAGCCTGATTGTAACTTTGTATATCCAGGCATGGACGGGGTTGTGTCTGTGTTCCCAAATGGAAAGAAGAAACTCCTTACCACAAGGTCGTGGGACTTCATCGGCTTTCCCCTGGAAGCTAATAGAACAACTACTGAAAGTGACATTATTGTTGGAATGCTGGACACTGGGATCTGGCCTGAGGCTGATAGTTTCAGTGATGAAGGGTATGGTCCACCACCAACCAAATGGCAGGGCACTTGTCAAACCTCATCCAATTTCACCTGCAACAAGTAAATGATCCTTTTTTCTTCTTCTTTATAATTTCATCTGCACACATACACTAATGAGATATACAGAGAGACCCCAATGCTGCTTAACAAAAAATTTAACGCTATGCAGTAAAATCATTGGAGCTAGATACTACAGGAGTGATGGAAATGTACCCCCAGAAGATTTTGCATCACCAAGAGATACAGAAGGCCATGGGACACATACTGCATCCACAGCAGCTGGAAACGTAGTTAGTGGGGCAAGCTTACTGGGCCTTGGCGCAGGAACAGCTCGAGGAGGGACTCCTTCAGCCCGCATTGCAGTGTATAAGATATGTTGGGCAGATGGTTGTTATGATGCAGATATCCTTGCAGCATTTGATGATGCAATTGCGGATGGAGTTAATATTATCTCTCTTTCAGTTGGGGGATCCTTTCCTCTGGATTACTTTGAAGATTCAATTGCGATTGGAGCCTTCCATTCCATGAAGAATGGGATACTCACATCTAATGCTGGTGGTAATTCGGGTCCAGATCCTGGTTCAATTACAAATTTCTCGCCTTGGTCTCTCTCAGTTGCTGCTAGCGTCATTGACAGAAAGTTTCTGACCGCGTTGCACTTAGGAAACAACCTGACTTATGAGGTGAGATAGGCATTGACCACAATATCTACTGAAGGGATCCCACATCTGAGATAGGCATTGACCATAATTGTCTTTTCCCAAATTATCTTGACCTCTTGTTTACATGTAGGGAGAACTCTCTCTAAATACTTTCGAGATGAATGGTATGGTCCCTCTCATTTATGGCGGGGATGCGCCAAACACGTCAGCAGGATCTGATGCATCTTATTCCAGGTGAAAATGTGAAATCTGTAGTGGTATTCATTGACGTTTATGGAAGCCCATTTAAATAAAGCTTCAGTAAAGTATAGAAGTATTTGAAGAATGAAAATGCACAAATTTTATCATGAAATGTAGGTACTGCTACGAGGGCACCTTGAACACGTCTCTGGTAACGGGTAAAATTGTATTCTGTGACCAGTTGAGTGATGGGGTGGGAGCAATGAGTGCTGGAGCAGTAGGTACTGTAATGCCAAGTGATGGCTACACAGATTTGTCCTTAGCTTTCCCCTTACCTACATCCTGCTTGGACTCCAACTATACTACCAACGTTCATGAGTACATCAACTCAACTAGGTACTTTTCAAATTCATATTCTCCAATTAATTTGATTATCATTCTTGGTGAGCCTATGGATAACGTATAGATCATACTAATTTTCTTGCACTTCTTCCTTTGTAAACAGCACACCAACCGCAAATATACAGAAGAGCACCGAGGCTAAAAATGAATTGGCACCGTTTGTAGTTTGGTTTTCGTCGAGGGGCCCAAACCCTATTACCCGTGACATTCTCAGTGTAACTCAGCTATTCAATTTCCTCCGGATCTTTCCTTTGTGTACCCACTTCTTTCTTAATTAAGTGCAACGTCTTCTAACTGTGCAGCCTGACATCGCCGCGCCAGGAGTTAATATTCTAGCAGCATGGACAGAAGCTTCAAGTTTGACAGGAGTTCCAGGGGATACAAGAGTAGTTCCATACAATATCATTTCAGGGACGTCCATGGCTTGTCCACATGCTTCCGGGGCTGCTGCCTACGTTAAATCATTTAACCCAACATGGTCTCCTGCTGCTATCAAGTCTGCCTTAATGACAACTGGTAAGGGCTTCATCCATAATCTGTGGGCATTTTTGAAACTAAAATTTTTTAGGCAGAGTATCTTGTTCAAGTACTCTTTTTGAAAGCTGCTTTTGTGGACAGACAAGTTGAAGTATTAAAAGAACCCGTATCTGTAACTAATGCCCATGTTTCCATTGCCATTGGCAGCTTCACCCTTGAGTGCTGAAACCAACACCGACCTGGAGTTTTCTTATGGGGCTGGTCAGTTGAATCCCCTACAGGCTGCAAATCCTGGTTTGGTGTATGATGCTGGGGAGGCAGATTACATCAAGTTCTTGTGTGGACAAGGCTATAACACTACAAAGTTGCACCTTGTCACGGGAGAAAACATCACTTGTTCTGCTGCCACAAATGGAACTGTTTGGGATTTAAACTACCCTTCTTTTGCTATATCCACTGAGCATGAGGCAGGAGTTAATCGCACCTTCACTAGAACTGTCACAAACGTCGGATCACCAGTCTCAACTTACAAGGCAATTGTGGTTGGCCCTCCAGAGTTCAGTATCAAAGTTGAACCAGGTGTACTTTCATTCAAATCCCTTGGGGAGACGCAAACCTTCACCGTCACTGTTGGTGTGGCAGCACTAAGTAACCCTGTAATATCAGGCTCTTTGGTGTGGGATGATGGGGTTTACAAAGTGAGGAGCCCCATAGTTGCTTATGTTTTTTAGTCAAATATCTAGTTTCATACATCTTAGTTGGTTCTTATTTAATTGAATAAACAGAAGAGATGTGGTATGTATTGTAATAAAATCCAACGCAATTCTATTTGCTCTATAGGAGAAATGCTTTGAGATACATGGCATATGCTCCTATAGTTTCATAAATTGTCATCAGGAGGCTCCTAATTGCTACTCTGAAATTATTCTGATTTGTTTCTACTATAATTGTCCAGAATGCAATGAGAGAGATTGTGTACTCGGTTTTATGCTACTTAAATGCGAAAATCTTGTGAACTTCAGAAACAATATGATTTAAAAAGCACTAGAGATTAATTTCAAGCATTTATGTAATGTCCAAAATTCCCAGATTTTAATCTCAAGAAAATTAAGCGTCTTCACCTCCATTTTGGATCCCCGTGTTGGGACTAGAAGGCAGAACTCCTGGTTTTCGCTGAAAATTGATTTTCTATAAAAAGTAATTTCCTTCATAGTTACTGTAAATATAATATTATCCCATTCCAGCTCCTTAAGTCAAGGGATTTGATTTGATTTGATTCTAATTTAATTCTTATCATATTGAATTTAAATTCGTCAATGTGAAATTCTATATAAACTAATTTCCTTCATAGTTACTGTAAATGGACTATAGCTTGTATGTAAACACATATGTATTGCCAAATTAATGCATTACATAATATTATTTTTTTTCAAATCTTTATTGTTATAGTATCAAAGTCGTTCAGTTTTTATCTCTTTTTCAAATGGATTTTGATTTGGTTGAAAATCAACCTGGAATCACCATCTCCGCTATCTTAAATGTCTCCATTGCTGTCATCACATCCGCTGATCTTATCACCATAAATGTCGCTACTGAAAGGAAGATCCATTGACCTGTGTATTTTTGTAGCTTTGATTTGGAATCACTACATATTCTCTCTCAATCTCCTACCCATATTCTCACCCTCAATCTCGATTGTAATTGTATGCATACAGCTCACCCATATCTTTTGTAAGCTGTATATAATACAGTCAATAAAAAAGTGAAACCACAAGGCTCTTATTTCATCATTCCTACCAGCCTAACATGATATCAGAACCCTACCTGCTCTAAGCAAGCCTACAATGCACGTCGAGTAGCCTCCATCGTCCTTCTCATTTTTCTTTCTCTCTAAAACTACCTCACATCCATCAATTATGGCTGATGAAATCTCTTCCCCCTTTGAAAATCCAGTTGTTCTCACAACCGAAAACAACCTCCCATCTCAACCAAACACCCTCATTCCATCAACACTGCCACATAAATGTCTTTCAAACTCATCAAAGTGAACTATGTGTCATGGAGACCTCAGTTCACCAATCTTCGCTTTAGATATGATCTACTAGGCTTCCTCGGTGGCACAACTCCTTGTCCTCCCGAAACCATCCCATGATCTGGTTGCACAATGCTAATCTTCAATTCCAAGTGCAAGTTATGGAAATGACAAGATCGTTTAATTCTCCATGTCATTCTTGCATCAGTCACATGGGTTGTTGCACCACTTATCTCCTCTACAACATCCCATGAAGCATGGAAGAAATTGGAGACCACCTATGCAAACCAATCACACACTAGAATGCTCAGGCTGCGTAATATTCTGATGAAGACAACCAAGGATTCTCAATCCATTGTTGAATACATACAAGCCATTAAAACCATTGTTGATGATCTTGCTCTCATTGGCTATCCTCTCAATGAAGATAAACTCATAATCCATGTTCTCAACAAACTAGGCAATGATTTTAAAGAAATTAGTGTTGTCATTCGAGCCAGAGACTCACTAATGACATTTGAAAAACTTCATGACAAACTACAGAATTAAAAAACTCTTCTAAAGCAAGATGACGCCGGAAAGAAGATGACGCCGGAAAGAAAACTTCGCCAGTTACTTCTCATATTTCATAAAACAATTCCCTAATAATAAAGGGAACAGTGAAAATTTTGGTGGACCGGAAGCAATTTCAACAACAAAAGGTCAACCAACACTTTTGGCAACAACAAAAATATTTTTTGCTATCAAGGCAAAAGAAATGTTTAAGGTAATCAAAATTCTCCAATCAAGGCAATTTCAATTCCTAGCAGCATTACTGGCATACCAATAATGGCAATAATCAACATCTTTGTCAACTATGTGACAAAGTTGGTCATAGTGCCAAGGTATGTCGTTCACAGCCACCACCAAACTTCTCACCTTGAGCCAACTACATGGCCAATGATCAAGCCGAAGACCATGACGCTTGGATAGTTGACTTGGATGCCTCCCACCACATAATGACATAACTCCTAATCTTCAAAATCTCTCACTTAGATAGTTGATTTGGGTGCCTCTCACCCAAGGAGTAAAATATCGTGATATGTATATCGTGTATACGATATACATATCATGGAAAAACCCAAAACCAAAAGGCTTGAGGTTCAACCCACTTACCATCCAGGTAAACTTACCCTTGTTATATAATATGCACTAAACATATATATAGTTAAAGTCATTATATAAAAAAAATATTAAAAGAATATTTTAAAGAGCAAATTAATTATAATTATTTTATAATTAAATGTAAAATTTTCTTTTAATTGATTACCAAAAATATAAAAATTATATAATTTTCTTCATAATGTTTTTAATATCATTAATAATTAATTAAATATTAAAAAATTATACATATATCATAATTTATTTTATATTGTTTAATATAATTGAATTAAATGAATCATAATTTTAATATTAATATATATTTTAAAATTAGATATATTACAATCAAATATCATAATATTATATGTAATTTAATAATAGATGTAGACTTATAAAATTCATATTTTTATCGATTCATACGATATTATTATCAAATATGATAAATCATATTATACATATATCAAATTATTTAATAAAACAACTTTAAAATATCATTATACTTCTAATTACATTTTTATGAAATTTTTCTTATATTTTTATAAATTTTGATCAATTTTAGGTTTATCGATATTTTTTTCCAAAATATCTGTCAATATATCTCCGATATATCCGTAAAATCGAAGTACCGATATATCCGTGAGTACCGATGTTTTCATCATTGCTCCCACCACATAACTCTTGATCTTAAAATCTCTCACTGCACTCTGAATACAGTGGTAATTAGGACATTATGATTGGTAATGATAATGTCATTCCTATAACTCATATCAGTTCTACCATACTCGATTCACCCACAACCATTCTCTAACTTAGCAATGTTTTGTATGCACCTTTGATTAAAAAAATCTTATTTTCATTCACAAACTCCCTTTTGGAACCTCATCAATCTTGTGTACAGGGTCACTAGAAATTATTTACAGAGATGTTTGGGTCTTGCACCAATAATTTCATTTGATCGTTATATGAAATATTCAATTTACAAAATATACATCACTTTATCTACCTAAACAAAAATCTAATGTAACTTCCATATTTGAATGGTTCAAAACCATTGAAAATTTCTTTGAAACCCCCATACAAATAGTTAATTCAAATGGTGGTGCAATCATGTACTCACCCACTTTGTTATTCAACATCTTAAGTCACCACCTCACACACCTTAAGTTGTCAATACAACTAAACATAAACATCTCCATGTGATAGAAACAGGACTTGCACTTCTTTATCATACTTCAATGCCATTTCGCTTTTGGTCTTCTGCATTTCAAACAATAACCTATCTCATTAATAGGATGCCAACACCAATTTTGGGTAACCAAACTCCTTTTGAAGAAATTTTCAAAAAAAGTCCAAACTACACAAATTATGAGTATTTGGATGCTTGTGTTACCTTTGGCTTCATCCCTATACTTCTCACAAGCTTGATCCTTATTCTTGTTCTTGTGTGTTTATTGGTTACTCCATAGAACATAATGCTTATCATTGCATTGATTCGTGTCCCATAAACTCTTTGTCTCCCATCATGTTGTATTTATGGAATTAAAATTCCCATTTTACACTCTTTCCTTAAAAGAAGACAAGGTCATGGACACAAGCCTCTTTTTTACCAACCTACCCATTTTACAATCTTGTATACGCATTCCTTCTCTCATAATTCACCAAACCTAGACCCACTACAGAGAACCCACTATCCACCTAATGACCTAGTTTACTTAGGCGTCATCCTTCAATCTCATGCTAATGTTGACTGTTAAAGTATATTGTATTGTGGGCTCTAGGCCCAGTTAGGTTACTTGTATAGTACTTGTACTATACACTTGTACTACACCTTTGTACTGCACTTGTACTACACCTTTGTACTGCACCCTTGTACTACACATACATGCCTCCTATATAAAGGCACTGATGTATACTCTTTTAATCACAGAATAGAATACAATTATTCTATATTTCTAACATGGTATCAGAGCCACTGCTCTGACCTTTTTTTTTTTCTTCTTAGCAGTCTTGTCTTCATTAGTGTGACTTCCTTTTTTTTTCACTAAGCGCTTCCGCCATCACAACTGTCGCTGTAGCCTCTTGCCGTTGAACCTCCGACGTCATCCAGTCGTCATCCCTGGGTTCCGGACCTGCAACCGCAGTCATTAAGAAGTCTCACACTGCACAGACCACTGCCCTTTGCATCACCGCTGCGAATATTGCTCCGATTTCACTTTCGAAGGTACCACTGAGATCGTCCAGCGCCGATCTACACATTTTATCTCACCGCCATCAGAGACCGCACGCGCCCCCACGCGCCGCACAAAGATTCTGCGGTGCCTCCACACGCCCCCACGCGCCCTCCACGCACTGCCACGTCAACCCTAGCTCGTCAGGCCTCCACGCGCTGCCACGTCAGCCCTAGCTGCGTCAGCATCCACTGATCTGCTGACGTCATCTCCAGTCGTTGACTGTTGACCGTTGACCGGTGACCAGCTGTTGATCGAGCGTTGACTTTGACCGTTGACCGACGTTGACCGTTGACCGAGAGGTGACCGTTGACCGTTGATCGAGCGTTGACTTTGAGCGTTGACCGAGCGTTGACTTTGACCGTTGACCGTCTCGTTGACTTTTTCCCGGGCCAGGTTCTCCTTACTCAGTTTTTCGCATAGATTTCATTTCTGCAGTCGGTTTTTTTGCCTATTGTGTCCCTAAATGGATAAGAAGGATGTTTTTCTTCCTCGCCCCATCCATACTGTATTGGAGGGGACTAAAAATTACTTATCCTGGTCTCAAGCTATGCGTAGTTTTCTTAAGAGCCGCATGCTCTGGCATTATTGTACTGGTGCAATGACTATTCCTGTCAAAGGAGCAAGTGAAGAAGATGTTGTCTTTCTTAGTCGCATGATTGAATGGGATAGTCATAACCACATGATTCTCACATGGATCCGGAACACTTCCATTCCCTCTATTTCCAACCTATTGGGCAACTTTGACGATGCAAAATCTGCATGGGATATGTTGACCAAAAGGTACTCCACTACTCATGGATCCATGAAATATCAGTTAGTGGTTGAATTGCATCAACTCAGGCAAGAACCGGGGCAATCCATCAATGACTATTATGATCAGCTTCGGTTCATTTGGGACCAAATTGACCTTTCTGATCCAATTTGGGAATGCTCAAAAGATGCTCAACAATATGCTTCCATTAGAGATGAATTTCGCCTCTATGAATTCTTGATGTCACTTCACAAGGACTTTGAGCCCATTCGTGGTCAGCTGCTAAATCGCAGTCCTGCTCCCTCTCTTGATACTGCTGTGAATGAGTTGGTTAGAGAAGAAGCTCGTCTTGCAACCCTTCAAGCCCAGAATAAGCTCAATATTTTGGCTATTACTCCATCTACTCCACTCATAGAGCAACCTCAGCAATTAGGTGATTTTTCTGGCTCTAACAATCGTCGCAAGCAAAACAACAAGAAGTTCTGCAACTATTGCAAGCGTCCTGGCCACACCATTGAGACTTGTTACCGTCGTAACAAATCTACTGCTGCTGTTGCTAATACTGCACCTACTCCGCCAACGGTTTCCACGTCCCAGTCTTCTGGATCTACTATCAACCTCTCTTCCACTGAACTACAGGAGATCATAGCTCAGGCTGTTCGTATGGTTGGTAATGCATCTCTTTCCACTGCCTTATCTGTTCTACCTGGTAAGTCTCAAACTTGGCTCTTTGATTCTGCCTGCTGCAATCACATGACACCTCACTCATCCCTGTTCACCAACCTTGACCCTGCACCACATCCTCTAAATATTCATATAGCCGATGGCTCCACCATGCATGGAAATAGTCTAGGTTTTGTTTCAACCTCTACCCTTTCTGTTCCTGGAGTCTTCCACGTACCTGACCTATCCTATAATTTGTGCTCTGTGGGACAATTAGCTGAACTAGGTTATCGCCTTATTTTTTACTATTCTGGGTGTATTGTACAGGATCCGAGGACGGGGCGGGAGCTTGGGACCGGTCCTAGAGTTGGGCGTATGTTTCCCGTGAACAATCTTCATCTTCCACCTGTTGCTCCTGTTTCTGTTGCTGCTGCAACAGCTGCAGTTTCTTCCTTACCTTCTCTTGCGCTTTGGCATTCTCGTCTTGGTCATGCACCATCTTCTCGGGTACAACAGTTAGTGTCTAGAGGTCTGTTGGGTTCTGTGTCTAAAGACAATTTTGATTGCACTTCATGTCAGTTAGGAAAACAACCAGCTTTGCCTTTCAATAACAGTGACTCCATTTCTAAAAGTATTTTTGAGTTAATTCATTCTGATGTTTGGGGACCTTCTCCTGTTGCTAGTATTGGTGGATCTCGATATTTTGTTGTTTTTATTGATGATTACTCTCGTTATAGTTGGATTTTTCCTATGAAATCTCGTTCTGAAATTTTATCAATATATAGCAACTTTGCAAAAATGGTTGAAACTCAATTCTCCAAACGTATCAAAACCTTTCGATCTGATAATGCTCTTGAATATACTCAACATGCATTTCAAGCTCTGTTACATTCCTATGGCACTATCCATCATCTAACCTGTCCAGGTACCTCTCAGCAAAATGGTCGAGCCGAAAGAAAACTTCGTCATATTCTTGACACTGTTCGTGCTTTACTTCTTTCTGCCAAAATTCCTGCCCCATTTTGGGGTGAAGCCAGTCTTCATGTTGTTCATGCAATTAACCGCATTCCAAGTACTGTCATCCATAATCAGACTCCGTATGAGCGTCTCTTTGGGTCACCCCCTAACTATCATCACCTTCGCTCCTTTGGATCCACTTGTTTTGTTCTTCTTCAGCCTCATGAGCACAACAAACTTGAGCCTCGATCTAGAGACTCTGTTGTTTTCTTGGTTATGGCGAAACTCAAAAGGGGTATAGGTGTTATGATCCTGTTTCTCATCGTCTTCGCGTTTCTCGTAATGTTGTCTTTTGGGAACATCGATTGTTTGTTGAACTCTCTCACTTTCGTTCTTCCTTGACTAACTCCTCTGTTTTAGAAATCTTTCCCGATGAGTCTTCTGCAAATACTCTTGATCTTCATTTAGACTTCTCTCCAGATATCTTTGATGCCTCTCCTAGACAGGTTGCAGATGAACAGATTATTCACGAGCTACCCCACTTTGAGCCTGGGTCCCCTGCTCCTGCTCTGCCTGAAGATCCTCCACAAGACATTCCACCTCGCCACTCAACCCGGGTAAGATCCATTCCTCCACACCTCCTTGACTATCATTGTTACACTGCCCTTGCTACACTTCACGAGCCTCAAACCTATCGTGAGGCCTCTACTGACCCTTTATGGCAGATTGCAATGAAAGAGGAACTTGATGCATTAACCAAAAATCATACTTGGGACCTGGTTACTCTCCCTCCTGGACAGTCTGTGGTTGGTTGTAAGTGGATCTATAAGATCAAGACTCGCTCTGATGGATCCGTTGAGCGCTATAAGGCTCGTCTTGTTGCCAAAGGTTTTACACAAGAGTATGGGATTGATTATGAAGAGACGTTTGCTCCAGTTGCTCGTATCTCATCTGTTCGTGCTCTCTTAGCTGTTGCTGCTGCTCGTAAATGGGATCTTTTTCAGATGGATGTTAAAAATGCCTTCCTTAATGGGGATCTGAGTGAAGAAGTCTATATGCAACCTCCTCCTGGTCTCTCTATTGAATCAAACAAGGTTTGTCATCTTCGACGTGCACTTTATGGTCTCAAACAAGCCCCACGTGCTTGGTTTGCCAAGTTCAGCTCCACTATTTTTCGCTTGGGTTACACCGCCAGTCCATATGATTCTGCCTTATTTCTTCGTCGTACTGATAAAGGCACTATTTTGCTTCTTCTCTATGTGGATGATATGATCATAACTGGTGATGACCTTAGTGGCATTCAAGAACTCAAGGATTTTCTCAGTCAGCAGTTTGAGATGAAAGATCTTGGACATCTCAGCTATTTCTTGGGTCTTGAAATTACTCATTCCACAGATGGTCTTTATATTACTCAAGCCAAGTATGCTTCTGACCTGTTGTCTCAAGCTGGGCTCACTGACAGCAAAACAGTTGACACTCCAGTTGAACTTAATGCGCATCTGACACCCTTGGGGGGGAAACCATTGTCTAATCCTTCTCTTTATAGACGATTGGTTGGCAGCTTAGTTTACCTCACAGTTACTCGTCCAGACATCTCCTATGCTATTCATCAGGTGAGCCAGTATTTGTCTGCTCCACAATCAACTCACTATGCTGCTGTTCTGCGCATTCTTCGATACCTGAAGGGTACTCTTTTTCATGGCCTTTTCTACTCAGCTCAGTCTCCTCTTGTACTCCGTGCATTCTCAGATGCTGATTGGGCAGGAGATCCTACTGATCGCAGGTCCACTACAGGTTATTGCTTCCTCCTTGGTTCTTCTTTGATTTCTTGGCGAAGTAAGAAACAAACCTTTGTGGCCCGCTCCAGTACTGAAGCAGAATATCGTGCCCTTGCTGATACCACATCTGAGCTCCTTTGGCTAAGATGGCTTCTTAAGGATTTGGGTGTATCCACCTCCTCTGCTACTCCTCTTTATTGTGACAACCAGAGTGCTATTCATATTGCTCACAATGATGTCTTTCATGAACGGACTAAACACATCGAGATTGATTGTCATTTTATCCGTTATCATCTTCTCCATGGTGCTCTTAAGCTTTTCTCCGTCTCCTCCAAAGATCAACTTGCAGATATCTTCACCAAGTCTCTTCCTAAGAGACGCACTCGTGATTTAGTTGACAACCTCAAGTTGGTCTCACATCCACCTTGAAGTTGAGGGGGGCTGTTAAAGTATATTGTATTGTGGGCTCTAGGCCCAGTTAGGTTACTTGTATAGTACTTGTACTATACACTTGTACTACACCTTTGTACTGCACTTGTACTACACCTTTGTACTGCACCCTTGTACTACACATACATGTCTCCTATATAAAGGCACTGATGTATACTCTTTTAATCACATAATAGAATACAATTATTCTATATTTCTAACATTGACCACTAGCAAAAATCCTCAAAGGTAAGTTTGTCATGGTGCCAAGGAAGCTAGAGTTGAGGCCAAGGAAAAAGAAGTTAGTTGTATTACGGTGGACCAAAAAAAGAGGCACTAATTTGCCTTACGGCCTTAAGTGCCACACAGTTGGTAGTATCCAAGGTATGGTCGAGGTGGAAGGCAGTCTCCCCACGGTTTAAGTGTAGCCAGCAATGGTGGGTAGGCAAAAAGGGTGACGAGCACCAACCCATGGGGTTGTTAGCAATAGTGGAAGGACGCCACCTAGTGGTGTTTCGATTGAGAAATTTGCAGCGGCTGGAAAAGAAGATGGTTAAGGTGATGAAGCTTGCAAAAAGGCCTCAAAATTCAACAAATTTTCATGTAGTTCCATAAACATGACTGGAGTTTCATAGGCTTGCATAGCTCGAACAAGTTCTTTAGTATTCATTGCTGAGACCATCAAGGATTTTCCCAGTAAAATCTTCTTCATCCATTGGCACTCCAAGTATAGCAAGTTCATTTACATAAGCTTTGGCATGCGGTTCAATAGTTATTTCTAGTTTAAAAATAAAAATAATATTATATAATGGGAGCTCACAAAAAGAAATTAAACCAGATTTTTCATTGAAACTTTTAGTTCTTGAAGCAAAAGAAAAAAAGAACTAACAATTGTACAGTGATTAGGTCGTCTCCATAGAAAACTTTAGATTAACAATTCTGATGGTAAGGGTTTTTGAGGTGTTAATGCTAGTTGGGAGCCCAAAAAATGATCTTATAAATGATAGAAGAAGGAACTTAAAAACTAAAAAAATTAAAGAGAAGCAAAATCCAAAAGTAGAAATTCATTGAGATTCCTTCTCTCAAGCTCAACTCACAAACAAGGCTCTGAACCTATGTAATCAATTTTAGGATCAAGCCAAGGGTTTATACCAAAGAGGTTCCAATTGACATGAATATTAACCATCTCAACAAAGATCAACTCAGGTCCAATTTCTCTCTTTTACATCCTTGCAATCAAATGATTTACATAGGTTCCTCCTCATGTTAAAATGCATGTGTTTCGTTTATAGAATCTTTGTCATGAAGCACAAATATGTTGCCAAGGTTGCTTGACTTGTGGCCCTAACAACTAATTAATGCAACATATCCTTTTCTCACCATGGTTGCTCCTTTTGATTATTCTAGCCATTGTCAACAGTAAGATTATTTTAAGCTGGGCACTAATAAACCAACGGTGAGTTGAACTAAGATATGAAGACCCCAGCTTCTCTCTCCTTTCGGAGTGGTAAATACTACCTAACCTATACAAAACTAATAATAATAACAAAAATGAGAAATGTGAAACTGAAATTGAAATTAAAAGATTGAAATTAATATATTGAAAAAAAATCATTAAATTAAAAATTAAGAAAGGCAATAAAAAGAAAAAAAAAATGAAAGATTACAACTAAAAACTATGTTACTTCTACTCCTACTCCTAAAAACAAATCTCTAACTTATTTTCTCAATCATTCCCCTTTACTTGTATATTCATAGTTCACATTTTTATAGGCAAAAACCTCGTGCTACCCAATTTGACACTACTGCTTACCTATGCTAATAATCTAATCTTGTCAAGAACTTTAAGACAGAACATCACAACAATTAATACCTAGTAAAGTAGAAGCATATTGTGTCTGATTCGAAATAATATACTCCAGAACATATATATACACCAAAAACATTGGAATTATGGAACTATAAGACAGAAATGAATGCATGACAGTAAGTTGATCGTGACATTGAAGAACCATACGAAGTTTTTTTTAAAACAATAAAAGAGGTGTCATTTAATTGGCTTTTGTGCAAGACCCAGATTGCTGTTTCTGTACACAGAACGTGATGGACAACACTCATCTCAAACATATCCTTCAAAAAGAAATTTAATCTAACTCCAATTATATGAGACAAATAAATGGAAGTTTTGGTTGCAATTGTTTATCAGATGCGCTTGAAACTAGGCTTGGATACATCCGCATTAGAGCTACATTAATATATAACAAGAAATAAAGTAAAATAAAATCCACGCCCTCAGCATTAGAGCTACCTGGCTTTGGACTGTAATCATTGTTGGCGAAGTCGACAATGATAGTTTGAGAACCCAATGAGGTGAGGCTTGGGTCAATTTCCTATAACAGGCAGCTTCCATGAAAATACAAGCACTTGCCCCTCAAGCTTCTGGGACACCCCCTTCCAATGGGCAGTATGGCATCTCCTCTTCGATGGATTCTCTTGATTAGTCTCGCTTGCACTCTGCTTATTAGCTGCAGTGGAGCAACCGATAAAGATCGAAAGGCAGATAATCTCTCCCGAATATTTTTTTTTTTTTTTTTTTTTTTTTTTGTATTTGTGATCATTACTGTGTTTATTTGAGTAACAGTTTGATCAACTTACTCTTATTGCTAGAAAAATCTATTAGTCTCGATGCATGTAAATGGTGCATGGGAAACAACCGTTCTATAGTAGAACTGACGGATATATGGGAATTAATTTGTGGTTGCAGGAGTACATTGTGTACATGGGTGACCTTCCAAAAGGTCAAGTGTCTGTGTCATCCCTTCACGCTAACATACTTCGACAAGTCACCGGCAGGTTATAAGCATTCTTACACACCAAAGATGATTTATAATTGCTTTCCTCCATAAATTATGATCTCAAACTTCTTAAAAAATTAGGAGCACCACAATGTGAGACTGGAATTTTTTAATAGGCTATTAAGAGGATAAAAATCGTTTTAAGCTTCAGTTGGATAATTTTTTTAAAATATTTTATACCTCAAAAAATAATATAATTAATACAAAACTAATTATAGTATTGCTTCTTGTTCTCTGACTTTGCCTCATGGCATCAATGTTGCTTCTTAAACTTGACTTCTCCAATTCACTTTCTAATTAAAGTCAAAACTGAGAAGTTATCTTGAATTGTTTTTAGTATAAAATAAAAACTGACATTTAAATGTTAAAGAAAATAGAATTGGATCCCGTGATCACATTTGCGTTGAGCTTTTTGCTGAAAATTCTTCAATATGTATAGAAGACCAAGGATTGAAAAAGGAAATTCCTGGTTGGACTTGTGATTATGATTTTTCTTTTCCCTTTGGTCTTCAAGCCTGGTATTTTTCTTGTTAACGAAAAAAATATAAAATAAATCATGTGTCGGGTTTTGGTACATTTCTTGTTTAATTTAAAAAAAAATTGAAGTAATTTTAAAAGTATAAGATAAGTTCATACTTTTTAAGTAAGAGTCCTATATTTTATATACCAGTTATCACTGTTCTTCGCCATTCAACTTTGTTGTTTGAAATTTGTCTTTTTCTTTTTTTTTTTTATCAAATTGACAACAAATTTAAGCTCGCATGCCCACAGAAGGGCAAGTCAAACTTAATTTACCATGACTACAGAATGGGGATAAATTTTTCAGAAAGAAAGTTTGGGAAAAGTATATTATTTACACATAGAATATGAACAAAGAAAAGAAAATACACAATGGAAAATCTATCAAGAATGAAGATTTTTTACTGGCCTAACTTCTCTAATGGATTGCATTGATCAACAATAGTGCGTCCGAATATCTACTCCATAGCTACAAGAGGAGCTTCAACGGTTTTGTGGCAAAGTTGACGGAGGAGGAGTCGAAGAAACTGTCCAGTAGGTGAATTATATATTATCTTAAATTGTCCTATATTTGTTTGTCAACCTGATTGTAACTTTGAATATCCAGGCATGGACGGGGTTGTGTCTGTGTTCCCAAATGGAATGAAGAAACTCCTTACCACAAGGTCATGGGACTTCATCGGCTTCCCCATGGAAGCCAATAGAACAACTACTGAAAGTGACATTATTGTTGGAATGCTGGACACTGGGATCTGGCCTGAGTCTGCTAGTTTCAGTGATGAAGGGTTTGGTCCACCACCAACCAAATGGAAGGGCACTTGTCAAACCTCATCCAATTTCACTTGCAACAAGTAAATCATCTACCCACATATACTAACGAGAAAAATAGAGAGACCCCAATGCTGCTTAACAATAACTTTAATACTTTGCAGTAAAATCATTGGAGCTAGATACTACAGAAGTAATGGAAAGGTACCCCCAGAAGATTTTGCATCACCAAGGGATTCAGAAGGCCATGGGACACATACTGCATCCACAGCAGCTGGAAACGTAGTTAGTGGGGCAAGCTTACTGGGCCTTGGCGCAGGAACAGCCCGAGGAGGGGCTCCTTCATCCCGCATTGCAGTGTATAAGATATGTTGGGCAGGTGGTTGTCCCTATGCTGATATCCTCGCAGCATTTGATGATGCGATTGCGGATGGAGTCGATATAATTTCTCTTTCAGTTGGGGGATTCTTTCCTCGGGACTACTTTGAAGATCCAATTGCGATTGGAGCTTTCCATTCCATGAAGAATGGGATACTCACATCTAATTCTGCTGGTAATTCGGGTCCTGATCCTGCTTCTATCACAAATTTCTCGCCTTGGTCTCTCTCAGTTGCTGCTAGCGTCATTGACAGAAAGTTTCTGACCGCGTTGCACTTAGGAAACAACATGACTTATGAGGTGAGATAGGCATTGACCACAATATCTACTGAAGGGATCTCACATCTGAGATAGGCATTGACCATAATTGTCCTTTCCCAAATTATCTTGACCTCTTGTTTACACATGTAGGGAGAACTCCCTCTAAATACTTTCGAGATGAATGATATGGTCCCTCTCATTTATGGTGGAGATGCGCCAAACACGTCAGCAGGATCTGATGCATCTTATTCCAGGTGAAAATGTGAAATCTGTAGGGGTATTCATTGAAGTTTATGGAAGCCCGTTTAAATAAAGCTTCAGTAAAGTATAGTACTATTTGAAGAATGAAAATGCACAAATTTTATCATGAAATGTAGGTATTGCTACGAGGGCTCCTTGAACATGTCTCTGGTAACGGGTAAAATTGTACTCTGTGACGCGTTGAGTGATGGGGTGGGAGCAATGAGTGCTGGAGCAGTAGGTACTGTAATGCCAAGTGATGGCTACACAGATTTGTCCTTCGCTTTCCCCTTACCTACATCCTGCTTGGACTCCAACTATACTAGCGACGTTCATGAGTACATAAACTCAACTAGGTACTCTTCAAATTCATGTTCTTCAAGAAATTTGATTATTATTCTTTGTGAAACTATGGATAACGCTTAGATCATACTAATTTTCTTGCACTTCTTCCTCTGTAAACAGCACACCAACTGCGAATATACAGAAGACCACCGAGGCTAAAAATGAATTGGCACCGTTTGTAGTTTGGTTTTCGTCGAGAGGCCCAAACCCTATTACCCGTGACATTCTCAGTGTAACTCAGATATTCAATTTCCTCTGGATCTTTCCTTCGTGTACCCACTTCTTTCTTAATTAGTTGCAATGTCTTGTAACTCTGCAGCCTGACATCGCCGCCCCAGGAGTCAACATTCTAGCAGCATGGACAGAAGCTTCAAGTTTGACAGGAGTTCCAGGGGATACAAGAGTAGTTCCATACAATATCATTTCAGGGACGTCCATGGCTTGTCCACATGCTTCCGGGGCTGCTGCCTACGTTAAATCATTTCACCCAACATGGTCTCCTGCTGCTATCAAGTCTGCCTTAATGACAACTGGTAAGGGCTTCATCCATAATCTGTGGACATTTATCAAACTAAAATTTGAAGGCAGAGTATCTTGTTCCAAGTATTAAAAGAACCCGTATTATTGGCAGCTTCTCCCATGAGTGCTGAAAGAAACACCGACCTAGAGTTTGCTTATGGGGCAGGTCAGTTAAATCCCCTACAGGCTGCAAATCCTGGTTTGGTATATGATGTTGGTGAGGCAGATTACGTCAAGTTTTTGTGTGGGCAAGGCTATAACGATACAAAGTTGCAGCTTGTTACCGGAGAAAACATCACTTGTTCTGCAGCCACAAATGGAACTGTTTGGGATTTAAACTACCCTTCTTTTGCTGTATCTACTGAGCATGGGGCAGGAGTTACTCGCACCTTCACTAGAACTGTCACAAACGTCGGATCACCAGTCTCAACTTACAAGGCAATTGTGGTTGGCCCTCCAGAACTCAGTATCCAAGTTGAACCAGGTGTACTTTCATTCAAATCCCTTGGGGAGACACAAACCTTCACTGTCACTGTTGGTGTGGCAGCACTAAGTAACCCTGTAATATCAGGCTCTTTGGTATGGGATGATGGGGTTTACAAAGCGAGGAGCCCCATAGTCGCTTATGTATATGACTCAAGTGTCTAGTTTCATACATCTTAGTTCTTGCTTCGTTAAATAAACAGAAGGTCCATCATGTGGTGTGTTTTGTAATAAAATCCAACGCAGTTCTATACGCTCTACAGGAGAATTGCTTTGAGATACAACTACAAGGCATATGCTCCTTTAGTATTAAAAATTGTCAGGAGGCTCCTAATTGCTGCTTTAAAGTTACTCTGATTTGTTTCCACTGTAATTGTTCAGAATGCAATGAGAGAGATTGTCTGGGAATGGTACTCGGTTCTATGCTACTCCAATGTGAAAATCTTGTGAACTTCAGAAATAATATGATTAAAAAAAGCGCTAAAAATTTATTTCAAGCAACTATGTAATGTCCAAAATCCCAGATTTTAACCTCAAGAAAATTAAGCTTCTTCACCCTCCATTTTGGATCCTGATTAATTTCGAGAATAAAAAGCATAACCCCTGATATATGCTGAAAATTGAATCTCTTTGTTAGAAACTCCATTTGGTTCATCAAGTCAAGGGATCTGATTTAACTTTATCCCATTCCAATTCCTTAAGTCAAGGGATTTGTTGTAGTGTGTCTCATATGGAGTGAAAGATACATATGGAGAAAAATAGGCAAATGCCGGAGTGGGGTGAAGTGGAACGAAGGCATATAATGTTTTCTCAAATCTTTATAGTTATGTAGTATCAAAGCCATAATCACTTAAACTAGGTTATTTCTTTCTCAATCACCTTTTTTTTTCTCTTTTTTTCATGTGGATTTTGATATGTTGAAAACTCACCCGGAATCACCATCTTCACTGTCTCCACTGCTGCCACCACATCAGTGGTGGAGCTAGAAAGGAAGCTTAAGGGGCATGATTTGAAATTTATTTCAGGGGGAACATAACAATTTACAAATGTTAGTATAATCTAATAATGGTAACTGTCCATTTTTACTCAAAATCTTAGATCAATGGATCAAATCCCTTTTCCCTACTCCTACATATTCATATTTTTTTTCCAAAATATGGGGAGGCATCTGTCCCACCTGGCACAAGGTGGCTCCGCCCTGCACCACATCCTTTTATCTTATCACCATAAATGCCACTACTCAGCTCCCTCTAAACTCTCTTCCACCAACTAGATCTCATGGAAAGCTCAGTTCAATTCTCTCTTCTATGGTCTTAATCCCTTACGATATCTTGATGCATCACCAACATGAGCAACAAATTATCTTCTTCCAATCCTGCATATGTTTTTTGGATGCATTAAGATCAATTATCCTGCTCGCTATCTTGGCTTCCCTCTTAACACATAATTCCTTTGGTCTCATCTACCCACTCTAGTCACGAAGCCTAGGCTCGTATCTTGGATAAATGCAAAGAAATCTTATTCTCATGGTATTACCTAAAGGATAGATTGGTTCATATTCCACCCCATGTTGATACCCATCTTGAACCTCGATCAACCCCCCACGACCAATCCTACCCACCTCACTTCATCTCCTAATCCTCTTAGATACAACAAAAAATCCAATTCACCCTATAACCCAAGCCTAGTCCCCCTACTCCTTCACTGCTCAATCTCACTGCCAAAAATAATTCTCTATCCATCGTGCCCTCACTCAATGCACCAAGTGATTTCACTTTATCCCCATACCTGTAAATGGGATGCTACGAATGATGATACGAAGACTGATGGAGAGTACCATAGCCCCATCAGACATAGAATTTTATCTTATTACCAAAGAATCAATTATCTATAGTGCTCACAGCAAGAAGTACTTCAACTACAACTCCATCGATAGGAACTTGGACTTAACCTATTTTTCTTTTCAGGAATTCTCCCTAGCTTTTGACCCTGCTTGCTTAAGTGACTAATGGAAAGGACTTGGTAAATTACCTAGCTGGCTTGCTTAAGTGACTAATGGAAAGGGGACTGCGGTAAAGGATGGTACACTTGTTGGAACTTATACTTTTCTTACTACTACTTATTCTGATTGGCCAGGTGAAGTGAGGAAACTATATGGAGGGGCTGGCCCTTAACCTTAGTAGATTCTAAGTATATTTACTTTGCATGAAAGGTAGACTATTCAAGAGAATACTTTTCAAAGAGTGTAGCATTAATCACTTAAGGACAGATTTTTTCTATTAGCTTACTAAATTGCTTATACGCTTGAAAAAGGCCTGCCACTGGTTTAGCTCTTTAGAAGAGATAGGGATATTATATCGACGAGGAATAATTAAAATATTCGAAATACATCCTTCCTTTTCCCTTTATCAATGGATTCCCTGGTGTTTGCGTTTGCACACCTTCTCTTCCTGCTAAAGAACCATATCCAGAGATAGCAGCTTCTGAGAAACCTTAATGTAGCCTTCAAAGCCGTAGAAGAACAGCAGAATTCTATCGGGGTTCTAGTCCTATTATTTTACATTCACTACATAAAATCTTCGATGTGGAAACCTACCTACTATTGGGAGAAATGGTATACATCCTATTACTATTAGTTCTTCTCCCGAAAGCTCTTATGCTCAGTACGCTCGTTATGAAAGGTCTTCTTAAAAAAAAAGCTAAAAATAGTACAGGTATCCACGGATACATACTTCAATAAATGGTTCATCCAGGGGATGAAGTTGGTAAGGTATACATCCTATACAAGGTCTCGCTTATACCCCTTATCCACGCACGATATTACTATTAGAACTGCTAGTTATTAGCTACCGCTCGTTAACCTCAAGAACACTTTCTAATCTCCTTTCTCTTAGCCCTTATATTCTTTCTTTTCTGGGCCATATGGACTTATTGGCTCAGTGGGGGGGGCTTTCAAATTCCCTTGCTAAGGGTACTGGGCCTGGCTCAAAAGAAGGAAGATCGAAAGAAAAAGAGAGTTCAACTGCGGGACCTGCAATTCCAACCCTAGGGATGGGAAAGGAGAACCAATAACTCCTATATGGTCCTTTTATTAGGGAAAACTTCTATAGAGCC